>NC_056751.1:727975516-728063016 GCF_019279795.1 Protopterus annectens
TTTTAAGGGTACCCATCCTGTTATTCAGGGTCAGTAAGAAGCATGATTTTGTATCACACTGCTTAGCCTACAGGGATATCTTATTCCAGAGATGGAGAGGCACTGCATAATGAAATTATCTCTCCAATGCATTCTTTGCATCCACTGGTGAAGATTTAGGTACCTGGTTCTTATGTTTGCTAGGCTATTAAACACTTGAGGTATCAAGGACAATGGGGTATCTAATAAAGCAGTATGTGAGGTAAATCTTATCCCTCAAGAGACTATAACATACTGAGTAAAAGAATAGAGCTTCCAGGGTCATTAAGCCTGAAAAATCTTCTTAGTTAGAAGCCTCTGGGGATTCTGTAGTTGTTTGATACGTTGAGTGACGTATATCCTGAAGGGAGCATTGTGTTCTATAACTGTTCTAGTTATTGCTGAATACAAAGATACAATGCTATGTTTACATTTGGGTTATATACCCTTGGCTATAAGTTAACTCTAGTACTCGGGTCCCTGATTACATTTCCATTTAGCAGTGGAGTATTGTCTACATTATATGTTGAGGGTAGGGGTTGTTTGTCAAATTAAATTATAGTACACTATTTTACATTTAAATTGAGCCCATTTTCAGTACACCAGATATTGACATGGATAAGTTCTTTCTGACTGGTACAGGTGTCTGGGAGGGTTACTGACAGTAACACCCAGTATGCGGTCATCTGCATACTTAGCTAACCACAGGTCCTGCTTCTCTGTTTGGAAATCAGAGAAGTAAATGCCACTTTCAGATGAGACACGTTGGTTATCTTCACACTTTAAGATGAAGCACCTGCCACATGGACTATGGGGGTCCTTTCCTTTTTCCTGTTTGCATTCCACCTTTCCATGTCTTCTTCTTCTTCTTTCGCCTGCTCCCATTAGGGGTCGCCACAGCAGATCATCTGTTTCCATTTCTTCCTGCCCTCTGCATCTTGCTCTGTCACACCAACCACCTGCATGTCCTCTCTCACCACATCCATAAACCTTATCTTAGGCCTTCCTCTTTTCCTCTTACCTGGCAGCTTCATCCTTAGCATCCTTTTCCCAATACATTCTGCATCCCTCCACAGCACATGTCCAAACCAATGTAATCTTGGCTCTCTGGCTTTGTCTCCAAACCTTCCAACCTGGGCTGACCCTCTAATATACTTATTCCTAATCCTGTCCACCCTCATCACACCCAGTGCAAATCTTAACATCTTTAACTCTGCCACATCCAGCTCTGACTCCTGCCTTTTTGTCAATGCCACTGTCTCCAACCCATATAACATAGCTGGTCTCACTACCCTCTTTTAGACCTTCCCTTTCACTCTTACTGGTACTTGTCTGTCACAAATCACTCCTGACACTCTCCTCCACCCACTCCATCCTGCCTGTACTCTCTTCTTCACCTCTCTTCCACACTCACTATTACTTTGAACTGTTGATCCCAAGTACTTAAACTCATCCACCTTTACCACCTCTACTCCCTGCATCCTCACCATTCCTCTATCCTCCCTCTCATTCACACACATATATTCTGTCTTAGTCCTGCTGACTTTTCCATCTTTCCATGTAAGTATCCATATTTAAAGCATTTGGCTTACATAAAATGCATACATGATGTATAGTGTCAAAAGCTTTGGCTAGGACAATATACAATGTGTGAACAACCTATGTGACCCTCTAAAAGAAGTAAACTAGATTAAATATGCAGGTGCTTCCTTTAATGAAGTCAAACTGTTAAGGATCTAGGTCTAAATAGGTTACTGCATGGCCATAGCTTTGCACGTCAGGCTCATAAGGCTGATGGGTTTGTAATTACTGGGTCCTTGGTACAGCCACCCTTATGGAGTGGCATCGCCTATGTGGTGCACCATAATTTAAAAACAAATCTTGTGGATAAGCTTCACTTGAACAATTTATGGAAAGGTTTAGTGAGAGCACAGCTGGAGCTATTTATTAAAGATCCAAGTGTGTTATTATGTGACATGGGGGAAGCATTTTTGGTCTTTGCACCCTCAGAACATGTTCTGTGGTGATTATGGGGGATGCATGTCTAAAGTATACTAGGATATGTGGAGTTTGGATAGATGTTTTGGGGGTAAAGTTTGATCTAGACCTGTCTGCTGGTATATTGGCAATGTCTATTGAATTGGAGTGGGTGGTTCCATTAAGCATTGTTTGATACTATCTCTTAACTGTAGATATTCCAGTTCTGATGTTAGAGTTGTTGTTGTTAAAGTTAGATGGATCAGATAAGTGCATGGACATTTATGAATATCTCTTGGCCCTGCCTGGAGAGATAATAGGAGTTCAAATGGAGAGATGATAAATTAGCAAGGGAGTCCGAATGGAGAGATGATAAATCAGCAAACAAGGGACAATAGTATTGGTGGAAATGAATTCATCATCAAGTCTTGGCGAGTACCTTCATGAGGTGGCCCTGTTTTTCACAAAATCTCACCAAGACGTCACTGATATATACACTGTATTTTACATAGCATATATCATGAACAGAAGTAGGTTAAAATTTAAAAAAGATAGCTTGGTGCACAAAACCCAGGATAAAAAGTACCCAATCCTGGTAGCCACACTGGTGCCAGGATTAGAAAAAATGACAGTGCAGAATCTTCAAAACATGGAACCATTCCTACAATGGGACTAGGCTCAGGGGGATGATGGCCCCCCTTTGTAGAAGGAAGTAGTTGTTCTCAAAAATCACAAAAATTGATAAGCCAAAAAACAACCATAAAGATGATAGAGTGGACTATTGAGGATAAGAAACAAATTATGTATTGTTGCTATTATGCAAGAAGCTCAGAATTTCCAGACAGAAAATATACAAAAAGATTAAGGGAGAAATTAGAGGGAAAAAATACTTGTACAAGAAAAACTGTCAAAAGCTTCAAATGTAAATTTGTCTTCATTAATACAACATATTTGCAAAAAAACATCATATAGACCAAGACACCTTGGGCCATTTGGAAAAAGAAGCTACTGAGGAAGTACATAAATATAAAGAACAAAATTTAGAGATTCTAGAAAGGTATAAAAAAGAAATATGGACATGGGAAAGAAAGAGAGATCTGATATGGTACAATATTTATGCAAAGATGAAAGCTAAATTAATCAACATAAAATAGCAGCCACAAAAATATTAAAAGAGAAATATAGGCAAAGGCATCCAGATATGAAGAATTTCACAATGCAAAAAATAATATCACAAAGAGGGAATGTAGAACAGAAGATTAGTAAAGTAGAAGTTAAACAAATAGAAGCTGAAGTTATGGAATACCTGTGAAGTGAAGGATTTAGTGCAGAAAATCTAACGGGTTATGTCACAGCATGATGGAACAACAAGCCCCCCCCCCCCAAGTAAGGAGAAACAAGAGGAGCAGGAAACATCTGAAGGAGAAATATGGGCATGGGAAAGGAAAGAATATTTAAGGTGCTGAAATATTTATGCAAATGAGAAAGCAAAACTAATCAATACAAAAAGAGCAGCACCAAATGCATTTGGAGAGAAATACAGGCAAAGACAAGATATGGAACATTTTACAATATAAAAATAAGAAAACAAAGAGGAAATAAGAAAAGAGTATTAGTAATGGAGAAGTTAAAGAAATAGAAGCTGAGGTTATCGATAATCTATGAAGTGAAGGATTTAGTGTAGAAAATCTAACTTTGATAACATCACAGCAGGACAGAGCAATCAATCCCCAAATTAAGGAGAAATCAGTGGAGAAGAAAACATCTGATCAGTTGCCATATGAAGATATTTTGGAGCTTTCCACAGGAAACCAGTACAAAAGTTCAGCTGGAGTTGCACAGCAAGGGAAGGAACAGCAAACTGTGGCAATTCTGACACAGTCAATGTTGTGAAGTGATAGACCAGTGAGTTCCCATGTGAAGGAGCAATGGATAACACAGGATGAAACTGAAGAGAATATGGCACAGGAAAATGCTCTGGAACTTTCTGTAGAATACCCACTGGAAAAGGAGAAGAAAGAATATGCCCTCAGTCTAGAAGAAAATGATCTGGGAGAAAAGTTGCTTGATTTAATAGAGATGGACAGACATATTAAGATCAATAGAAGAAAGAGACTACAAAAAGTTAATAATACACAAAAAGTTAGACATTTGATAAAACAAATGAACACAGTAATTAGGACTGTTCATAGAAATCCATACACTATAACAGAAATAAATAGGATATATTATTGTGCAGCTAAATTAATAACAGATAAAGTCTTACCACAAAAACAAAGACCAGTAAAGGAAGTGAAGGGGAGAAATCAAACGCCATCATGGAAGTACCAAATAAAGAAAACTATAAAGCAACTAAGACAAGAAGTGTCACTGTTAAAGAATATAGAAGAGAGAACAGATCAACAAAAATGCTCAGAAAGATAGACATTACATAAGGTTTTTATTTTGGCCCAAACTGAGTTAATAACCCCCCCCCCCATCTTGGCAATATACATTTATTTCACCAATTTTAAAACCTAATAAAGATCCAACTAGATGTTCTTCATATCGACCCATCTCATTACTTAATGTTGATTATAAAATGTTTATGAGTATTTTTGCTGATAGATTGAAGACAATCATCCCCGGCATTATAGATATAGATCAGACGGGCTTCATTGTAAATAGAAATACTTTTGATAATATAAGAAGAACTTTAACATTAACTGATTTTGCAAATAGGAAAAAGAAAGATTTAACACTTATTAGTCTTGATATAGGTTCAGCATTTGATTCAGTAAGTTGGGACTATCTGTTTACCTTACTGAAATGCACAAACTTCTCTGATGCATTTGTAAATTTAATTGAGCATTTATACAAAGGAACGCTGGCTTATATTAAGGTAGGAACATATGTTTCACAACAAAATACCCATTCTTAAAGGTACAAAGCAAGGATGTCCACTTTCTCCACTATTATTCACTTTAGTAATGGAGCCTTGGGCTAATTTGATTAGAAACAGTACTGACATAGAGGGTTTTGAAATAGACGAAAATACAACATCAAAAATTCAACTTTTGGCAGATGATGTTCTAATTACATCAGCAGGATCTAATTCTTCTATGCAGTCTTTATTTGATAAAATGATGAATTTTAAAAGTATTTCTGGTTTAATATTCAATGAAGAAAAAACTAAAATACTACCTATATATACACAAAAAAATATTCTCATTAGTGATTTTACTAAATATGTACCCAATTCAGGTCAGATAACTTATTTAGGTATAATACTATCTAAAGATATTAAATCTATTATATATAATAACTATAATACCTGTTTTCTTAATATACAAAATCTTTTTAATACCTGGAATAATATGTTTTTACTATGGAGGAGAGACTTACAATTATTAAAATGATAATATTCCCCAAGATTTTATACTTAATACAATCAATAATACTTTCACCTACAAAAATAATTATCAAGAAACTGAATACACTAATGTTAAATTTCTTATGGGCACCTAATAGACCTAGGATTGCATTAAAGACACATACTAATAGCTGGTCTCAAGGGGTATTTCTTTTCCAGACTTTAATTTATATATTATCTCTTCTATTATAAAAGTTATTACTTTATTAATAGATCAGTCATATATCGCAAAATGGAAAGATTATTGGGAGCTAATTAGTATGCACTTCATGAAAATCTCCTTAACACATAAAAATATGATTGTAAATAACTCCATGTTGTGGTTGCTAAAGGAATTTTGTACTTCACCTATTACACCTAAACATATGGTTTGTTACCCATTAAATATTATTATTAGTTATCGTAACTTTATATTCATGCACCCTGAGTATAGGGAACGGAATTTTATTGTATTCCCTATAATGTATACTCAGGGTATGCTTATGTCATCTACTTCTGAAGGAGCTCATTTAGCTATAGATAATGATCTAAAGTACTGGTATCAGCTGATATCTGATAATAAAGTTAAAAATCTAGATTTCTTAAAACAAGAATTTGATCTAAGAGAAACTTGCTGGTTAGAGGTTCAGATCTTTAGACAACATCTCATTGATAGAATAGATCTAATGTCTATAACGGTTAAAGAATCTATTCCAAAACTGATTGATTACTTGATATTAAATTTACAGCATAAAGTTTCTGATAAAGGTAAACTTTCATATATACATAAAATTATCAGACAAGAAACTTTTACAGTGTAGATTCATACTGGAATTATTTCACCTCTATTAATGGGGACCCACCAACTCAACAAGATAAACAATATATATTGGAATCTGCTTATAGAACTACATCTTCCATTGTCTGGAGACTTTATACATGGAAATTTTTACATAGATCTTTTATACACCTTTGATGATGAATAAAATAAATAATAAAGATAATCTATGTAAGAGATGTAATGTAGAAATTAATGCTGACTGGGCTCATATGTTTTATGACTGTATGAAGTTGAAAGAATACTGGAAGTCAATTAATGAATTTTGCAGGCTCTTTTACAGATAATTTCATTATTTCTAAGTCTCTTATATTATTCAACACACCTGTACCTCAATGTGTTAAAAGATTAAGCTTCCCTTGTTATGGTCTATCCTAGCAGTGGCCAGGAAAATAATAACTAGAAATTGGATTTCAGATACACCTCCTTCGTTCAATGAATTTAAAAATGTTATGAATATAATGTGCCATACGGAAATAAGCACAATTAGAATGAGAACAACTAGAAAAACATCATATTATATTGTATGGGATAATTTACAAAATTTGTTAAAAAAATTCTAATTTCAATAGCACGGTATTTTAGTTTAATTAATTGATCTGATTGTAGTGGATGTCTTTGTAAATACTTTAGTTGTTTTGTTGAATATTATAATACCTATTTTTAATTACTTGTATAAAATTGTTATGATATTTCTCTTATATGTTAAAACAATAAACCTGTTTTGAAAAAAAAAGAAAGATAGACATGATTAAAGCAATGTGCGGTATGAGAACAGATCAGGATCTATAGTGCACTATCGTAAATGAAACATTAAAAATATCAGCACAGGCAAAAAAACTTAGAAAATATGCAGATAAATATAAAGGAAAAGTACAAAATAAGCAATTTATTGATAACCCAAAAAGTTTTACAGAGAACTGGAAAAAAGGCAAAAGCAATTGAAAGACCACCAAAAAAAGAGGAAATAGATACATTTCAGTGAAATATCCATGAAGATCCTGTGGAACATAAAAAAGACACTGAATGGATAGAAACAGTAAAAGAAAGAATAAGTTCAAATGTACAGGATATGAAATGGAATGAAGTAATGGGCAGAGAAACTGAAACAAAGTTAAGAAAAGCTCTAATTGGAAAACCCGAGGCCCAGATTCAGTACCTAACTTCTCGCTAAAATATTAACATCTTTACATGAAGATTTAGCCATGAGTAAGCACTATTTATACCCACATCCCGAACAGACTCCAACCTGGTTAACAACAGGAAAAACAATACTCCTACTTAAGGGTGAACCTACAAGCTATTCTAAAAACTATAGACCAGAAACTTGCCTTTCAAACAACATGTAAACTATACACCAAAATTGTTGCCAACAGAGTTTACAGTCATTTAGAAGAAAACTCAATCATGATCATTTAATAATCATTTTTATTGTTCTTATTAAAATAAAAAATATTGTTAAAAAAAAGAGTGAGATTCTCTAGCATAGAATAACCTTCCCAATGTATACGCTTCATTAGAATAGAATAAATGTCACAAACAGGAATAGGATTATGAACAGGAGGCCTGTTTTTCTTTTTTTTTTTTAATTTTTGTCACTTGTCTTGGTTTACAATTGAAGATGAACAGGCAGAGTAGTTCATTTATATGCTTTATTACATAGAAACACATCAGGATGGATAGCAGCAGTGCAAAATATAAACAAACTGATTAACTGACAGACTACACAGACACACATGCTTACATCTCAACAGCTTACTACAAAATGGCAGTCAGGCTTACACATGCTCAGTATTTGTACACGTGTGCAAGCCCTTAGAAAGCTTCTTAAAGGTATACATACATACCGATCTACATCCTCCCTCTTTAATAAATTGTCCACAATATAAGGACATTTGGAAGAGAAACATGCAATTGTACAGACAATAAGAAATAAACACAATGTTCACATCCAAGTTGCCATGTAGCTGGAACATGGACTGGAAATGCGATGGGTTTAGCAACAGGGACAGTCCTTGGTGAACAACTTGCTTTAGGAGTTTGGGATTCTTCTCAGGAACAGGGATATTTACTGGAATGTCCTCTGGAACTGGAACTCTGAATAACTCACTCTGAAATATAGACTCTACCTTCAAGGTATGATACTGCAATACAGGCTCTGACATCGGGACCAAATGTTTCCAATTCTGCCTAAATTTTGCACCGTGCGATTTCACAATGTATGATCTCAGCTCTGGGCATTTATTTATTTATTTATTTATTTGACATTTGTTGACCGGGATAGTCCAAATGAGCTTGTGTCCTTTTCCATCAGAGGCCCAGCGAGAAAAGCTCCACAGTACAAAAAATGCAAGTAAAGATAGAACAATACAAATTTTACAAGAAACAAATTCACATTACAAGTTAAGCAAGTAAAAAATGAACTGGAGTAAAGTAAAGTATATTAGGCACAATAAAAACTATGTACAGAAAGGTTACACAGGTGACCTTTTGCAGCACAAGTAAGTGATCTTGGCAAGAGAGGCATTACCAAGAAGTAATAGTTATAGAGGAGGAAGATAGGAAACAAAGTATTGGAAATGCCGGAGAATTGAAAGTGGTGGTCAAGCATGAGGCTAAAAGCAGAAAGACTGACAGAGAAAGGTGTGATGGAAAAAAAGAAAGAAGGGGATAATGTCTGATAACTAGGGGTAAGATTCTGGAGGGGTATGGGAGGGGAATAATGTCAGATAACTAGGGGTAGGATTCTGGAGGGGTATGGGAGGGGAATAATGTCAGATAACTAGGGGTAGGATTCTGGAGGGGTATGGGAGGGGAATAATGTCAGATACCTAGGGGTAGGATTCTGGAGGGGTATGGGAGGGGAATGATGTCAGATAACTAGGGGTAGGATTCTGGAGGGGTATGGGAGGGGAATAATGTGAGATAACTAGGGGTAGGATTCTGGAGGGGTATGGTGAGCAGTAGTTGAATATTGATGTGAAAAAAAGGAAGTTAAAGAAGACAGCATAACTGAGGAAGGAAGAAGTAAAGTGAAAGTGGTAGAAGAAAGGAGAGGGAAAGAGGGAAATGATGATTCCAAGTGGGACGATTACAGTGACATCTCCAGGTGCTGTACAAGTAATTTCAGAGTGTTGTCTTGAATTCATGAGCATGTGTAATATTTCTGATGGACAGAGGAAGCTTATTCCATGACAGAGCAGGGAGATAGCTGTGCAAGTTATGTCCAAATGATTTTTTGGGTTTATGAATCTGTAAGAGACATTGATTAGAGCTTCTGAGGGATCGAGGTGGGTTATAGAGGGGGACAAGACAGGATATGCTAGGGCAGGAGGAGGGCTTGTTTAGGACAGAGTGGAGGATAAGAAGTTAAGTAAATAAGAGTTGATTAGAAAACTTGAACCAGCTAAGAGTTTGGAGAGCAAGACAGTGATGTGATTTTGGTGGAAGATTAGCTGCAAATCTGGCTACCTTGTTGTATGTAGTACATGTACTCTTCATGACTCCAATCAGATCAAAATCTTTTGTCATCTGCATCCTCACTATCCCCCCTTCTCATAATGGACTGAGTGGTCAGCTGGACTTGTCATAATAGGACTTCTGGGATAAGTGCTTCTTTAACCGATGGGTTTTCACTGATCTGTTGCTCTTAACACATGGAACTAATAATGTACTAATTGGTAGGGTGCTTCTGGTTTGTCTCAACAGAAGCCTCTGTGCAGGTGAACCAAGATGTTTATCATCAGGAACATTTCTGAGATTCAAGAAATTCAAGAAAACATCACTATTGTCTTGTTTTGACTTCTCTAGTAATTGTGTCACACGTTGAACTGCATGTTCTGCCAAATTATTTGATTGCGGATACTCAGGGCTACTTGTAGTATGAGTAAAGTCCCATTCATCAGCAAATATTTTGAACTGCTGGCTTGTAAACAGTGTACCATTATCAGAAATATCTTTGTACGGACTACCATGAACTGCCAAATGATGCTTCGTCTTAGTAATGACAGTACTGGACATTAGATTAGGAAGTAGGTCAGTCTCAAACCAATTTGAATAAGAGTTTACTAACATCAAGTAATGCTGGCTATTCCACTCAAAAATGTCTATAGCTACTGTCGACCAAGGTAGTTCAGGAATCTGGTTTAGCTGCAGTGATTCTTATTGTTGATGTGGCTTAGGGCTATTACATACAGAAAAGATGAAAGTGCTCTCTCAATGTCTTGTGACATAGAAGACCAAAATACTAGCCCTCTCACCCTTCATTTGATAGAATCAGCTCCTGGGTGGCCACACTGCAAGATAGTAATATACTCTTGTTGTAAGGATTTTGGAACAATTACTATTGGAACTTTCATGATGACACCATTGTCAAACAAAATCTCATCTCTGTAAGGAAAATAAGGCTGCACTTCCACTGGTAAGCAAGATTGCTTTGAAGGTCATCCACAAGTGATAAAATGGTTGAGCTTCTGAAGAAGTGGATCTGAGACTGCATGACTTCTAAGTTCATCAAGACATGTGGAAGAAAAATTTCTCACTTCCATCACTTCAAAATCAAGTTTCTCATTTTCATGCTGTTCAGTGGTATTTCTGGGTGATCTGGATAATGTATCAGCAAGATAAAGAAGTTTGTCTTTCGTATAAACAAGATTAAAATTATACATTTACAATTTCAACATCATGCTTTGCAATCTGGCAGGAGCTGTATGCATAGGCTTTCTCAAAATAGTGACTAGAGGTTGGTGATTTGTTTTGATCTGATATGTTTACCATTATATAATCATGGAACTTTGAACATGCAAACACAATTGCCATGAGCTCTTTCTCTATCTGCGCATACTGCATTTCAGTTTGGGTTAGAGTTCTGGGCACATAGGTTACTGGTCTACCCTCTTGAAGAATGACTGCACCAAGACCAAACTTCGAAGCATCACAAGAAAGAGTTACTGGTTTGTGAACATCATAGTATCGGAGAGGTGGTGAACTGGCAATTCTTGGTTTCAGGACATCAAATGCTCTCTGGTGTTGCTCTAACCATGACCAGGATACGTCTTTGCATATCAGCTCTCTAAGCAGTGCTGAATGTTGGCTCAAGTCTGGAATGAACTTGCCTAGATAGTTAACCATACCAAGAAAATGTTGTAGGGCTTAAACATTGTCTGGAGCTGGCATCTCAAGAATAGCTGTTTGCTCTGAAGGATCTGGTCGTAAACCTGAACTGCTAAACAAATGACTAACATAGGTAACTTCTTGTATCCTGAATTTGCACTTCTAAGGATTCAGCTTAAGATTCACTTCATGTGCTCTTTCCAGAACTTTCTTGAGGTTTCTGCCATGCTCAGCTTCATCATTATCTCCTACTAGAATATCATCTACTATAATAGCACAAATACAGAAAATAGACTGGGCAAAATTAGAACAGTGGTCTTTTAAGCTAACATGGTGAACTTCCTTATTAAATGAAAGCAGTCTCATTTTCAAACTGTCTCTGAGGCCTAACAATGACTGTACATGCCTTTTGCCCACATAAAATTGCTGTTCCCAGAAGAGTAACATGAAAGCACTACTGAACATTCAGTCTTTCTTCGCCACCATAAGCAACAAGCTATGCACACTTTGCCAAATCAAGCTTCTCACCAGCACATACATAAGCAAATGTTTCTGTAGACATAACATTGCACTTTGAACCTGTGTAAACTTTGAGCTCTATGGGTCTTCCATTTATCTGAGCAGTACAAAATACTTCATTCTTTTACCATAAATTTACTGCATTGACTGTTTCATTAAGCAGAGACACACCAGCAACATAAAAAGTAGGGTCACAGCTTTCTAATTGATCAACTTGTCTCTTGGAATGTTCCCTTTTAATAAAATAATGTGCCTTATTTGATTTATAAAATCTTTGAAAATGATTCCACTTTTTACATCTGTGGCATTGTTGACCAAAAGCTGAACACTTTTCTCTTTAAGACTCATTATTTCTACCGCAATTATGACAGTTGACTATGAGACTAGGTGAGCATGTACCCTCAATCTTATACCTGTTTGCTGACTCACCCTTGTGCTTCACTGAGACTGTGCATACTCTGGAATTTGCTAGAAAGCTATAGAGTTTCCCAGGGACTGTTGGAGGTGTCCCCATAGCTGCCATGTGCTTGGGCCTGTTTCTTTTAACCACATGCTGCATACTATCAACTTGAGCTTTAGAAGATACTGGAAGCACGCATTTCTCATTTGTAAACACATTTGTGTGCTTTTCTGTGAGCTCATATATCTGACAAATCTCAATGGCCTTATTCAAAGTTAAATCACTGTCACAAAGCAAAACCTTTCTCACAGCATCATCTTTAATACCACACACCAGTCTGTCTTTTAGCAACTCATCCCTTAAATAACCAAATCTGCACATTTTAGCTTTGTTTCTCAAGTCAGTTATATATGCTGCAAAAGTTTCCTCAGTCTTTTGATCTCTTGTGTAAAATAAGTGCCTTTCCATTGTAACATTCATTTGGGGATTACACATTTCTCTACATTTACGTTTTAAGCACTCTGGGTCTTTCCTTGATGCAGCCAGTACCACTATATGGTGGTTTCCCCCTCCCCTGCAAATACAGCAGGTGTATACACAAATAAATTCTCTCGGTGGCTTCTGAACCAGCTAAATTAAGTAGAATAAATGCCTTTGCATGGTCATCTTTATCAGAAAATGCAGCCTGTATGAAAATATCGTACTCTTACTCAAACACTCTCCAATTCTCTGCAATATTATTATCAAATACAAGAGGAGCTGGTTTTCGAAATCCATCTGCCATGCCAACAAAGTATGCTCAAACACATTGAAAATATGGACCTTGTAATTATGTACAAACATGCACACACAGCCAGTACTTGTAAAAACATTCAAATGCACAATAACCTCTTTGAAATACTGTACTTTGTCAAATATGCTTTGAAATGGCTGTATTTAGCAAAATAAATGTACTGCAATACTGCACAAATATACAAACACTTCATACACTTTAGATACCTGCTGTTGTTATCCTTATTTTATTCATGTTATGCATTTCAGACTTTATTTCAAACATTTTCCATAGTTATTCAAATATTTTTCAATATGTTGCCGTTTCAGACATTTCATTTACTTAGAAATTCATTTAAAGCATTCTGAGTGCTTTGTTTTATATTTTGTGAATAAGAAATCATTTAAGTAAGCTTTGATACCTGAAATATGTTTCTGACCTGTTTTTGCAAGTTATACATGCAGTGGGGATGATCCATTCCTCTATAGTCCTCCACCATTAACTGAGTGCCTCTGGGTCCTGAATCTGGATTTCTGGATCCCATTCTGACACCATGTCACTCATCTTGGTTTACAATTAAAGATGAACAGATTGGGTAGTTCATTTAAATGCTTTATTACATAGAAACACATCAAGATGGATAGCAGCAATACAAAATATAACTGAATTGATTAACTGGCAGAGTACACAGACATACATGCTTACATCTCAGCAGCTTACTACACAAAGGGCAGTTAGGTTCACACATGGTCAGTATTTATACATGTGTGCAAGCACCTATAAAGCTTCTTAAAGGTATACATACATATTGATCTACAATTTTATTCACTTGTTAGCTGGTTAAACCCAATGGTAGAAGTCTCTTTACAAAGACAAATGCCAACACAGAGAATCAAACCCTGGACTACAGGATAAAAGTCTTTAGAAGATCAGAGCCTTAATCCTGTGTGCTAAATTACCAAATAGGTATAACAGAAAAACTGCCATATTAGCAGAAAAAACTGATATATTCCTACATGGCAATTTGGAAGCTCAGCAAGCTGAATTGCAATGTCATCAAGTGTTCTGCCATTGGAGATCCAAAGAGTTAAGAAGAGAAAATCACAAAAAGATCCACTTAACAGAGCTCTTGCTCTTTCAAGAATCTCTTTAACTTTTTATCTTCTTATGTTAGTCTGTATGTTTTTAATATCAATTTGAAATTTTGATTTTTTTTTTAATTTGAATATTTGTAAATGTCTGTAATATTGTTTTTATTTGTTCTTGCTGTACTGACTTTCCTGTTTACTGTAGTTTTGCAAACAGGCTTTGCCTAAAATCACCCAGTAAAATAAATTTAGAATTAGAATTTAAATAAATTAGCTCAGTGGCAAAAATCTTAGATGTATGTGAGAGGCAATAAGGGCTGAGAAAGAATCCAGTCCCTTACTGGCTACCCAGATAGAAAAAGAGATTCACTGATCTCTGTATTATTTATACTTTGTTGACCTGGTTAGTCTCACTAGGCTAGAAGCCTATTTTCAGAAGACACTTGAGGTGATGTTTTTACTAAAGGGGAAATTTGGCTAGGACATCAGGAACTTTGACTACTGTTGGTAGTCTGGGAAGAGTTTGTGTGTTACACATCCTGACTTTCTGTTTTCTGTCCAGGCATGGAGGTAGCTGGAAGGAACAGGAAGAAGACATGGCTGATTCAGCTTTTGCTGAAACTGGAGTGAAAGTTGCTGAAAATGTAGGAGAAATGGTAGAATCGCTACCCGGAAGTTTTTTCTGATGATGTGGGTACAGAAAAATCAGTGACATTGGGAGGAAAAGGAGATCGTAGCTGAAACAGAGATGGATCTGGAGGAAAACTTTCAGAGGAGATTGAAGGGGAGACAGTTACCTCTGTAAAATGCATAATTACAACCTTCCAATTGAGGGAGGGGATGTTGTGGGATGATTATTTGCAAAAAATGGTAAACCAAAGTGAGCCAGAAAATGGATACGCAATTTCATGGAGTGACATTGTGGAAAAAATCGAAGAAGAAGAAACTGCACCAGAAAAAGTCCCAGAGACAAAAACTTATGCACAAACTGTTGGAGAAGGAGCAAAGAGGAAATAAGACATAAAAGAAACAGAAAGGAAGTGCAGTGTACAGTACATGTGAGCAGTAAAAATAGGAATGTTTGAACAGGTATAAGGTTTGGAACTCTGTCATAGCACCTCTGGGTATCAAAGGAAAAGAGGTATGAGCATTTATTTTAATTAATAAAGAGACTTTTTGTGACTTGATATTTGAGATTGGGCAAGCCATGGACATTTTTTTGGTGCATTTGAGAAAAAGAAAGGTATTTATCTATGGTCAGAATATGCAGTGCAACTTTTTACAAATAAACAAAAAGAGAACAATGATCCAGTTTAGAACTAAAGTTGAAGCAAAAGAACTAGAAGAACATCTGCTAACTATATGTAAAGAAGTAACAGACACTACAAAAATATATGATGAACGAGGACTGTAGACAGGGGATGGGACTGTGGATCAATACTAAAAATGGAAAACGATAATGTTATACACGTACCTAGTATTATTAATGTTAGTGGTAATAGGGGTTTTGTGAATTATAGGGGTCAATGAATGTGATAAAAAAGATTTGTGTGGTAAAACAGGGTATAATGTAAAACAATGTGATTTAAAGTATAAAAAATGTGGCAACACTGGTGATTCATGGCTAGAATGTGAAATGAATGTCCAAAAAATGAAAATGAAGTTATACAGGATAAAGAGATAGAATGTGTTATACAAGAAAATGTATAAAAAGATGTGACTGATAAAGGGGTTATACATGAAGTTATACAGGATAAAGAGATAGAATGTGTTATACAAGAAAATGTATAAAAAGATGTGACTGATAAAGGGGTTATACATGAAGTTATACAGGATAAAGAGACAGAATGTGTTATACAAGAAAATGTACAAAAAGATGTGACTGATAAAGGGGTTATACATGAAGTTATACAGGATAAAGAGACAGAATGTGTTATACAAGAAAATGTACAAAAAGATGTGACTGATAAAGGGGTTATACATGAAGTTATACAGGATAAAGAGACAGAATGTGTTATACAAGAAAATGTACAAAAAGATGTGACTGATAAAGAGGTTATACATGAAGTTATACAGGATAAAGAGACAGAATGTGTTATACAAGAAAATGTATAAAAAGATGTGACTGATAAAGGGGTTATACATGAAGTTATACAGGATAAAGAGACAGAATGTGTTATACAAGAAAATGTATAAAAAGATGTGACTGATAAAGAGGTTATACATGAAGTTATACAGGATAAAGAGACAGAATGTGTTATACAAGGAAATGTACACAAAGATGTGACTGATAAAGAGGTTATACATGAAGTTATACAGGATAAAGAGACAGAATGTGTTATACAAGAAAATGTACAAAAAGATGTGACTGATAAAGAGGTTATACATGAAGTTATACAGGATAAAGAGACAGAATGTGTTATACAAGGAAATGTATAAAAGATGTGACTGATAAAGAGGTTATACATGAAGTTATACAGGATAAAGAGACAGAATGTGTTATACAAGGAAATGTATAAAAAGATGTGACTGATAAAGAGGTTATACATGAAGTTATACAGGATAAAGAGACAGAATGTGTTATACAAGGAAATGTACAAAAAGATGTGACTGATAAAGAGGTTATACATGAAGTTATACAGGATAAAGAGACAGAATGTGTTATACAAGGAAATGTACAAAAAGATGTGACTGATAAAGAGGTTATACATGAAGTTATACAGGATAAAGAGACAGAATGTGTTATACAAGGAAATGTACAAAAAGATGTGACTGATAAAGAGGTTATACATGAAGTTATACAGGATAAAGAGACAGAATGTGTTATACAAGAAAATGTACAAAAAGATGTGACTGATAAAGAGGTTATACATGAAGTTATACAGGATAAAGAGACAGAATGTGTTATACAAGGAAATGTACAAAAAGATGTGACTGATAAAGAGGTTATACATGAAGTTATACAGGATAAAGAGACAGAATGTGTTATACAAGAAAATGTATAAAAAGATGTGACTGATAAAGAGGTTATACATGAAGTTATACAGGATAAAGAGACAGAATGTGTTATACAAGGAAATGTACAAAAAGATGTGACTGATAAAGAGGTTATACATGAAGTTATACAGGATAAAGAGACAGAATGTGTTATACAAGGAAATGTACAAAAAGATGTGACTGATAAAGAGGTTATACATGAAGTTATACAGGATAAAGAGACAGAATGTGTTATACAAGGAAATGTACAAAAAGATGTGACTGATAAAGAGGTTATACATGAAGTTATACAGGATAAAGAGACAGAATGTGTTATACAAGGAAATGTACAAAAAGATGTGACTGATAAAGAGGTTATACATGAAGTTATACAGGATAAAGAGACAGAATGTGTTATACAAGGAAATGTACAAAAAGATGTGACTGATAAAGAGGTTATACATGAAGTTATACAGGATAAAGAGACAGAATGTGTTATACAAGAAAATGTAAAAAAGATGTGACTGATAAAGAGGTTATACATGAAGTTATACAGGATAAAGAGACAGAATGTG
Organism: Protopterus annectens; assembly: GCF_019279795.1. Classification (NCBI taxonomy): domain Eukaryota; kingdom Metazoa; phylum Chordata; order Ceratodontiformes; family Protopteridae; genus Protopterus; species Protopterus annectens. The sequence goes on from NC_056751.1 coordinate 727,993,183, forward strand.
TTATACAAGGAAATGTACAAAAAGATGTAACTGATAAAGAGGTTATACATGAAGTTATACAGGATAAAGAGACAGAATGTGTTATACAAGGAAATGTACAAAAAGATGTGACTGATAAAAAGGTTATACATGAAGTTATACAGGATAAAGAGACAGAATGTGTTATACAAGAAAATGTATAAAAAGATGTGACTGATAAAGAGGTTATACATGAAGTTATACAGGATAAAGAGACAGAATGTGTTATACAAGGAAATGTACACAAAGATGTGACTGATAAAGAGGTTATACATGAAGTTATACAGGATAAAGAGACAGAATGTGTTATACAAGGAAATGTACAAAAGATGTGACTGATAAAGAGGTTATACATGAAGTTATACAGGATAAAGAGACAGAATGTGTTATACAAGAAAATGTATAAAAAGATGTGACTGATAAAGAGGTTATACATGAAGTTATACAGGATAAAGAGACAGAATGTGTTATACAAGAAAATGTACAAAAAGATGTGATTAAAGAGGTTATACATGAAGTTATACAGGATAAAGAGACAGAATGTGTTATACAAGAAAATGTATAAAAAGATGTGACTGATAAAGGGGTTATACATGAAGTTATACAGGATAAAGAGACAGAATGTCTTATACAAGGAAATGTACAAAAAGATGTGACTGATAAAGAGGTTGTACATGAAGTTATACAGGATAAAGAGACAGAATGTGTTATACAAGAAAATGTACAAAAAGATGTGACTGATAAAGAGGTTATACATGAAGTTATACAGGATAAAGAGACAGAATGTGTTATACAAGAAAATGTATAAAATGATGTGACTGATAAAGAGGTTATACATGAAGTTTAACAGGATAAAGAGATAGAATGTGTTATACAAGAAAATGTATAAAAAGATGTGACTGATAAAGAGGTTATACATGAAGTTATACAGGATAAAGAGACAGAATGTGTTATACAAGAAAATGTACAAAAAGATGTGACTGATAAAGGGGTTATACATGAAGTTATATAGGATAAAGAGACAGATTGTGTTATACAAGAAAATGTACAAAAAGATGTGACTGATAAAGAGGTTGTACATGAAGTTAAAGAAAGTAACAAGGAAAAAGAAACAGAGGAGACAAGTGAGGAAGAAGATGACTGCTGTACAGTAAGAAATAAAAAGAATTCAACAGGAAAAAGACTTGAAGAAATGAAAAGGAAAATGTAAAAATATAGTGCTTAGAGAAAATAAGAAAGGGAAGGGCTAAAATGTTGTTATATTAACTGTTCTTAAAAGCAGAAAATATTAACTGTAAATGTGAACAGTATGCAAAATCTTAAGAGGGGACTATGTATATCATAATGGTGTGCTGCAGTAGATGCACATATTATTGTTTTAGAAGATATCAGATTATTGACAGAGGAAGAAAAAACACAAACTGAAAAGCTTTAGAATGGTGTGGGAGTTTGGAACATGAGGAAAGAAACATGCTCTGCATATGTATATTATGTCAAGAAACCATTAAAATATTATATGTAACCATACTGGAACTAGGATGAATTACGGTAATAGACTTGAGATGGAAAAATATGTGTATAGAATTATAGCTTTATATGCATATGTAACAAAAAAGAGAGAGAAATGATGCTTAAAATATTCTTGAACATGTTTGTATAAATATGGACATTATAGTAGTGGGTGATTTTAATTGTAATTTAAGAAAAAGAAGAGCAATTGTGATGCTAAAATGCTTAAAGAAATTCTGAGAAGTGGAAAGTTAAGTGTATGAGACAATAACCACTGGACCTACAAAAGAAATTAAATTAGGAGATAAATTCATTATTTTTTAGTATCTGATAGTTTAGAAGTTAAAGAAAAAGAAATTAAGTATGGCAGATTTTTGGATCATGTAGCAATATGGGTTAAAGTACAGGAAAATTAAGAATATCTAAGAATATGAAAAGGAATAAATAGAATTAGTGAAAAGGAATTAGATTTAGAAGAGAAAAAAAACTTATGGAATTATGGAAAAGTCATATGAATATGAGAGGGTTTTGTAAGAATTGGACTGTTTGGTGGCTTAATTTTAAAGAGAAATATAAAAAGTGTTTTTAGAATGTATAGGGAATAAAAGAAGAAAAGAAAATGAGAGCTATACAATATTAAGTCAAGAATCATTCGGAGATTTATTAGAGAAGAAAATTCCTTTTATGAAAAAGAAAGAGAGCTGTATAAAATTAATCAAATTAAAATTAACAACTTGTTGTATAAACAAAAATATTGTTTACAAGGAAAGAAAGAGGTAGCACCATATTTGAGTAAATAATAAAAGAAGGAAAAATAATAAGAGAATTAAAGAATAAGGAAGGTAAGTAAATAAGACAGCAAGAATGAATATATGAAATAATTCAAGAATATGTATTGGAGTTATTTGTTAAAAGAGAAGAAAACATAGAACAAATTTATAAAACTGAAAAATTAAATAACAAAGATAATGAGCATTTAGAACAAAAATAACTATGAAAGAATTGAATGAAATTCTAAAATATATTAACATGAATTCTGCAACAGGACTGGACATAACTGAATATGGTTTGTATAAAGATATAAAGGAGTGGTAAAAATAATTTTTATAGAAGTTATGAATGAATGGTTAGAAACTGGAATTAAAGACAAATCAATATCTTCAGGAGTTATAAAATGTATATTTAAAAAGGAAATAAAGAGGAGATAAACAATGGAGACCTATAACATTGAATAATATAGATTATAAAATGTTCGTGAGAATAATAATAAAAAGGTTACAAAAACTGGATAGAATATATGACCAAAATGTATTTGGAAGAAAATGAAAAAGAAGTCGAGTTATTATGGATAATAAGAGAAATAATTGATGATATCATAAATAAAATGTAGAAGTGAAGGTTATGATAGGGGATATAAGCAAAACCTATGATAATATTTTATATAAATTATTGTGGGGAATTTTGTAGTTATATAATGCAAGCAAAAAAATATTATAAATCAAATCAGTTTATGAAAAGAACTATGTGAAATGTAAATGTAAATGCCTGGACTGGGGAAGAAATAAAAATAGAATGTGGAATAAAGCAGGGATGCCCAACTAGTAGTGGAATTTTTTCATAGGTTATGAATGCAATAGTGAAGTAAATTAATAAAATGTCAAGTAGCAGAGGATACAAAATGATGAAGGAAGTACCATTGCCAATAATGTATAATTATGGGGATGATATTGTGCTAATTGTTAAAAATAAAGTCTGGATGGAAGAAGTAAATGAAAAATTAAGTATAAATTAAAAATGGTTTAAGTATAAATAAAGAGAAAAGTAAAGGATTTGGTTTAGAAGGTGTGATAGGTACTGAGTTCAATGAAAAAAAATATAGATATATTAGGAATAATCTTTGGAAGGAATGAAATCAGACAACAACAATGAGATAATATATTCAAAGAAGTAAAGGATATGACTATTTTTTGGAAATCATATAGATTTTCATATAAAAAAGCACACGGGTCAAACACCACGGTAATAGGAAAAATGCTTATGTTGCTAACATCTATATGATTCTATTAAGTATGAAAAGGAACTAATGGGGATTTTTTTTATATGGGGCTCTAGACTGAATCCAGTCTTGAGAGAGATTCTATATATGAAAGAAGAGCAAGGATTAATAAACCCAATAGTGCATGCAGAATCTTTAATTTTATATAGGGTATTAAAAGGAATTATGAAGGAAAATAAACATTTGATAGAAATGATACTATATTATAAATACAAAGAATTGTGGGAAGGAAAGGAAGCTAAAAAAGAAGTAAAATCATTGTGAATGAAGAAATGAAGGAGTACCAAAACAAAACTGTGTTTTGGAAAAAAAAAGAATATATGTGAAAACATAGAAAGGAATGGTACTTAAATATCATGAAAGCATTTCATTCCATTGACCCATGGAAAAATTTAGAAATGCATAAGAAAAAAGCCATGATGATGAGATATAACAAATATAAAAAGATTAAAGAATGTAATTATATTTTATGGAGATTGTCTATTAGAAAATTGCCAGTTAAGGCAAATATGCCATAAAATAAAAAGCAAGATAGAATATGTAATAAATGTGGAGAGTTTGAGACTACTGAGCATGTGTTTTTAAAATGTGAAAGAGTTAATAATTTCTGGAAAGAAATATGTAAACATAATAGAGTGAAAAGTTTGTTAAAATTTGAACAAATAAATATGGACATTATAGAATTTGGTTATTATGGTTCATGAAAAAAAGCAGAAGTCAAGAAAATGGACAGAGTGATATTCTATGCTTCATGGACTATATGGAATGAGAGACTAAATGAAATTAAATACAATGGAAAATGGACTTTGACAAAGATTCTAGAGAAAATAATGTTTTGGTTGTGATACAAGAGTGGGGATATGCTTAAATTGAAGTTTATAATGTACTCAGATTTGTAAATAGATGCAAATAATATAGATATGTAAATATATGTAACGTGTATATATATATATATATATATATATATATATATATATATATATACAAAAAACCCTACTAGTAGCATACGGAGAAGCTGTGTGTTGTTGCACTTCCTGCTCCTTTTCTGGGTATGAACACAGCTTGGAGAAACAGGAAGGAATATGGAGACAATGTACAGCCAAAAAAGAGTGAGTGATGAACAAGAGATGGGAGAGGATTCTCTGAAGTTAGCAGAATGCGAACATAATGCATCAATAGAAGAGAATGCAGTTGGATGTGTAAAGAATTCAGTGAGAGTGGAGGTGAATGGTGAATTGAAGGAAAACAAGGAAGCAAAGGTGACCAACCTTTCACAGGGCTCAGAATACTTATTTCAGAGGGTTTTTTCAAAGGAGGCAATGGATCTCAAGCAAAGTGTATAATTACAAACCTCCAATTGGAAGGGCTGTCAGATGTTTACTTAAAAGAAATGTTGAGGCAGATTGAACCTGAAAGTGAGATGAACCAAAGACTGAGATAATAGCATTGTGGGGTGAAATTATAGACAAAATACAAGAGGATGAGGTGTGAGAGATCTTTGAAAAAAAGTCTTATACACAAATGGTAAAAATGGAGAGAGATGAGGGTTAGGAGGAAGCGAGATGACAAGAAAGAAACTTATAGTAAGGTTGTGCAATAAAAAAGAAAAATAACTTAAAAGGTATGAGGTTTGGGATACAGTGATTGCAGCCTTTGTTACTTCAGCTAAAGAGGTAAGAGCCTTCATACATACAATTAAAGAGATATATTATGATACTTTGTTTGAGACAGGACAGTAAATGAAATAATTTAGTAGAGAAAATTGAGAGTAAAATTCACTGAAATCCTTGGAATTTATATGTAGTACAAACATAGAGAGCCAAAAAGAAACAATTTTTGTGCAATTTCAAACTGAAGTTGAGAAAGAAGCATTGAAGGACTATTTAAAGACTGTATGCAAAGAAGTTATGGAGACTACAAAAATGTATGATGTAAGAGGTTTATGGACTGGGGGATGGGATTGTGGGGTAATTTAAAAAATGGAAAATGAAAAAATCATACATATTCCAAGTGTGATAAAATAGAATATAGCAGAGATTTTGTTAAATATACAGGACAACCAAAAACATGCTTTTTTGAGGAAAAGATGATCACTTGATCAGTAATTGTGACAAAAGAAAATATTTTCTTTGTGGAAAGCAAGGGCATGAAGCTATAAAGTGATGTGATGTAATGTGTAAAAAATGTGAACAAATTGGACATGCATGGGTAGATTATGAATAACATGTAGAAGTTAAAGAACAAAAATAGAATATGTATAATATAGAAAGGAGCATAGAAGAAGAACATAAAGAACAGATTGCTACACAAGGAAATATTAAAGAAAAAATAGTAGATAAAAAATTAAATTAATGAAAGGGAAGAATTGGTACAAGAAACAAGTGAAGATGAATATCTAAACTGGGAATTGGTGAGAGGAAAAACTATAGAGAAAAGGGTGAAAGATAGAAAAAGGAAGTTTAAAAGTGTAATTGTGAAATAAAATAAAAAAATGTAAAGGATAAAAGTAAATGAGACAATAAACCTACATTAAAAGGAAACTGAAAATGTTAGCTATAAATGTTAATAGTATAAAGAATATTAAAAGAAGAATAGGTGTTTTAGAATGGTATGCATTACTAGATATGCATATAATTAGATTAGAAGACACAAGAATATTAACAGAAGAAGAAAGGTTACAAAAGGAAGAGTTATGGGGTGGAAACATTATTTGGGGTATGGAAAAGGATACATGTTCAGGAATTGGTATGTTATATAATGAAACTGTAAATGTTTTTGATTATACTATATAGAATTAGGTAGAACAAAGGTGATAGACATAAGGTGGAAAATATGTATAGAATTATTGCAATTTAAGCATATGTCACAAACAAACTAAGGGAGATGATGTTTAAAAAATAAATTAAGTAGGAGTGAATATGGAGATAATATTGGTGGTATACTTTAATTGTGATTTAAGAAAAGGGAAGAAAGAAGGAAGCAATGTTAATTATGTATCTGAAATAATAAAAAGCGGAAAGTTTTATATATATATATATATATATATATATATATATATATATATATATATATATATATATATGGGATTACAAACATTTGACTTATAAAGGAAATGAGATAAAAACAGAAACTGATTATTTTGTAATATCAGATAGTTTGAAAATTGTACAAGAAGGAATACAGAAAACAGGCTTCTAAGATCATCTACCTACAGGTAGAAGTGCAGGAAAAGGAAGGATACATAAGATTAGGTAAAGGCATTACGAGATTTAATGAAAAAGATTTAGATGAGGAAGATAGAAAAGAGATTAATCAGTTAAGGAAAGATCATGCGGATATCAGAATTTTTTATGAATATTGAATGAGCTGGCGGATAAATTTTAAAGAAAAATATAAAAAAAGTGCTTTTTTGGAATGTCAAGATATGAGGAGAAAGAAAGAAAGAAAGAAAAAACACTAAAACATATGCAATTGAGTCAGAAAGTTTTTAAAGAGGTGTTAAAAATAAGATACTTTTTATGAAAAGGAGAAGATATATGAAATAAATCAGGAAAATATTAAGAAAATGATATATAAGCAAAGGTATTTCTTACAAGGGAAAAAGAAGAGGGGGCTCCATATTTAAATAAGATAGTGAGAGAAAATGTGAGAATAGTAACGGAACTGAAGAATAATGAAGGCAAAAGAGTGAATTCACAAGAAGAATTATTTGAAGTAATAAGGAAATATATAAAGAATACATTTAAAAAGAAGAAGATAAAAGAGAGGCAAAAATGGAAAGTTAAAAAACTGAGTAAAGAAGATAACAAGAGTATGGGAAAATATAAGTTTAGAAGAGCTTGAAATTCAAAAATAATTAATTATGGAAAAAGCTACAGGGATGGATAACATTAAGTACTATGTGTATCATAATATGGAAGAATGGCAAAAAATATATTTTGTGGAAGTATTAAATGAATGGTTAGAAAAAGGAATAGTAGAAAAAGAACTATGTACTGGGTTCATGAAATTTATATGGAGAAAGGAGAAAAGAGGATATAAGAAATTGGAGACTGATAATGCTAAATAATATAGATTATAAAATTCTTATGAGAATAATAAGAAAAATACTAGGAAATAATGAAGATAAATCGCTTGATTATATGATTTTTGGTAAGAAAGTAAAAGAAAGTCAAGATCTATTATTGATATTGAGAGAAGTGATAGATGACATTATAAATAAAAAGGTAGAAACTAAAATTATGGTAGGAGATGTGACTGAAGCATTTAATATGATACAATATAATGGGTTATGGGATATAATAAGGGATTATAATGTAAGTGACAAAATAATAAAAATAATTATGTTGGTGTATGAGAATAATAAAATGAGAGTGATATTAAATAGATGGTTAAGTGGAAAAAAATAAAAATATAGCATGGGTTAAGGCAAGGATGCCCAACAAGTAGCATTTTATATGCATTAATTATGGTTGTGGTTGTTAATAAGATCAATAGAGTGGTGAAAAGGGCAAGATATAAAATAACAGCAGATGTACAATTCCAATAATTCCTACTCGTGCAGATGATATAGTTTTAGTTACTAAGAATAAGGAATGGATGGAAGAAGGAATCAGAAAATTAAAATGGTATTTAAAGAAGCATGGTTTATGTATAAATAAACCCTAGGATTCAATAAACTCCATGTAAGCTTCATGTGAAGCTTCCATGGAGTTTACATGTATGCGCGGTAATGCGCAGTGAGCAGCAGTGCTCATTGCATATTCATGCTGCGCACCACGTTAAAAAGTAAATAAGTGTGGTTTTGTGCCAGCCAACATGCATAGCAATCCTGTTTAAGTCAGAGCAAATAAGGTCTGCCATTTTGCATGGAATGCCACAATGATCACCAGGGATTAATAGATAATAGTTGTCATAGCTCTCAATCTCTTAGTGCAAGACATCTGGACAAAGAACAACATAATGGGGACAATGACCCAGAAATAGGGACAGATTTGACATATTTGCTCTTTAGAAATGTGCTAGAATAACAAAGGGGTTGTGTTAAGATACATTTTCTGAAGGATTTGAAGTCTGAAACTCAAATGCATGTAATTATTAATTCACATCAGTCCTGAGATTATCCCAGTGATATGGCAAAAAACCACACATTTGATAAGGAACACACCAAAAGATATATAAGGCAAAAATATGTACATTTCTGTCAAAATCTGGACAGTTAAGAGGTATGATAGTTATGTATATGGTCCAAACACAGTACAGGACAGGACAGTGTATACATTGCAGAGTATTGTGAAATCCCATTCCTGGCATTCTGTACTGACGTTGTGTAAATGATCTATAGAGTACATGGATTGCCATGTAAAGTAAACACTCAGGGGAAGTGTTTGTATTGAAGAAGGACACACAGATGAATTGTAGGAATGAACACAGGGAAAAATGACAGGTTGGGGAACAAAGCTGCATTTCTGTTATGGCAAATAAGGAAATGTTGCTATTGTAACTCTCCCTTTTTTGGCATCCTGCCTGTTGTTCATATTTCAAATTTCTAGACTGTTTTATGTTTTTCCAGTGGGTAATACTGAAATACTGCCTTTTCTGCTTTATCCAGGAACAGTTCTTTTGTAGTTATGTGATATTTATGTCTATTATCCTTCTGTTGTGTTTTAGGACACCTAGGACTGTGGCACCCAGGCATCTCAATCCCCAAAAAACATAATTCAGTGACCCTGAAAATCAGGTCATTGTGGAAGCTTTTAGGTGACTTGGTGCCTTTCTGCTTGAGAGGGGATGTGGAGATATGCCAGGCAGAATGCAAATTTGGCAGCAGATAGTTGCAGATATCAATGCAGTAGGTGGACACAACAGGAAATATGACCAGGTGCGCCATAGGGCCACAGACATGATCTCATCTGCACGGAGGAGAGCAGCTGCAGTGGCCCATGATCAGATGGGTACTGGGGGGGGGGGTCTGTTACAGAGTCACCACTAATACCAAATGAAGAGTTCCTGTCCGGGATCCAGGCAACTCCCAGGAAAGTGCAGAACAGCATGTCCTTGACATTGGTGCTACTGTTTCAGGAACAGCAAGTATGTTTCAGGAGGAGCTTCCAGGTAGGCTTATGTATCATCATTGTTAAATACTGTTGTATAATAAAATATTTACATCAATATGTTAGTTCTGTTTAACAAGAAAATGGTTGGGAGGGGGTTAAAGATTGCTACAGTTACCAACACATTCTGATTGATTACACATGGGGCTTAGGTTGGGCTTGTCATCCAAGTTCTTGTTGAAAGTATAGTTAATGGACATATAAAGGACAAAATTTTTACCCCCTGTGTTTCTGTTAATTGTGATGATGTTGTTCTTATCTTTTGCCTAACCTCTTACAGGACCATCTGGCATAGGGAGCATACCATCATTTGTGCACAATATTGATGTCAGGCCTGTTGTGTGTATTGCTGTACTGTCTGTAATAGTGGCACCCCTGTTATTTTGTTAGCATATATTGTACCTGTTATTTTGTTAGAATATATTGTACTACAGTAGTGTAGGTAGTAATTTTTTCCTGTGTTTGTTACTTATTATCACAGGTGATCCTGACAATGGAAGTGTGTGACATCTACCACCTGATAGAGTATCAGCAGACTCTGATGATGATGGTGGTCAAACAGAGGCACAGTCGGGGGGGTGTTGAATCTGACACTGAGGTTGATATACAGCCATCCCCTGAAATTCCACTGGACACAGCCAGTAGGCCTAAGCCTACCCATTCCAGTGAGCCCTCAGATATTGAACAGGTGGAGAGCGAGACAATCAATCAGAGAAGTGTGGTTACTGTGGCTTTGGTGCCTGTCAGTCATAGCCCAAGTGTGGGCAAGGTGCCATGGAGGAGGGTTGTTAGGGATGCCTGCTGTCCATCCTCCACCAGCTCCAGGTGTCTCTTCCTGTGTCCTGTGCTGCTCAATATATGTTTAGGCCATCATGGAGGCACAGGCATGTTCTCATAGGTCCTCCAGAAAAATGCTTAGGGTTGTAGATGTGACACAGACTGATGTGTGACTGTCTCCACTGTGTTGCTGATTCACTGGATCAGATGAATGACATGTTGGAATGGGCAGTGTCTGTAATGGAAAATCTGCTGGGAGGGGAATGGCATCCTCATGGGCATATGTTAGCCACATCATCTGCTGTTAGCCAACGTGGTCATGCCCAGTCATGCTCCTGTAGTGGCACTACTTCCACTGCTCCATTAAAGGTTGGGCTGTCCACACTCAGACATGGCAGGCCATGGGGTCATAGTCCTGGGTGCCCTCATGAGGGGAGCTCGTCCAGCAGACATCAGTCACATTCAGGTAGCAGCAGTGCATCTGACCATGGATGTGTACATGCCAGTGCAACTCTTGACAGAGACAGTTCTTGTGGTCGGGTATGAGAAGATGGACTGCCACCTCTACCATGCATGGCTCATATCTGTCTGACATACCAATATGTAGAGCTAGCACATAGCTTAGTTGTGTTCATGCAGACACTCACACACCAGTTTCACCTGGATGACCCATACAGACAAACACAACAGTTACTCATTTTGTCTCACTGGCCATTTGTTACTTTATCTGGATGTCTGCCTGCTTCTCTTTCTTACTCACACACACTCACCGATCTTTTGTGTCAGCCTAGGCCTCGTGCCCCCCCCCCCCCCACACACACACACACACACACAATACCCTTTGAAAGTGATGATAACTGTGCCATATCCTTGTTTTCTATCTTTTGTATTCAGGGATACATAAGCTTTGTGTCTGATGTTCAGGGTGCATAGCTGACTTAGTGCTCAGTATATCTGCATTTGTGATATTGAATTGGTAATTGTACTTATGACTTATATCAGTCTTTGAAAGTTAGACAGTTTATAGTGTAACATTTTTTTCATCTTTGTTGTTAATGATCTTGTGAAGGTTGTGACGTCTGAAACTGAAATTTGTATCATTACTTTATAACTTGTCCCTTTAATGATTTTCCAAAACAAACATATGGTGGTATACTGAGGGCATGCAGTAACCAGCACTAATTTTGAAAGGTTTGACTGTGTGAATCTTTGACGCCTGAGGCCTATTACTGAATAATTTACACATATAAGTCAAATAAGTCTCTGCTGTCACGTTAAAGTCATTTCTGTACAAATCTCCCATCTTTTACTTGCTTACACTACCAAGAAATAACATGCAAGGATATGCCAGTCATTCATATTATTACACAATACAATCCAGGTTCAACACTTACTTTGTAAATCCAGCAGTTGCAACAGTTTTAGTTTAGGGCTGGCTCTGTCTGATGCAAGCAGTACACAGGCATTACATAGGGAGGAAAAGTTTGTGAGAGTTGTCTGGCATCAATGTTACTACATGTATGTGAGTAGGAGGATGGTGTTAGGCCCCTAGGTGGTGAGTCAGTGTGCTATGCATTGTCTCTTAGCCAATGTGAGGGCATATTAAAACTACAACCACCCTGCTACAGGCCCCATGAAGAGCTCGGTGTCTCTCCAACCTAACACATCTCTATGTATTCAGCTGCTGTACCACCTTTATTCTTTATCCGACCGGTGGATACATTGTTATAAGAAAAGCACAGTCTGGGTCTGAACAGTCTGCAAACACAAACAGCTAAAGTTAACTTTGTATCGAACAACACTGTAAGTATTCAGCTGCTGTACCACCTTTATCCTTTATCCGACTGGTGGATACATTGTTATAAGAAAAGCACAGTCCGGGTCTGAACTGTCTGCAAACACAAACAGCTAAAGTTAACTTTGTATCGAACAACACTGTAAGTATTCAGCTGCTGTACCACCTTTATTCTTTATCTGACCGGTGGATGCATTGTTATAAGAAAAGCACAGTCCGGGTCTGAACTGTCTGCAAACACAAACAGCTAAAGTTAACTTTGTATCGAACAACACTGTAAGTATTCAGCTGCTGTACCACCTTTATCCTTTATCTGACTGGTGGATACATTGTTATAAGAAAAGCACAGTCTGGGTCTGAACTGTCTGCAAACACAAACAGCTAAAGTTAACTTTGTACCGAACAACACTGTAAGTATTCAGCTGCTGTACCACCTTTATCCTTTATCTGACTGGTGGATACATTGTTATAAGAAAAGCACAGTCCGGGTCTGAACTGTCTGCAAACACAAACAGCTAAAGTTAACTTTGTATCGAACAACACTGTAAGTATTCAGCTGCTGTACCACCTTTATTCTTTATCTGACTGGTGGATACATTGTTATAAGAAAAGCACAGTCTGGGTCTGAACTGTCTGCAAACACAAACAGCTAAAGTTAACTTTGTGTATGTGTCTACCTGTTTGAGCTAATATTCATTATCCCCTGGAGAGCACTCTGCTTTGGCTTGTAAGCAGCCCCCCCACACACACACACACACATCTTCTATGTCTCTTTTATTCCCATATGTTAGAAAATAGTATCCATAACTGATCAAATACTGTGTGTTTGTTAATTCAATTGAGACCACAGTAGCCTACTGATACAAGGTTATCCTGTTCTTCCACCTGAGAAATGGTTAAGAAATGACTTACAGCTTCAGAGCAGTCCTTGGTCAATTCTGATTGTTTCTTAAACACAAACTTGTCTTTGCTTGGATCTTGGCTCATCCTGCTCCATGCCCCTCCATGCCCCCATATCCCACCCGACCCCCAATACCTGTAATTTAAACTTGGCCAAGCCGCACCCACTAGAGTTCAAACCACCAATCTGCTTAAGTAATTATAACTAACCCCTCCCATTACAAATTGCTACCTATCTACAATACATTTGCACTCACACACAGTAGCGACTACTCAATAGAAACATACCCAGTAAACACCCCAAACATCTCATACATAACTTCTAACATTGAATATGTGACATTATAATCCACCCCTCCTACTCCAAAACTTTCTACCACATTAACACAAACTATCCATATTACCTTCTCAGGTACCCAAACCCATGCTTTACATTTTTGCTAATATCTACTTAATCCCAAACTCACTCCCCATTATATCTTAAATAGTCATCATGTCTATCAAACCTCTTTCACTTCTAACTCAAATACTATTACTTATTACTATATCTTACCTAACCTATCTCACCCAACCTCTCAGTGCAAATCATCCACCTCCATTTCATACAACTAACCCAATCTCCATGGTGCACACACATTCCTCAACCTGCATATCACCCAGTCTACCCAGGGCATATCTACCCCTTCAATAATAGTATGCTCTTCACTTACAAACTCTTACCTAACCCCAAAAACTCTACTTACATGTATATTAGCCACATCCCCATAAAGCTTACACCTCATAGATTACATACCAAGCAACTCAAATACCTCTTCTGCCATCTCATCTCTATCCTTCTCGCCAGCGACATTCACCCACATCCTGGCCCTTCTTCCCCACACATCATAACCTCCTAATCCCATCCTCCTCCCACAACTGGTAAACCCCTCCATTTCTCAGTTCTAAATGCTCAGAGCATATGCAACAAAATTCCTAACCTCCATGCCTGGCTTCTCCATAACCAATCCTATATTCTGGCCATCTCAGAAGCCTGGCTCAAACCCCATATAAAAGACTCTGAACTATTACCACCCAACTACTCCATAATTAGGAACGATAGAACACATAAAAAAGGAGGGGGAGTTGCTCTCCTATACTCATCATCCCACTTAGTTACCCCCTATACCAAACCTATTCCCAAATTTGGCAAGGCAGAACTAATTCCAGCCCTACTTTATACAAACAAACACAAACTTATATGCAAAGTCTCCCTTTATATCTCTCTTGGAGACAATATCTCAACCCTTGAAGATATCCTCTCCTGGTTCTCTAACAACATCACTAATGAAACTATAATCCTGGGTGATGTTAATATTAACTGGTCAACAATTCAGTCTCCTACAAACTCACTTAATATAAACTTGTACAACTTCACTCACCTTATTAACTCAACAACTATGCCTTCCAAGAACTTCCTTACTGGAAGCACCCTGGACAGGATTCTAGTTTCTCATCCACATTACATCTCTGATAGTGGCACTCTGCCCGACCCATTAGGCAGCCACTTCCCCACTTTTGCCCACCGTCTTCCCTCCTCCATACAACTAACTCATACCTACACCTTCACCTGCTGTCTAAAAAACTTTAATCCTAGCACATTCTCAAATGCACTAAAAAATGAACTGGAACCCACTAAAAACCCTTCCCTTAGAAAATGCTGTTACCTACTTTAACTCAACTTTCCTCAACTTGCTTGACTCCTTTGCCCTCTGAAAACAAAATGCATAAGAAGCAATCCTGTACCTTGGCTAACCAAAAATACTTTACTAACCATGCAATTCTGGGATAAAGCCTGGAAACGCTACTCAAAAAATAAAACTATCACCACCCTTAATGAATTTAAAACACTTTGTAACAAAGCAAAAAAAAACGTATTATCTCAGACCGCAAAGCCTACTTCTCTACACTCCAAACCAACCAAAACACCAACCCCAAAAAATTCTGGCATGGAATCTCCTTCCTTCTCAACTCTGACAAAAAAGAAACCCCTGCCCTTATTCAGATGCCTCTGACTTGGACTTAGCCACCCAATTTAACACTTTCTTTATCGATTCCATAAGTAAACGTACATCATCCTTCACTTCCCATTCGGCTTCACCACCCTTATTTCCACCTATCCCTTCCTCCCCTAGCATCTCCTGCTCCCAACCACCTCCTTTCTCCTTCAACCCCATCCCTACAGCCACCATAAAAAAACTTCTACTAACATTGAAAGCTGGCTCCAATGCCTCTGATGATATACCCTCATATTTCTTAAATGTTGCCACAGAAGGCATAGCTCTTCCTATCTGCATTCTTATACATCGATCTATTGCTGAATGTCAAGTTCCCCAGCTCTGAAAAAAGGCCTTTATTATTCCACTCTATAAAGATGGTAATAACAATAATATCACAAACTTTTGACCTATCGCTATCTTATCCCCCATTTCTAAACTTCTCGAAAAATGCATCCATCTACAACTTCTACCTTACCTCATAAACAACCAACTTCTAACCCCTACTCAACATGGTTTCAGACCCAGCCACAGCACTACCACAGCTCTCTTCTCCTTCCTAGAAACAGTTAATAAGGCCCGTGACTCTGGCCACATCATGTCCACTCTCCTGCTTGACGTATCTAAGGCATTCAACACTATCTCTCATAACCTTCTTTTCACTAAACTCTCCAAACTAAATCTATCCCACTCCTCTATTAACTGGTTTACCAGTTACCTCTCAAACAGGCAACACGCAGTCAGATGGAAAAAAGCCACCTCCCCTTTTCTCAATTTTAGGCCCTCTTCTAGTCAATATATTCATAAAGAATTTCTACCAAGCCATCCCAAATGCCAACCTTGTCCAATTTTCTGATGATTCAATAATAATCTGCTCTGCCTCTTCTATACCCGCCCTAGTTAAATTAACCCAAGATGCCTTCTCCTCCACTGAGCAATGGATGATGGGCAACCATCTAGCACTTAATGCTACTAAAACTAAACTCATGATATTTACTGCTTCCAAAACCACCACCCCAGATAAAACCTCATTCTCAGTCACCAGTCAAAATAATACGCCTCTTAAAATAGTCTCTAATGCTAAACTACTAGGAGTCCTGATTGATGACAAAGTTTGATAATCTTCTACAAGTAAATATCAAAAAAACACACAAAAAATAGGCATACTTTACTGCCACAACTGTTACATCTCTCCCTCCACTAGGCTCACCCTCGCCAACACTTACCTTATCCCATCTCTCCTATATAGTGCCTCTATCCTTACTAACCTGCAATCCTCCCTCAAGACTAAACTCTTCTCTTGCTATAATAAAATAACAAAATTTGCAACTGGTCATAGATCCACTTCCCATCACTGCACTGCCCTACACCAACTGAATTGGCTTTAACTATCCAATTACCTCATCTATATTCAACTTGTCCAAGCACACAAACTTACTTTCACCCCTTCTCTGTCCCTCCCTTTCCACCACCTTTAAAATGCACCAACCAAATAGACTTGAGATCCAGTTTCCAAAATCTAATTGAACTGCATAAACCTGCCTATCCACCAGGCAAACATCTAATGTCCTCCTCTCTAGCACACCATTGGAATTCCCTCCCACCTCTCATCCACACCACCAGCAGCCTCTCTTCATTCAAAACCTTACTTCACAAGCACCTAACTTCACTATGGGAATGCTTTTCCTCCCACCCCACATAATCTCCCTACACTATAGCTACTCTCTATAAACTATAATTCACAATAGCCTCCCATTGCTTTGTACCCCTAATAAACTCTAGAAATTACCATTACTCCTAGAATGGTACAATTCAGTAGCCTAGAAATTAACAGCATGAATTAGCATAACTGTTAAAAATTTAGACTGTTTCTGTTATTGCATTGTGCTAATATGTTAAACTGTTAAAAACTTTGACTGTTTGTAAATATTACTCTTATTGCATTGTACTAATATGTGCATGCTACTAATATGTGTTTTTCTGTTTGTTTAATTTTGCTTCATTCGTGCACATTACATTTCTCTAATAACTCATTCTTATGTTAAATCTGTAATTTGTAATTTTCTGGAGCTTTTCTCCCCAGGACTCCATTGAAAATGGGCTCCACGTGGCCAAATGGACTATCCTGGCAAACAAACTATAAATAAATAATAAATAAATAAATGCTTACATCTGCTACACCCAGAGCAGCTGCTGGTCCCCCCTCTGACTCCTCACCTGCATGTGGCTGTGGTGACCTTGCCAGTGGTGGTGGGATGTGTGCCCCTTCCCCTTGCGGATCCTGCTGAAGCTGTTTTCTCAGGATGATGTTGTGTAGCATGGCACATACTGTGAATATTTTAGTATATGTATGTGGATTGTACTGCAGGGCTCCCCCAGATGTATCTAGGTACCGGAACCGTGACTACAGCAGCCCAAACACATGCTCTATAATATTTCTGTTTTGAACGTGTGCCTCATTATGGCATTCTTCAGCAGGTATGTGTCATCAGCCACAGTTCCAGCGCATAACCTGCACCCCCCAGTAAATGACCCTGTAAGATATCCTCCCTAGTGAACATCTGATACAGCTGGGAAGTGTGCCAGTTATGGCAACTGCCTGGGTTGACAGCACACATGTTCAAGATGATTCACTTGACATTACACATGACTTGGCACTTAATAGAGTGGAAGCCTTTTCTATTAATGTAGAGTCTTCCTTGTTCCCCAGGTAGTGCCTTAATTTCTACATATGTGCAATCTATGGCACCCAGTACTTCAGGGTAGTGTGCTACAGGGTAGAACCCCTGCATATTTCTGGCCCTGTCCATAGAAGTATGGAGATAATACATGTGATTACTAGCATGTTGGAGCATAGCATTCAGGAACTGATGGAGGATCCTGGATGCTGATGCCTAAACCATCCCCAGCATGTCCCCTGTTGGTTTCTGAAAGGTACCTGTAGCTAAAATTCCAAGTGCTACACATACCTTTGTCTCCACTGGCATGGTTCCCTTCTGTTTGTTCTTGCTCTGAGTTGAGGACAACAGAGGCTTCAAAGTTCCTGTTTTGTGGCTCTATCCACCCTGTAGGGCTCTACAATTTCCACATCATGCAGATTGTGGTGTTACCCGGGGTCTGAAAAGTCTTCTCCTTCTAGCTGTGGTGTATTAGCAGCAGCACCAGCAACACCAGCAGCATAGACTTCAGCCTGTTGCACATAAACATGAACTAAAGCAACAGCAACCCCTAACATTGTATCTGTGTAGACTCCTTTCCATATCTGTATTCCAGTAAGTTTTGGAATTCACAGGGAAACAAGTACTGAGTCTACACTTTTGCTTTATAGCTTGTTGAATAGCTCATCCATCTTGGATTGCTTGATTAGCATATAATTCAGCTGCTTATGCTGTAATTTGCATGTCATGGTATTTACCTTGTTTGTACAGCTGTGTAGAGAAACTTATTGAATCCAAACCAGTGCAATACCATGTGTGTGTCATGGTGCAATGTGCACATGATGTAAATGGACCATGTAGGGTTTATTGAATCTGGCAGACAGACAAAAGTAAAGGGACTGGGTTAATGGGTAATATAAAAGCTATTCAGTTAATGATGAGGTTATAGATATTTTGGGATAATATTTGGAGCAGATATGCATATAGAGAAACAGTGGGAGAAAATTATACAGAAATTAAGAAAGATACATATGTTTTGGAAGTTATATAAACTGTCATGCAAGAAAAAAGTATATTTAATAAATTCTATTCTTTTGGGTAAAATGACAAGTGTATACATGATCCTGTATAAGTATAAAAAATGAATTATAGTTTATTGTATTCTCCTTTATATGGTGATCAATGTTAAATCCAGTTAGAAGATGGATTTTATTTATTTATTTATTTATTTATTTATTGCATTTGTTGACCGGGAAAGTCCACTAGGCCTAGAGGAGCCCATTTTCAGTGGAGGCCTGGGGAGAAAAGCTCCACATTGTTACATACATTTAACTAATATAAGAATTGTTGATACATAATTAAAAAATGGACCCAGTACAACATACAATTAATAAATACATTACTACATCCAATTGATAGGCATAGATAAAATAGCAGATATGACATATTAATATTCGATACAAAGCAGAAGCATTTTGAAAGTGAGAGCATGAGTGGAAACAGAAGAATGTAGTAACTTAGAAGTGTATATGAGCTGAACAAGAAAATAGTATATACATGTGAGTGCATAGGGTTCAAAGCAACGTGGTGATGAGTTCAGGGTGTAGAGGGGGTAAACAGAGTATATTAGGCTGCAGAGGCATGAGAGAGCAAGGGTAAGAAGGTACAGAGAAAGAGTGGGAAAGTTTAGAGAAATTGAGACAGAGAGGGATTCTACAGAGCGATATTAGGTGCTGGGATTTATCTATGGGGTACAACAGCATAGCCAATTAGGGACTAAGTGTAATTTTAGGGATTTCTTAAAAGAATCAGACTTACTAGTTGATGTGAGTGAAGGAGGAAGATCATTCCATAACTTAGCGACAGTGTAGGGGTACAGCATTTGGCCAGCTGATAATTTGGATTTCTCTATGGCCAGCAACATTTTGTTTTCTGATCTGAGATGGTGATTGGGCTGTACATGGTCAGTATAGCTGAGAGGGAAGGGCACTGTTCAGGTTGGTAGATTATTTTGTGGGCTGTAGTTAGCTGAAGGTAAGTAAGTTGCTGGTAGGATTCTAGCCAATTTAGTTGATGCAATGCAGTGCAGTGGTGGGTAGAGTATTTAGAGTTTGTGGCAAATTTGGCAACTTTATTATAGCAGGAATTAAGCTTGCTTTTTAGGGAAGATTGTAGGTTGGTAAGGAGCACTATAAAGCAGATTTTGTATGTTAAAGAAGAGGATAATGGATTGGGGTTAATTAAACCAATTGTTCATGCAGCTTCATTGAAACTTTATAAAACTTTGGTAGGATTAAAAGAAGAAAACAGAATTTAATAGATGTCATATTGAAAGATAAATATAAGGATTTTTGAGAGAGTATAGATTCAGGGACAATATGGAAAAATAACCTAAATGAAGATATAAAACGTTATCAGAGTAAAATGTTTTTATGGAAATTGAATATAAAAAATATAAGAAAAAACAGAATAGAATGATATTTAAATTAATGAATGAATATTATTATGTTCATCCAGCAAAGCATTTAGAAAATGAAAAAAGAAACGTGATTAAAATGGTGCAGAAAAATGTATGATTGTGTAATGATTTTCTGTGGAGATTGACAATAAGTAAATTACCTGTTTACGCTGATATGCCTTACAAAAGAATACAACAGAGAGTGTATAATTATTTTGGGAAGACGAAAAAATAGAACATGTTTTTTAATTTGTTTAAGAGTGAGAGAATAGTGGGAGAAAGTATGTAAAAATAAGATATTGAAAGGTTTTAAAAGTGTTGAAGATATAAATGAATATGTTAGAATATGGGTAGTATGGTAATAGAAAACAAAAAGAGATTAAAGAAACTGGTAAAATAATTGTTCTATATTTTGTGGACAATATGGAATGGAGACTGAATGAAATGAAATTTAATGGGAAATGGATATTAGCTGAAATCCTGAATATGAAGATATATTTTTGGTTGTGGAAAAAATGGTGGGGGAATGATTAAAGTACATAGGGCTGCATTATATTGTAGATGAAAAATGTAAATAATGCATAATATGTAAATTGTGACAACCAGTATTGGACCCCTACTCTTTATGATAGGTGGTGTGGGATCTGTTACATCCATTTGAGCTACCGCCAACTTAAATAGATGAGGACCACAGTGCAATGTCTCATCTGAAAGACAGCACACTCAGAACTGCGGCATCCCTTTATCATGCATTGCAGTATCAGCAGCTGATCTACCTGGTGTAGGAAAAGAACCCACAACTTTCTGCACCAAATGCAGGTGTGCTACCTATTGCACCACTGACACTTTTAGTGATCTATTGGTCACCTCTGAGAAGATGACAAGACAACTACACTCTATCTAAAAAAAGAAAACAGAACTACTACATGTGATATCCAGATAATATCACACTGAACTGCCACCAAATAAAGTGACATCCCTTACTATCCCGGGTCAGTAACTAAGGAGCTTCAGTCCTCACTACTGACTCCAGTGTGAGACTGTCATTAAAATAGGAGTAATATTCCACAATTTCCCCCCTAAGAGCACAACAGGAACATACTCTATAGCCTGGGACTGCACTGTGTACTTCTGTCCACCCCTAATGTAACTCCTTATTGCATAGTTCAGAGCAATGTGTCCCAGTTTAAGATCTCTGATGCACTCACACTTAAATAAATCAAATCTCATATATCCAGCCTGACACAGATTTCCAGCTATGTCCCTTCCCCAATATAATACGGTAATGGTGCCACCGATCAGAGTGTCTTCATGTCCTTTTAAAGGGGTGCGAATTATGAAAATTAAATGTTAAAACAAGTAGTAGCAAATGACCTAAGCAGCCAGGCATTTGGAGTGGCCCTGGGAATTATCAAAGCAATTATAAGCACTCCCAAGTCACTAAAGAAAAACACTGATCGACCAGCCACAATGTAAGTTAATAACATTTAATACTGAGCAAAAATGATTAAAATATAAAACAGTAATTTCTAATAAACAAACAGAGCTCAATCACCAGGAAAATGAAATCAATACTGAAGGATAGAAATCCAACACTTAGAAAAACTCTAACTGATCTAACTGGTTAGATACACTATTCGTATCTGACTAAAGGACACTGTCCCTGAGCTAAACTAAATTACTACAACAGAGCAAAGGCAGGCTTACAGTTCTTGTTGAGTCCTTTTTGGGAATCCACTGCACAGTTCATCTGTCACCTGTAACTGACAAATGACAACTGTAACTGACTTCTGACTACTAACTGTCTTCAGTAGGCTCTTTTATAGGCTAGCCTAAATATTACAACTATTCTGGATCTAATTTTCATTTCATATTTTAAAAATCAACCAACAGCTGTTTTCTAAAAGTTTCTTCCTGCCTTTCAGCTTCTGACAGTAACCTATAGCAACTGTAAACATTCTGCTGACATCATCTGCAGATCAGTTGAATCTGAGACAGTTTGCCTTTAGAATCTTTCTTCACAAACATGCACAGTAAGAAATGTAAAAGGACACTATTCAAGTCTTTAAAACATTCTGTACAAACTGATCATAAATCAACATGTAGAACTTATTTACAACATCATAGCTAGTCATGCTGGCATACAATACACAGGTCAAACTGATATTATATACAAAACTTCAGCCAGACATGCTAACACAAAAAAACAGTGTCTAATTTCTTTACACTACCTATCATCATAACTGTGTAAACTGTGCTATCAGCATTAAGGAGTGAAGGTTTGGTAGGGGTTTGCCAGGTGGGTAAGACAGTAACATCCTGAAATATTGTAGTAAATATGGGTGGGTATGCTTGTGGTCAGAATAAGGCTGTATGATTGACTTTGGTTTTGAGAAATCTGGTCTTCTGGATAGACTTAATAATCAGTGGAAAATGTTGAAAAAAAACATAAAGGAGACCAAGAGGCCATTTGTAAACCAGACCATCCTTGGTTTGACCTTCTAAGATGAAACGGTGAAAAATAATTGGGATGCTTCTTGTTCACTGGAGATACAAGCAAGGTCCCACACTCTTTTTCTTTTCCCATAAACAGAAAATTATCCTAATTGATGAAAAAGTGAGAGCCAGTTTACACACCATCAATAAACACTGAGTCTGTGTCCACTGGGGAACTGAATCCCCCATGAATATGGCGACATCCTAAAAACAATGAGAATTTATTGCCAGCTGCTACACTTTCACTGCTCCATGCTAAAGTGGGTATGACTGAGTCCCCTCTCCCCACTTCTTGATGGACAACAATGACCCATTAAGGCACCAAGTCCTGAAGGACAAGACTGTGAAAACTGATTTCAAGATAAAGCTCCTGAGGCAACCAGGCACCCTGGATCATCTACCTACCACTGTAGTACCCCAGTACTCCAAAGCTGATACATCTGAGGTGACTGACGCCTGAGCAGTCTCCAATCAAAATGAGTTCCCAACCATTAGATGAGAGATATCCAAATACCAATGAAGATGTGTGCAACAATCCTTGACTGGAATAAGTGGACAGTTCACACTATGAAACCACTGAATCTTTACAGACTATTGGAATAGTTTCATCTTCAGTCTGGTATGGAACACTATAAACTGATGTTTTCATAAATTCTAAAACTTTAAGGCAAATGTCTGTTGGTGCTGACTGATATGAATGAATGAATGACAAAACTTGGGGAAGGGAACTTAACTTGCCCTTGGGCAGGAAAAGTCCTCAAAAGGTGGTATCCAGAGAACAGCAAATATACATTAAGGTTTGAGCTAGAAGAAAATGCAACTTTACAAGGTTCTTCATGATTCCCATTGAGAATTTTCCATGTTCTGTAGTACTCATCATGGAGCAAGTAATGAGAAGCCAATCTTCTGGAAAGGGGACATCTTGGCTCCTTACAGTATCTGGTGAGCTGCTATCAGAAATGTACACTTTTTGTGGATAACATGGATGAAGAGCACAGCAGGAAGCCTAAGAAGCTTCTGCCATATACAGTCCTAAATCAGCCTACATTGGAGACAGAAGGAGAAGCATGCCTTCCAATGTAAGTCACATCAATACCAGAATGGCAGGCACAGAAGCATCTACTCCAGTGGCATAGAGGAATAAAGCCCTGACTACAGTTCAGACAACCTCAGTTTGAATAGTGGCTGAGGTGCTTGTACAGAGGATGAGCATCTCCACCCTACAGGGGAGGAGAGAGGAATACATACTTGAAGCACATTCACATGGTGGACACCATTGAAACAACTATGCAGTGCTGGCTGAAGATGATTGGGGAATCCTGCTGATGTCAAGCCTTTGCAGAAGTGAGGGGCTGTCAGCACTGACACCCTTTGCATGGCCCACTGCCCCACTATCAGGATGTTACTGGGAGTGCACAGGGCAGGGAGGAAATAGGTAAAAGCACTCCCTTGCTAGTAGTATGATGCTGTAAGAAGTATGAGGCTGTGGGGGCACTGATAATCAGATGTGATGGAGATGAAAATAACTTAAAAAAGAATGACTTGATAAGTGATCTATAAACCTACAGAGAGGAACCTCAGGGCCAGCATCTGCACCAGCAATCACAACACTGGAAGACTATTCAATGACACATCTGATGTTGGTATGCTCAGAATTTGTGGCATAACCAGCTCTGGGTAAAAAGGGACCAGAGAAGCCGCAAAGTCAACAGGCTGATCACTGATGCTGCCCACAAAAATGATGGTGGTGGTGACAGAGATACTGGTGAGTGGAAACTATTGCCAAAGAAAAAGCTATTCCAGAATAAGGCTGTTATCCTCCCAAGAATAGAGAAGGTGAGAGAAGGAGCTGATGGATGCAATGGAAACAACCATGTGGTGCTACCTGAACATGGGTGGGGCAGCATGCTGATATCAGCCCTTTGCAAGAGTCAAGGCAGTTCATCACTGACACTCATTGCATTCCCTACCCTCAGGGTGTTACTTAAACATTGGATTTGTCAGAACCGGTGGATCTACATTAGCAATATCAGAATCCTAACCAGTTCAGTATAACTAGCACTACTAGAATGTGATTCCATGACTTAGCAGAACCATGACGTTTAAAGTAGAAGAATCCACCAATAGGAGGATAAACCCAAAGACAAACTGCAGATTTCAGGAGTGAGATGAGACTGCCGATACATATTTTGTATTAAAACTTTAGAATGCGGTTAGCTCATCTGACTCCTCTGATGGCTTCACAGGTGAGGCCTGATTTAAAAGATGTACCATTAACTATGCTCAACGTGTTACCTGATTAAAATCTGGATAAATGTGTGACCTGAAGGTATTATGGCTTTTGCCAAAACAAATAGCCCTACCGCAGGAACACTTTCTGATCATGATTTATGGCTGCAGACCTAATAGTACAGCAATAAATAAAGTAAAGAAGGCAACTTTGTAAATGTATCCAGAAACATCTGTATAATACAAGTAAAGACGCAAAGAATACTTTGTTCAGACACATTAAAAGGGAAATGTTATTCATTATACTGCAGAAAGTTCACATTGGTATTAGAGGTGGACTATGGGAGGCAACATTAGAATATCATTATTTACTGTAGGACCTGTGATTAAATGCTCCTCAATACCCTAGTTCAAATGACAGGCTGTCCATTACTTGTGTATTGAGATTAAGAGCTGCTAGATTTTAAACTATTTGTAATGAATTTTAGGAATTTTTGCATCTTAATTTATGAATTACATATAAAATATATAAAATATATGAATATTACGTGCTTTTAAAATTTATATTTACTTATTAAAACTATGAGTTTTTATATATTTTTGCTTATATGGACTTTAAGAGTCTGTGAATTAGTTTATCTGATGGTCATGTGATCTTTTGTTGTAAGTGCATAAAGTGTATTATTGAATGTGAAAATGTTCCTGATGAAGTCCTAACAATTAGAGAATGAAAGCACTTAAACTTGTGGAATAAATTGCTATTGACTTTGTTCAATGTATGTCTTTGTTTTAACAAAAAACTACAAAATTGTCACAAACTTGTAAAAACAATAGCGAGTAGCACTGTGAGCAACTTTAACAAAAACTCAAGCAGATATCCTTTAACACAAGTTTAATAAGCGCTTTCGGTGGAAACTGTGTCCCACCTTCTTCAGACAACTACAAATCAATTAAAAACCTTTTATATACGTAAAATTTGTTCCAATTAATCAATTGAAGGAAAGCTTGTCTTTAAAGAACCAGGCAATACTATTTTACGCTCCTGAATAAAAAATAAAACAAATTTCTTTATATATAGACAAACACTTAAATAAATATATAATTAATAATATATAATATATTATATAGAAACATTAAATTAAACTAATTGACTATAAAAATGAAAAACAAAAACACGTATATACACAGCTTCTCAAACATGTTAAAACCAATATACTCAAAACCTTTTTTACCTATTCAAAGCTAAACGTTTAAGAATACATTTTATAGAAATATATTAATTTAGACCAGGATATATATGTGCTTCAGTTCGTATCTGCCATTTAATTTCATAAATCTCCAAATTGAATTGTCATGGGCCTCCTCTAGGGTCCAATTGCGTTTGTTGCAAGACAGAAAACCTAAAGTTATGATTAAGGAAGTCAATTATATGCCTAGCTAAAGCATTATTATGTCTTTGTTTTGACTTGCAAAAATGTATCTGAACCATGCTGATAGGCGAAAAGGTTATAGGCTGCTGTTTCAAGTAGTAGCTCTGCAATCTCAGCTAAAGCCAGTCAATATTGCTAACAAAGGTGCATGTGTATTCATGGCCGTGATAACATAATTCAAGCCATATAAGCAGAAACTGCTGCACAAACAGTACAGTGTGTATACATGGATATTCCGGTTGCATGTTCACAAATACAGCCATTATAATTTGCATATTTACAAAGACAGCCTGTATAGGTTGTGTTCTCAGAGGCAATCAGGACACTCAAACAGACAGCCAGGGGTATAAAGAAGTAACAGCCCATAAAGACGATAGAGTGAACTATTGAGGATAAGAAAAAAATTATGTATTGTTAGTATTATGCAAGAAGCCCAGAATTTACAGATAGAAGATATACAAAAAGATTAAGAGAGAAATTGCATGAAAGAAAAATACTTCCACAAAAAAACTGTCAGATGCTTTAAATATAACTCTGTGTTAATCAATACAACAGATTTATGAAAAACATCATATAGACCAAGAAACACTGGGTCGTATGGAAAAAAGAAGGGACTACGGAAGTGCAAAAATATAAAGAACAAAATGTAGAGACTTCTGAAAGGTATAAAAAGAAATATGGACATGGGAAAGAAAGAAAGATATGGTATGGTGCAATATTTATGCAAAGGAGAAAGCCAAACTAATCAACTCAAAAAAGGCCACCCAAAGATATTCTAAGAGAAATACAGGCAAAGGCATCCAGATATGGAAAAATTCACAATAAAAAAATAAGATCACAATGACGGAATGTAGAACAGAAAATTAGTAAGTAGAAGTAAAAAAATAGAAGATGAAGTTATGGCATGCCTGAGAAGTGAAGGATTAAGTGCAAAAAGTCTTATACAGATTACATCACAGCATGATGAAACAACGATTCTGCAAAGTAAAGAGAAAGAGGAGAAGCAGGAGACAACTGAAGAAGAAATATGGACATGGGAAAGAAAAGGAGATTTAATATGGTGCAATATTTATGCAAAGTAGAAAGCAAAACTAATCAATACAAAAAGAGCAGCACCAAAGATATTTAAAGAGAAAGGTTCCCTATTATTTAAGCGAACGTTCAATGTTTCAAATGTCGCTTTATCAACAGCTAAATGTCAAAAAGGCCAAATACCAAACAAACGGAGCAGCAATTTTTTTCCTACGGAAAAAAATCACTGGGCCATTTTTGGGACTTTGCTGTTTCCTCCACTGTGGTGCAATCTCAGAGTTGATATATTTAAGTAGGGGGTGTGTGTGGATTTTTTCCCTAGGAAAAAAAATGCTGTTCCGTTTGTTCGGGATTTGGACTATTCAACATTTAGGTGTCGATAAAGCAATGTTTGAAACATTGAACGTTCGCTTATTTAATAGAGAAGCATTATTTAATAGGGAAGCAAAGAGAAATACAGGCACAGGTATCCGGATGTGGAAAATTTTACAATACAAAAATAAGAAAACAAAGAGGAAAAGTAGAAAAGAGGATTAGTAATGGAAAGTTAAAGAAATAGAAACTGAGGTTATGGATTATCTGCAAAGTGAAGGATTTAGTGTAGAAAATTTAACTCAGATAACATCACAGCAGAAGAGAGCAATGGATCCCCAAATTAAGGGGAAACCAGCGGAGTTGGAAACATCTGATCCATTGCCATATGAAGATACTTTGGAGCCTTTCATAGGAAACCAAACAAACATTCAGTTGGAGCTGCACAACAAGAGAAGCAACAGGAAACTGTGGAAACTCTAACACAGTTAATGTTGTAGAGTGATAGCCCTGTGAGTTCCCATATTAAAGAGCAATGGATGACACAGGATGAAACTGAAGAGAATATGGCACAAGAAGATGCTCTGGAACTTTCTATAGAATGCCCGCAGGAAATGGAGGACAAAGAATATGCCCTCAGTTTAAAAGGAAATGATGTAAGAGAAGAGTTGTTTCATTTAATAGAAATGAACAGACATATTACAAGCAATCAAAGAACTAGACTACAGAAAGTCAATAAAACCCACCAAAGTTAAAAGTTTGATAAAACAAATGAACACAATAATTAGGACTGTCCATAGAGACTTGTGTGATATAACAGAAGTAGATAGGATATATTACTGTCCAGCTAATTTAATAACAGATAAAGTCTTAACCACAAAAACACAAGATAATAAGGGAAAGAAAGGGGAAAAATTGAATGCCATCATGGAAGCATTGAAAAGAGAAAAATATAAAGCAATTAAAACAAGAAGCGCCACTGTTAGAAGAGTGTAAAAGAGGGAACAGACCAACAGAATTACTCAAAAAGATAGACATGATAAGAATAATGCACAGTATCAGAACTGATGAGGCTCTATCGTATACGATCACAAATAACAAATTAAAAATATCAGCACAGACAGAAAAATAGAAGATATGCAGATAAATATAAAGAAAAAGTACAAAATAACCAATTTACTGATGACCCAAAACATTTTATAGAGAATTTGGAAACAAGGCAAAAGGAATTGAAACACCACTAAAAAAGGAAGAAATAGATGCATTTTGGAGAAATATCTATGAAGATCCTGTGGAACATAACAAAGATGCTGAATGGATGGAAGAAGTAAAAGAAAGAATAAGAAGTTCAAATGTACAGGGTATGAAATGGAAAGAAGTAACAGCCAGACAGATTGAAACAAAGTTAAGAAAAGCTCCTAACTGGAAAACTCCAGGCCCAGATGCAGTACCTAACTTATGGTTAAAAGTATTAACATCTTTACATGAAGATTTAGCCATGAGTAAGAACGATTTATATGTACACCCTGACCAGACACCAGCCTGGTTAACAATAGGAAAAACAATACTCCTACTTAAGAGTGAACCTGCAAGCTATCTTAAAAACTATAGACCAATAACTTGTCTTCCAATGACGTATAAACTATACAATGGAATTGATGCCAACTGAGTTTATAGTCATTTAGGAAAAAAACTCAATTGTGGCAATAGAGCAAAAGGAGTCTGAAGAAGTCTCAAGCAAGAGACAAAAGCATTTACTTAACTATTTGTATGGTTTTAAACAGTTTTATTAAACGTTTCATTGGTTTTCCCATCAGCTGTTTTGTTTTTATCTGAATTCAAAATAACAGCTTTATGGTTTTGTTGGTTAATAAAGCATAAGAGTAATAAAAGAAAGTCATATGGAACAAAGGATCATCTGCTGTTAAATAAAGTCATAATGGAAAACTGTAAAAAGGGCAAGAATCTATGGCATGTTTAGACTATAAAAAGGTATTTGACGGTATCCCATATTGGTGGATAAAAGAGCGGTTAAAAATATAGAAGCTACACCTTACACTGATCAGTTACATTACAGCGAAACAGTGTCAAACCACTTTGTAGTTAAGCCATGATAAATTATTATTGCAAGGATAAAAGTTCAAAGTGGGATATTCCAGGGTAACTGTCATCGCTCTTTTGTCTTGCCCTTAACCCATTAAGTTGCCTGCTTAACAGATTAGGTCATGGCTACAATTTGGTTCCCAGAAAACAACAAAGTGCAAAGGTTTCTCATCTTCTCTTTGTAGATGATTTTAAAACTTTATAATTCATCATATGAGGAACTGAAAGAACAACTGCAAGTGGTCAAAACTTTTTCAGATGATATAAGAATGTCATTTGGTCTTGATAATTGTGTAAAAGCAACCTTTAAAGCAGGAAAACTGCAGAGCCAAGAAAACATCATTTTGGGATGGGAATGTGATATAAAAGAACTTGAGCAAGAGGGAGTGTACAAATATTTGGGAACTGATGAAGGATCAACAATAAAACATGAACAAATATGAATAAAACTTAGTAAGTAATATTTTAGAAGACTTAATACTGAAAACAAAGTCCAAGCTATAAACCAATTTGCTTTTCCTGTCATAACTTACAGTTTTGGAGTGATTGACTGCCCCCAAAAGCTATTTGATAGATTGGACAGGAAAACAATAATGATGCTTCATGCTCCCTAAATGATTTATAAAGTCAGTGCATACCAAGATTATATATTCCCATTCTAAAGGAAGTATGGGCCTCCTTGAAATTGATTACATATATAGACCTGCAGTCGTGGGACTGCATACATATCTGCTGACCTCACAAAACCCAAACATTGTGAAACTTTTGAAACATAAGGAGAATAAGTCTAAGATGACTTCCCTGCTTAGTTTAGCAGACGCATATCAGTGTCAAGTGGGAATGGAAATTAACCAGAAGTAGATAAAAATCAGACAGCAACTGAATGTGCCAAAAAACAAAAGAAAGAATATAAGGTGAAGGATCAGATGACAAGGCACGAAATATGGAAAATGAATAAATATAGTTGCAAGTATAGAAACGCTTGAAACACCTCATGTTGATCAGGATAAAATGCAGGAATGGTAAGAAGAGGTGAATTTAAATCAAAAGATGAAAGGTTAACATTGGTGGTCCAAGATAGCGAACTACATAAATGTTGGTTTACAAAGTCCATTGAACACATGTGAGAAACAGACAAATGTAGGTTTTTAAAACAGAATTGGAAACAGTCGCACACCTTGTTGTTGGATCTGATATACTAATGGCAGAAGGACTGTATACTGAAAGGCATGATGTGGCAAGACTGTCGCACTGGGGATTGTGCAAACACTAAAATATTGAAGTAGCTGAAAAAACTTTAGAAACATGAACCACAAAGCATCATAGACAATGATGAAGTTTATATCACATGGGATCATCCATTACCAATAGTTCAAAAATAGTTATGAGAAAACCAGATATAGTAGTCCATGAAAAGAAGACAAAAGTAGCATTGATCATTAAAATTGCTACACCCAGTGACTATAGTGTCTTAACGTACAGAGAGACACAAAGTCATAAAATACCAGGATTTGCAGGCAGAAATGAGGGCAGTGTGGAAGAAAGATACCCAGATAGTTCCAGTAGTAGTAGGAGGAATGGGTCTTATAAAAAAAACCTACAATTGTATTTAGATATGTTACCAATACATGTAACTCCATACGACTTGCAGAAGGAGTCATTACTGGGCACATTGCAGATGCTGGGAAGAGCACTTCTGGCTAACGTCAAAGACTGAAACAATACTAATTTCATGAACTTTAATCTTACTTTAACTTAGGAATGGGGTCCATTCCCGTCATGGTATGGAAACCCAAAAGACTTGAAGAAATTAAAAAGGAGAACAGCCGGTAGCTAAGTAAGTGTAGTTCTAAGCCAAAATCAGTATGGGATAAGTTGTTGTCTGACAGAAAAAACACTGAAATGACTGAAAAACAGAATTTTAGAGAAAAAAGTCTATTTTATCACCATCACTACAAATGCAAAGGCACAATGCTGAACACACAAAAATACTAAAGATGATATTTGAAAAAGATATTTAGATTTAGTTGTGAACCTGGAGTGTTTGAAAGCAAAACATCACATTGCACTTTCACCAGAAGTTGCAAAAGTTGTAGCATTGATACATCCACTGTGAAGGGTCTGTGTTCTGATGGAAAATCAGAGCAAGAGCTTAAAACAGCTGGGCAGCTAGTTGTGACTGTTAAACAGACTGAGCCTACAGAATGGGTTAACAGTATAGTAGCTGTCAGAAAGTGAGACAAGGGACGAATCTGTTTATTCCTGCAAGAGTTTAAAAAATATATATTGTATGCAAACATTGCGCACTGCATAAAAATAGAAAGATGGCTAGCTGTGCTTAATAAATTACTATTTCAGTGCCAGGTGCTATTCAAAGCTTTTGCCAAATTAAGCTAGATGGAGCTAGTTTAAAACTGTATACTTTTAATGCACCATTAGGGTGATATACATTCTGGAGTTCCTGAGACTAGAATGTGACATTTTTTCAGCACCAGAAGTCTTTCAAACAGCTATAGCTGATGTGACTGAAATCTTGGGAACAGATGTAAATATAATTGATAACTTTCTTAGCATAAATTACTACTAAGCAATATATGATATAAGACTCATTAAATCACAAACTCGAAATCAAAAGTGAGATACTGAATAAAACAAAAAAAGTCAAATTAGTGTATCATTTCTGAAATACATGAGTGATCTTCTTATAGCTAATGGGTTACAACTTGAGGCAGGCAAGATATATGCTATTGTAAGTATGCAAACTCCAGTAGATCATTAATGTGATTGATGGGGATGGTACAATATCTGTCTACATTTTTTCTACACTTGTCAGATATAATTGTGCATCTATGAAAACTACCCAAACATGATGAGATTTGGAACCGAAAAGAAAAACAAAATGTTTTGAATTACTTAAAAGAGTAGTGACTACTGCAACTACACTTAAATATTTCATGCAACATTATCTATGACACAATGGATGCAAGCTAAAAAAAGCTATGAGCAATATTACTGCGAGAAGTTTGTCCAAGTATATATATATATATATATATATATATATATATATATATATATATATATATATATATATATATATATAGGTCCACTTTTTAATTTCAAAACCTTGAACATCAGAATCCCAATGTTCAGATGTTCGAGGTTTTGAAATCTCAAAAAAAAAACCTAAAACAAAAAACCCTAACATTCACGCCCCCTGCTACTTAAATATCCCAACTCTGAGATCGCACTACAGTGAAGAGAATGGTTAAATTGCCATTCCGCACTGTTGGGTGATCTCAATTGTTTACCTTCGAGATTTCAAAACTTCGAGCATCTGAACGTCGGGATTCTGATGTTCGAGGTTTTGAAATTTTGAAATTAAAAAATGGACATATATATATATATATATATATATATATATATATATATATATATATATATATGGCACTGACTTGTACACAAAGTAGATACACACAAATTGAAAAAAATGCTAGCCATAGTGTTGTGATGTTAGCCATTCCATGATTACATTTAACAGAGATTTATTAAAGTAGAGGTATATTGTAAAGTGTTGGCCTTCTATAGTTAATGTAAAGAATCTCCATGGGAATGCCCAGATTTGCTCTAAGCTACTGCACAATGGTACCTCCTATACCGAACCAACAGATATTGCCAATATACTGGCCAACAGATTAAGTGCCAACTTTACCTCCCCCTCAAAGGACTAGTTACAATACCAGTAGATTGCCAGATACCCAGTATTACTGCTGCACAGGTTAAAACAGCACTGTCCAAGGCCAAGAATACAGCTTTTATGGGACCTGACAATATCCCTGGCTGTATTCTAGATGAACTACAGAGTGAACTGGCACCTCACCTGTGTGCCCTGT
Source organism: Protopterus annectens (assembly GCF_019279795.1). Classification (NCBI taxonomy): domain Eukaryota; kingdom Metazoa; phylum Chordata; order Ceratodontiformes; family Protopteridae; genus Protopterus; species Protopterus annectens. The sequence continues at coordinate 728,026,991 of NC_056751.1, forward strand.
TCAATCACAGCCTCACCTCAGGCTTTGTCCCTAATGAATGGCACACTGCTACAGTCATCTCTCTCCACAAAGGAGGAGCGACTACAGACCCTAGACCCTGGGAACTATCACCCCATTAGCCTGACGAGTCTGATATGCAAAGCTATGGAACGCATCATCATGGACCTAATAAACAAGGATATAGGGAATCTCCAAACTCTGGATCCCACACAGTTTGATTTTGTGAAGTGTAGATCATGCCTGCTCAACTTGGTCAACTTCTTTGAGTCAGTCACCAGAGCTGTGGATGAAGGCAAGGTGGTTCATACAGCCTACCTTGATCTGGTCAAGTCCTTTGATACCATTCCCCACTCGGGAATCATAGAAAAACTCACTAAGCTAGGCATCAACCCCTATATCACTAGGTGGTTTGCAAACTGGCTCACAGGTAGAACCCACAGTGTGAAAGTAGCTGACTCCAAGTCAGACTTCCGAGCAGTCACGAGTGTAGTCCCACAGGGTTCGGTCCTGGGTCCTCTCCTGTTTGGTATTTACTTCTCTGAAGTCCAGGCCAAAATGAAGGGACTCTGGCTGACAAAGTTCACAGACGATTACAAGTTGGGAGCTAATATTAACTTCCCAAATGATGTTGACATCCTACAGAAAGGCCTCACTGAGACCAACGACTGGTGTCAGAACCATGGCCTTAAGCTCAATGCCAAAAAATGTGTCGTCATCCCCTTTGGGAAAAACCCAGTTCCCATGAATTACCACATCGATGGTAGTCCACTGACCCAGAGGGTATTATAAGAGATCTGGGAACACAGGTTGACAGCAACCTCTCTTTTGACTATCACATTGCCACTGTGATCAGAAAGTCCTTCTATGTGGCACATCTCATTACTAAGGGTTTTGCATCCAGGAAGAAGGAGGTCATTGTCTCCCTCTACTCTTCCCTCATTAGGCCAATCACTGAGTACAATGCCCCATTTGGCATGTACCTCACTAAGCACCTGCAACAACTGGACAGGCTGCAAAAGTACCTCACAAAGAGGATCATAGGCCTTAACCATTTGTCCTATATGGACAGACTCAAAAAACTCCAACTATTCTCTGTCTCATATCCCCTACTTAGAGGCGATCTCTGCTTGACTTACAAAGCCATGTCTGACCCAGCTCTGTTAAAAATGCTACACCTAAAGAAATCCCAATCCTTCCGCACCACACACTCCAGAGAACACAACCTCATTACCACAATCAACAGAACATGCTGGATGGACAGGATCATAACCCATAGACTGCCCATGCTATGGAATAGACTTCTCACACATGTCAAGCAGAGCACCTCACTGGCCCTCTTCAAGAGAAATCTTGATGAATGGATGGGAAATAGAAAATTCACCCCGGGGATCACTCCAGTGGCTGTACTCAACAGAGGCACTGGGAACTAAGGTCGGGTGGCATGATGCTAGAGTAATCCTATTGGCTAGGCTTGTAAAGGCTTCAGGGCCATTAGCCTAGTACACACCTATGAACCTATGAACATATGTATCTTTATGATATCACCACATAAAGCACCTATAAATTGCAAAGAATGTTGCTGAAACTTCAGACACTTCAGAAATATGATATACAATAGAAACCAGGTAGACAGGTGTATATTGCTGATGTGTTAAGTAGAGCATACCTAGGCAAATGCAAAGATTTGGTGGAAGAGGACTTTAAACTACAAGACTAGAAGACAGCTACCAAAGAAGATATAAGAATACATCTGTCAAAAGAAGACATACCTATAGGTTGGCCAGATAGTAAAAAGCACCTTCAGCTTTTGATTTAGCTATACAAAAGCTTTAGAGAAGAATTGTCATGAAAAAGTCATAACTCTGCTACAACTGAGAAATTAACACTTCAGGATATCCATGAGTATTATGTGGGAAATTTCCAGGCACAATGACTGAGCAGGAGACATCATGTATTGGCTTAATGGCAAATGGTGTAAAACTGTACACTGTGTAACATGCAGATAAATCAGTACCAGAAAAAGAGGCTAATACCTCATGGAATTCCATTACTTTGGCCAAAAGTAAAGGACTATGTAAGACTGATTGCCTGTACATGTTGTTTAACATTAATCTGAAGGTTGTGTGTTATTATTCATAACACCCAGAAGTTATGTAACTGAAAGACACTACAGCACCTACTTTGACAAGTAGTGGTAGATTAGGTGTTTCTGGGGCCTTGGAGGGGGCCTTTCATATCATGCCACCCACCCCAACACATATTTTTAGACCACACATAAATGCACATCTTTTTGGGATTCAGCTTCCCGACTGTTTTATGGCATAAAGACCACACAAACTGTTGGGATTACAATCCATTAATGTCCATATCTTTCAGTTACACCCACTTGATTGTATACACATCAAACATCTGAATTGAATCAAAAAGTGGCCACAGTCAAGTATTCAAAGTGCCTTATTCCAATGTACTCCAGTCCTGCAATGCGAGATTAATGACTGCTTAACTTGAACATGACAGCAGTTTGAGCCATTCTCATCCACATACCCAGCTATTATAGGCTGTTTGTTGACTGTATATCCCTCAGATGTCTAACTTTTTGAAAAACAATTAAGAACACAATAATGTATTTGAAGTTTTTTCACACAAATGCACGGTGGCCCATGTATTTCTATTTATTTCAAACAAGTTCTCACCAGTCCTGTAAAACCAGACCATTTAAACTGAGCATACAACAAGAGCATAAGTTAATTTCATCCACAGACAGCTAACCTGAGCCACTCTCCAGTTATAGCCTCTTTACTGCATACACCTCATTTGATTGTGATACCTCTAAAGTCTCTTCACACAAAAATCATGGACACAAAACAAAATCAGTGACAGATTTTAAATATTGCTATTGTATATTTAGGGAGCTATTAGACTCCCAGTTATTGCATTAACATGCACTTTCTGAGGGCTACAAAGTCTGAAACTCAAGTGTCAGTTATTTTCTCATGATGGCAATCCTCAATGATTTTCCAGAAAAACACAGATTTTTTTGAGGAAGAAACCTAGACTATGAAGCAAAATGATGGTCATTCTGCAAAATCAAGGGCAGTTGAGAACTAATTTTGGCCTTGTTTTTCTCACAAACAGTATCCAGAAGCATTCCAGCTTATTTTATAAAGGCACTCTAGTCTTGTAAAACCAGATGCTTAACTGAGCAAACAAAAAAAGGATAGTTAACTTCCATCCACAAACAGCCCCGATCTAGTAGTCATAGGTTGTTTGCTCCTTGCAGCTCCACTGCCTCTGGCTATGCTTTATTTATTGTAACATTATTTGTAACTGCTTCCTAAGTAAGGATGTGGTTGGCTTTTGTAAATGAGTTGCACTAAACCCATAGATAGGTGCTGCTGAAATAATTGCAAGCCTGCCCAACATTACCCAAAATTAGATACAGAGCAGCTTTGACCTGTGACCTGGTACCCAGAACGAGATATCAGATACAAGAGGCTGTATCCTGGGAGGAATAAATGGATATATGTACAGTTTGTTGTTGTTGTTTTTCATATAAAAATAGCCTGGAACATAAAAAAAGGAGAGGAAGAAAAATAAATTCAGAGTCCCAACACCCTGCTTTACTGTTGCTGCAATGTCAGAGGCAGCTTCATTCCCTTCAGAAGATTCAAACTAATACAAAACCTGTTCTTCTAGCAACATTTTACCCTGATTTGAGTTCCATTGTAGTACTCAGTCATGGGCCCCCTGGAGCCAAGGACCGCAGGTAACTGTCAATTTGTCTTCATTACAATCTGCCATTCTTGATAAGTTTAAGACAATCTTTGCTAGACATGGAATGCCTTTACAAGTAATGCCAGATAATGTCCTGCAGATCTTTAGTCAAGAATTTAAGATGTTCCCCAAGTTGATGGCAGACCAAAAAAGAGGTCCTCTAATTCTTTCTGCTGTAGCAGACCAAGTGGCTTGTTACAACTTATATCACACATGAAGCATTGAAGCACTTCATTACTGGATGCAAAGACAGTAATGATATTCATTTCTGTACCAGCATTCAGACATATTCAGCATGGAAATGAAGGTCAGTCATGGTCTATCAATAGATCAGCATTTGCTAGTTGTGCCCCTAACACCTGCTAGTTGTGCCCTTAACATCTTGCATGGCATCTGCTGGTTGTGCCCCTAACACCTTGTGTGGCAGCTGCTAGCTTGCCCCTAGACCTTGCATTGCACCTGCTGGTTGTGCCCAAACACCTTAATCCCAAAATGTATGTCCCCTTCAACCCACTCTAGTTATGCCTTTGAGTTTCAGTATATTACAACATCTCCAATTACACCACAATGTAATGGACAAGTAGAATATATGTTCTAAACAGTGCAAAACATGATGAAGATATGTAACAAATCAGACTGACAGTCATCTTCAGTTTTTACATTACAGAAAGATGGCTTTACAAAATGATTTTCTTGGTAACAGAAAGCAGTATGAATATTTGAAATAATAAAAGCCATATGAAACAAAATCAATATTTGACAGAGCATATCCTTGCAATTGGTGCATTATATTTGGTCAAGTGTATTTCATCTAATCTCTATTCAGTATATTTGTTTTATATGGTTACTTATGGGGAGCACAGTTACTCAATTGTATTTATTACTGGTTGGTTAACTCATTCTAAGCCTTTTAGTTTAAGCACTTGGGCTTCAGACCAGTTGTTTTACATTAAGAAGGTTTGTGGTCTGCACTGTAGTGGCAGAACAGGTAGCTTACATCCTTCTAAGTTGGGAACTGCTGATTGAGGGCTCAGTGTCTGTTATTCTAAAAGTGTATTAATTCTGGTTTAAGCACTTGGGTTTCAGGCCAGTTATTTTACATTAAGAGGGTTCGTGGTCTGCACTCTTGTGGGAGGAGAGGCTGGACTCTGCCCTTCTGAGCTGGGAATTTCTGGTTAAAGGCTTATAGTGCCTGCATATTTGAACTGCTTCTTACTGAAATTGGTACACCTTGTTTGCTGTAGCATAGACTAGATCCAGGCCTGTTGAATCTAGCTTTGTTTGCATAACTTGAGCACTAATCCAGGCATGCTTTAAAGTATTCAATTGTATTTATTACTGCTTGGTAGTAACTTGATTAAAATGTAGCTATCATTCTAAGTCTTTTGGATTAAGCACTTGGGCTTCAGACCAGTTGTTTTACATTAGGAAGGTTTGTGGCCTGCACTGTGGTGGCAGGACAGGTAGCTTACATCCTTCTAAGTTGGGAACTGCTGATTGAGGGTTCAGTGTCTGTTATTCTAAAAGTGTATTAGTTCTGGTTTAAGCAGTTGGGCTTCAGGCCAGTTATTTTACATTAAGAAGGTTCGTGGTCTGCACTCTTGTGGGAGGAGAGGCTGGACTCTGCCCTTCTGAGCTGGGAATTTCTGGTTAAAGGCTTATAGTGCCTGCATATTTGAACTGTTTCTTACTGAAATTGGTACACCTTGTTTGCTGTAGTATAGACTAGATCCAGGCCTGCTGAATCTAGCTTTGTTTGTATGCTTGTTGTTTGTTTGCTTGTTATTTCCCTGAAACGCTAATTCCACCTAAAACACTGCTTTTCAGTGCTTCTGTGGATCCCTAGTGATATCTGCATTGCTTGCTGTCCTTATTTCCTTGTTTCACTTGAAAGAAAGTTACTGTTTGTCGTTTTTGCATTTAAGTTACCTGTAACACATTGCATTTAAGTTACCAGGCACTTGCTCACTAAGTCAGCACTAAAAAATTAAAAGCACTACACCCTCACAAACTCCCCTTGAGTACCTTGTGCCCCACTGGCCCTTTTTTCAATTATAAAGGAATTCCCAATACTATTCTAGCATGTCCAAAGGGCAGTTGTCAATCTCCTCTCCAGTCCAGCTGGTGAATATGGGAATCTTGAGGCAATGTTACAACTGCCTCATGTACACAGACAACCCTCTCCTCCTCCCAACAAATTCCAACACATGTGAGAGATGCAACCATATAGCCAAACTGGAGGCTTAGCTCTCTCAACTCAATACTGGCGTAACCAGTCAGGAGGAGAAGGAAACCACACTCACTACAATTCCAGTCTCACATAGACCTACCATGACAGCAAACCAAACACATAAACACACAAAAACATACTCGGAGGCTCTAAATAAAAATCTGCCTAAGCAGCAGAGACCTCCAAAGCAGACACCCAAGCAACCGCTACCCCAAAACAAAACACGTGCAACACATAGCTCACAAAGCCAGTGTGCCGAACAGTCACAGCCCTTAAGGCTAAACAACACACCTGATACACTTGTAATAGGTGACTCTATCATCAGGCACACTGACGTCCTGCTCACTAGGCTGAACAAGGAGAAGGTCACGGTGAGCTGCCTGTCGGGCGCTAGGATCCACCACATAACGCAAGCACTCAGGTCATTCCAAGGCAAGTACAAATATGACTCAGTCATTGTCCATGCTGGTGTGAATGACCTGAGATGTACCCCCCTGGACTACATGAAAAGAGACATAGAGGAGCTCTCTGAGCATGCAGCCCAGGCCGGTATGACCCTGACCTTGAGTAGCATCTTACCCTCACCAAGAATGATGCCACAATATGAAGACAAGATGATCAATTTCAACAATTGGCTTAAGTATTGGTGTCATTCAAAGGGGATCCAATGCCTGTCAGCCTGGGATGACATGCTCGACAAGCCACGATGCTTCACTAGGGATGGCTTGCACCTGTCACTCCTGGGCTTTCGGATATTGGCAAAGGCTCTTGCTACCCCCATAGTGCCTTTTTTAGGCAAGGCTCAAAAGACAAACCCACCTCCATAGGTATCACAAGAGATAAGAAACTAAGAGCAATGCTACTCAATGCCAGAAGTCTAAACCTCAAGATGCATGCACTCAAAACTCTCCTTAGCATGGAGAACATCGATATCTGTGCAGTAACAGAAACCTGGTTCAAGGCTCCCAAGAGCACCCCAGCACTACCAGGTTATACCTCATACCATGCTTTTCGGCCCCAAAACTTGGACTGAACCACAAAAGGGGGGGAGTATCAATATTCGTCAAAGATACCCACACCTCCAGGTTGGTGGCACAGCACCAAGCATCAGTGACTATCCATCTGCAACTAACAGTGGGTAAAACTGCCTTCCAGTTTATAGCCTGCTACAGACCACCCTCCCAAACCCAGGAACCCCACTCGGCCTTCCAGAGAACACTGGAAAATATGAAGGTCTCTCCAAACACCATTATATTGGGCGACTTCAACTACCCAAACATAGACTGGGAGCATTACTCTAGCTCCAACACCCTAGCCCAAAGGTTCCTAGAATTTATAAACTCAAATGCTATGGAACAACTTGTTACCACTCCCACAAGAGGGGAAAACATACAGGACCTGATCATCACCAACATGGGGACTCTATGCTCCAGACCAGAAGTGTATCCCTCACTGGTAAGATCAGACCATAAACTAATCTCACTGGATATTCACATCCCAACCCCACCCCTGCCCAGAAAACCACAGTGAAAAACTTCTCTAAAGCAAATTTCACACTCCTCAAAACCGAGGTGGAATCCTTCAAAGCCACTGGGCCTGTGGAAAATACGGCCCAGACTGCAGAATCCTTTATAAACGCATTCTATGAACACCTTCAGGAATGCATGGATCATGCAATCCCAAATAAAACCAAGACGCAACCCTCCAAAGGCAGATGTCCTGTCTGGTGGACCCCAAGCATAAACAAACTATACAATAGAAGGAGGAAGCTACTACATGATAGAGCAAAATCCCAAAAAGGGAAGGCATCGCTGATCAGTGTTAGAAAAAAACTACGGGCACTCATAAAATCGTCTAAGGCCAGCTTCGAGAGAAAAATTGCACAGGACACTAAGGATAATCACAAGGCTTTCTTTAGTTATGTTTGGAACCTGGGTGGGAATTCCCAGATATGCTCAGAATTAGTCCAAAATGACAAAAGATACACCGAACCCACAGACATTGCCAACATCCTAGCTGACAGGTTCAGCGCAAACTTCTCCCCCCCCTTCCCACCAAAAGGTCAAATATCTATCCCAGCAGAGTGCTGCCCCCCTGACATCTCAGATGCTCAGGTAAGAGCCACCCTCTCCAAAGCAAAAAACACAGCATCAGTGGGACCAGACGGTGTCCCGGGCTGCATCCTACATCAACTCCAAGAAGAGCTAAACCCAAACATAAAACTACTGTTCAATCTCAGCCTTACTACAGGATATGTACCCAAGGAGTGGTGTACAGCAACAGTGGTCCCTCTCCACAAAGGTGGTGCCTCAATGGATCCTGGAAACTATCACCCCATAAGCCTGACTAGCTTGGTCTGCAAAGCTATGGAAAAGATCATCATGGACCTCATAAATAAAGCTATTGGGGACCTACAGACATTGGATCCTACCCAGTTCGGCTTTGTTAAGGGCAGATCCTGCCTCTTAAACCTGATTGATTTCTTTGAAACAGTCACCAAGGCCATTGACAAGGGGAAGGTGGTCCACACAGCCTACCTGGACCTCACAAAAGCCTTCGATACAATACCCCACTCGGGCATTATAGATAAGCTCACCAGCTTAAATATAAACCCCTATGTCACTAGATGGGTTGCAAACTGGCTCAAGGACAGAACCCACATGGTTAGAATTGCTGGAGCCATGTCAGACTCCAAACCAGTTACAAGTGGCATCCCACAATGCTCAGTCCTGGGACCTCTCTTGTTTGGTATATATTTCTCGGAAGTACAGGCCAACACGGAAGGACTGTGGCTGACCAAGTTCGCAGATGACTGCAAACTGGGCGCCATAATCGACTCTCCATCCGACACAAGCATCCTCCAAAAGGGCCTCATAGAAACAGACAACTGGTGCCAGAGCCATGGCCTCAAGCTAAACGCCAAAAAGTGTATAGTCATCCCTTTTGGCAAAAACAAAGTGCCCACAAATTACCACATAGGCGGTAATCCATTAAGTACAGAAAAAGTAATTAGGGACCTGGGGACCCAAGTTGATAGCAATCTCTCATTTGACAACCACGTGGCCAAAGTGGTTAGAAAAACATTTTATATAGCCCACCTAATCATGAAGGGATTCACATCTAGATCAGGGGAGGTCATCGTGCCTCTTTACTCATCCCTCATCAGGCCCATAATTGAGTACAATGCCCCTTTTGGGATGTACCTTACCAGACACCTGCAGCAACTGGAAAGACCCCCAAAGTACCTCACCAAGAGGATCAAAGGGCTCAAACAGATGCCATATGCTGCCCAGTTAAAGAAACTCCAGCTCTACTCAGTGGCATACCGCCTGCTCAGAGGTGATCTGTGCCTGATGTATAAAGCCATGTCCAACCCGGAATTAATGGACATGCTGCACCTCAGAAAATCCAAATCCCATCGAGCTACGTGCTCCAGAGACTTGTACCTCAGCACTGAAATAAATAGGACATGCTGGAGGGACAGATTCATAACCCAGAGGCTCCCTTCACTCTGGAATAAAATCCCAGTCCAGGTTAGGCAGAGTCCCTCATTGACTCTCTTTAAGAGGAATCTTGATGAGTGGATGGGAGATCCGTAGGTTTACCCCGGGTATCACTTCTGTGTCACTGTTAGACAGAGGCACAGTATACTAACCTCGAAAAATGGCATAGCAAAATTAATTTGAAATGGGTGGTGAAAGCCAAACACACTCTGGCTAGGCTTATAAATGCCATAGGACAGAAAGCCTAGTATGAACCTATGAACCTGTTTGAGCACGGCTTCAGAGAGCTTCCATTATTCTCAACTACTGTGCAGCCTTATACTTAGTAGGTTTGGAAACAAAGCCTCTCACATGGACAGTGCACAGTGCTCCATGCATGGTAACACTCCTACCCATCCATGTAAGTACCTTACAGATACTCACTGTTCCATGCAAAGTGCATGGTAACATCTAACCATCCATGTACAGTACCTTACAGATACACACTGTTCCATGCAAGATGCATGGGAATGCCTACCCATCTATGTACAATACCTTGCAGATACTGACTGTACCATCCAAGATGCATGGGAACACCTACGCATCCATGTAAGTACCTTGCAGATACTGACTGTTACATGCAAGATGCATGGGAACACCTACCCATCCATGTACATTGCCTTGCAGGTACTGACTGTTACATGCAAGGTGCATGGGAACACCTACTTCATGTAGATAATAATCTAGAATTGAAACAGTCTTTGATCCCTTTGATCTCCATATGCTGACATCTATCAAGATTTACTTATCGGCACATACACCTTTTTATTCATGGGTGAAGGCTGTGTTGCAAAATGCCAATTATCATTTTTCTTCAGTTAAGATTTTTTTGTTTGCCTTACCAAATGTAACACCACACCCCAGGTGTGCTCATGCATGTCCCACAGTTCCAAGATACTTATGGTTTCTTTTACCTGAGATTTATGAGGACAAATTTGTCACTTTCAGTTATTAGCAAGACACCTTTTCCTGGGCTTACATAGACATAAGCATGGTAACAGAATTCCACTCCCTGTCCCAAAAAGAGGCAAACTGACCAGTGTCTAAAATCCTTCCACTCTCTAATAGATTCAGTGACAAAGGTGAAGTTCAAACCTGGATCACAGATGATGTCATACCAGTGACATATTTTTGTCAAATAACTGGAGTGCTCAAAGTTATACCAAAAACAGGGAGCAAACTTATTTAAAAAAAAAAAAAAAGAAGGCACAGCCTCCTGGTTAGTGGCTTACCCTACCTGGATATTGTGATTTTAGACAACAAAGTGTTTTCAATGCTTTTACTAAAAGATTTGTGATTAAGCCATTTTCATCAACCTGCCTTGATATGAATTTATAGATTTGTATTGATAAATCTCAGCCTCTTTACCTTTTAGTTTCGTTTACCCATAATGTGATGTCAATTTGGGGGTATTTAGCTGTTATATCATATCACATTCATCAACATCTTATAAAACAACCCTAATTAAAAAGCAGAATGATTGGTTAGTGAAACTTTAACTGCCCAAAGGTTATTTGACCTTGCAATTGGCTATATTAAGCATGAAGTTGCAGGATGCAAACTCTCTGTAATGGGAATTTTGCCCTTACATGTAAAACATCTTTCACTCAATCGTGTTCATTTAAGTAGTTTTGTTTTATTGCTTTATATGGTCTCAGTGAAAAGGACGTGATTAACTGCACCATAATCATTCCTTCTGGAACCCAGTAAGCTTGTTATCCATCATTTAATGCTTAGATATTGTTAAGTTTTCTAAGCAAATATCATTTAATTTGAAGTGTCTCACACTGTCTAACTGGTGCATTAGTAATTACATTACACCACTCTTAGATCTTTGAGTAGAAAGTACAGATCTTAAATAGTTCAGCTTTTTGTTTTGTTTTGTAGATTCCATTTTACAGTATATGTAGACATCACTTTTGGTTTATAGTCTAACGTTAAATATATATATTCCATTTAGTGTTTGTTTTTATTTATATGTTTATTCGTTGCACTTTTTAAATTATTTACATCCTTTAAGTAACCTGTCCTCCCAATGTTACTGTCTCCTTACTGTATATATCCTGCTAGTATGAGCACTGTGTTACTCCTGCATTATGTGCCTTCTGTCATTCGTTCATTCAGGTCATGGCTGAAAAGTATCTTTGGACAATTCCACTTTTTCTGGTTAACACAGAAACAAACAAACAAATAAATACAAAGTACATAGTGAAACAGTGAAGCAGCATATAAGAAGTACAATATCAGTTTCTGATTATATTTTCAGAGTCTTCCTTGTCCTGATTACCAGTTTAGTGCAATTTATATTATCTATAGTCTGTAAGTTAACAGAACTGTTATCTTTCACATGCAACGTCTTTACTTCTCAAATCTGTTGATTACTTGTAAGGGTACCTTCGATATTCATTGAAGTTTCACATATTAAAAATGAAAACTATGTATTCTGTTGCTCAAATATAACAGCTATCATATTCCCACTTCTTTTTACTCCAGGCTTCCAATATTCTGCAATCAGGCTGGCTAGCATTACAATGATAATAGTTTGTCGATTCTGGTAATGCTACATAGACAGTCCCTGTTTTCTCTCCCTTCATGTAGTATTTCACTATGAAGAGACATTATGTAGTTTCTGTTTAGATGGTATGATAAACAGTAAGCCATCAAGTTTAGAATCTCTGTTAAACAAGAAGTATAAATACCATTTATCTGCCTTTTAATTTACTTTTCTGTATAAATGTACTATTTCTTACTGAATTTGTCCACATTTGTATTTTTTTTGTATATGTTGTCTCATTTCATTCCAAAGTTTTCATAGATGCTGAGACACAGGATTGTCCTTTTTCTTGTTCGTCTTATCTGGAGTTTAACAGATAGTCATACGAGCTTGTGTTAAACTCATGGACTTTTAGATTAGACATATCAGCAAGAAATGGACCTGAAAACACACTTAAGATGAGGCACCAGTCTTCACTTAATAATCTACATGAGATGAAGATTTTACTGATAGTGATTTTAGCTGATTTTGTTAATGTAATCTCCTAAACTCATTTACTTGTTTGGAATAATGTCATTGTTCTCTCATTACAAGGGTCAAGTGTTTTTCCAGAAAAGAACAACAACCTTCATTGTGCTATGTGATTGGTTTTACTAAAGACTTACACAAGGATTAGGATTAGGTATCATTATTATGAAAATTAGGAACGGCTTTATTCATCTTGAGAACGCTTGGATGATGCCCATGGCATGCGTTTGCTACTGAACAAGCAATGCCTCTTTTCTGTCATTGTCTGATTCTTCTGTCTTTTCTCAGTTCTGGTAACTAAACGTTTGCGGACAGGATGGTCAGACATTGGTTTTTGTTATCTTCATTAATGTGTTGAATTCCAGTGATAAACTGGTCTCTGACAGAGTTTTATTTTTTTTACTGTCATACTTTTATACACATGCTGTCTTCAGTGATCACTTTTTCTATACTTTCCATAAGCACAGACGTCCGACAATCCAGTTTTGTTTCTGTTTACATATTACTGGTTTTAGTATACCTAATACTCTTGAAAATGTTTCTTGTCATTCACAGATTGCTTCCTGAATTAACTTATCATGCAATCATTTTACTTTGTACATTCTAGAAAACAAAATGTCTAAAACTGATAATGTATTGTTCCACGTCTGTCGCCCAGTAGCATTTCTTCAATTTCCTGGTGGATTACTTAACACTCTCTCTCTCTTTCTTTGCTTACAACATAAAGATTTCTTGCCTTTAGTTCTTAATTCAGGAGAATTTGGAACTCTGGCTATATTACATGCCAATTGTTTGTTTCTGCGTTCTTTGCTGCAAGATACTTCTCATTTTATTTTATCTTACATTTCTGGATTTACTGCTTGTAGGGCCCTTAACCATGCTTATGTATTTGTTTATTACTTTTTAATTCTTTGACTGCTTTGCTCCCTGTTTGCATTTTGCTAACTGTGTCAGACCACCGAGGTAAATATGCATAGTCAGTATTCAGGGCATGCCACAGAAAACTCACACAAAAAAACAGTTAGAGAAGAAAGTTAACTCACTGAGAACTTGTACAATAACATGAATTTTTGTCCTGCAGTTTATGAAATTTAGGAACATATAGGATGAGAAATTGCTTCAAGCAGTTAAGAAGAATAAAGGAATTATGAAACATGAATGCTTAAACACGTTTGCATCTAAAATGTTGATGCATGTTTGCAATTAAAGGATAAACCTCAGAATATCTGAAAAAATGAACATCAGCTTTTACTCTGAACAATATCATGAAAGTGTAATTTTGAAATAAGGAGAGGGCAGAGAGCACTGATAAGAAAAACATTGCTAATATTATTCCAGACAAAGTTACTGATATATATATATATATATATTTGGAGTTTATTTTTCCAAAAACATTTTTACTAGTTTATACATATGTACAGATAAGATAAAATCTGACAATTGAAAAAACAGTGAATATTACTGTTGTTGTACCAATATAACTACTAAACTCTAAACTCTACCAAGTCATATGCTTGGAGTTCATGAGCACTGAAAAAAGCTGGTGGCATAAGATAAATAATAAAAGGATATAGAACAAAACAGGCCCTGAAGGCATGGTGAACAGATGGCATGAAATGGCTTGTAGATGTAGCAGAGGGTCATGTCTGAAAGATTGTATTTAAAGGAAAGACAGCAAAGTAGATCAGTGACTTTATAATTTAAAGACTGTATTTAAAGGAAAGACAGCACAGTAGATCAGTAACTTTATAATGGAAGATCACAAGGCCTACTAATGGGCATTCTCAGGTATGGCCTGCTTTGAGTGAATGACGTTATTCTATAAAGCAGGCTGAAGAAGAGATGTAGTACAGATGATTTAGAGCACAGTGGAAATATTGATTAGTTTAAGGAATATGGTCCATACTCAGTGTTTCATACCATGGGGAAGTGCCAAGCATTAGTTTACAAAGTCTGCAGTAATGGCATTATTCAGAATAAAAGGACTCAGTGCCTGTCTCAGTTTTAAGAAGTACTAGACACACTTACCAAAATTTTCATCATGACTATGTGCTGAGAAGGAGACTTCAGGATTGTACTATGTGACCTGTCATTTAACGTAGTTTGGATATCTTTGTACTAACATTGACACCAATAACCAAGATCCAAATATGCATGTTTGTGTCTGTGTAAGATATATGTGTCTGCAGAAGCGCAGAATAGGAGATTTCCCTTTTCCCCACTGTAGCGCGATCTCGGAGTTAGTATATTTAAGTGGGGGGGTGCAAGGGGGCTTGCCCCTCCTGCAAAAACGTCTGTAAATGTGTTTGTTTTTGTTTTTTTATGTTCACTTGTGATGTTCGAGTTTCTGAAAACTAGAACATATGGTCTCAATCATATGAGTTTCGAGATTTCAGAAACTCGATCATCTGAAGTGAATCCAGATATATCTATATATATATATATATATATATATATATATATATATATATATCTATATATATATATATATATATATATATATATTTATATATATATATATATATATATATATATATATATATATATATATATATATATATATATATATATATATCAAAGGCTAAAAAGGTCACACAGACAAACTATTCACTAAAATCTACAAGAAGGAAGCAGCCAAGCTAGAGTCTTCAGTGTGTAATATCTTAAACTTTCTGTGGTAGAGGTCCATGGGATATATGCAAATGACCCCCTTATGGGCATACCAGTGCCAGCTCACTGACCGTGGTGAAAAGTGGCTTAGAGTCATGGTTTAAATTATATTATAAGGTGGACAAAATGTTTATGTGCATTTGAGAGGATCAATAGGCTGTACAGCTGTGTACGACTTAACTTACGGAAAGCTGTAATCTTATGTAGAAGGAAACTGCTACAAAGTCAGTACACAAATCAGTACTACCATGCATATTGCTGCCACTTTACTAGTCAGCGTAACTGTATAAATGACTGTTATTCACAAGGCATTATGATTCTGCATATATAAATTGATGTCACAGTAGGAATCATTACCGCTACACAAATTACTGCCGTTATGCAGTCAGTACTATATCACATGTTTCAGACCCTTCATAGGGTATCCATTAGAATATGAAGATAGATGCATATCCCAAATGACTGTAGACTAAGCTTTCTAGCACCAGTATACAAGAACAAAGGGGTTAGTCAGAGCTGAGGGCAGTCCAGAGGTACCAAACTGCTATTACACTGCATGAAAGTGCTGGACAGGGTGATTGATGAATGTAACTTCAGAGTAGTACAATGTAAGATAGCAGATGAGCAGTCTAAATTCACATCAGGATGCAGCACAACAGACTCCATGTTTGCAGCGATACAGGTACAACAGAGGAAGGTGGAGATTGGGAAAGAGTCCAAATGGGCAATCCTTCAACTGATTTGGGCAGTACTGTGACAGTATCAAGTCAAAGGGACAATGATAGAACTAATGCAGGCTATATACAAGTATAAACAGTCTCACAATGGGGTTCCCATTGGGTGTGTATACATCAGAGTTCAGCTGTGAACCCACTCATGTTAATACTGATGTGGGACTATGTTAGCAAAGAGGTCAGAGGACACAGATCAACAAATCTGCTGTGTGAAGATGATGTGGCAGTACAAACAGACTCTGAATGGGAGGGTCAGCACATGATAGGGAAAGGACTGCAAAACTGAAGCCGCACAAGATGAAATTGAGTACAGACAAGACAGTGGTCATGAAAACAAAAGGGGAAATCAGACGAAGCTGAAAACTGAGGTAGAAGGGAAAATAGTGGAGGAGGCAAACAGCTTCAGTTATCTGGGTGGTATGACAGAGTATAAGAGAAATCTGAAAAGAGGGTCAAAGTTAGAATGAGAGGTGCTGCAGCCAATTGGCACAAAGTATCAGGGGTGGTGTGCAACTGAAGAATGTCAACGAAGCTGAGACGTAATGTGTACAAAACAGTGGTGTCACCAGTACTTTTGTGGAGTACAGAAACCTGGGCAGTCAAGGCAGAGCAGCTAAGGAACCTAGAGGTGATGGAGATGAAGTGCCTGAGATGGGTTGTAGGATGCACACTTTCGGACGGAGAAAGATATGAGAATATCAGAGCTGAAGCCAAAGTAGCTGCAGCTGTAGAGAAGGTCAAGGAGAATGGATTAAAACAGTTTGGTCACACATCCAGGGAAGCAGAAGTCAGTTTGGTAAAGCAGAATTAGTTGAGAGCAGAAAAACAACATAAGAGGAGATGAGGACACCGAGAGATGGACAGCACAAGAGAAGACCCGTGACAGGTGGGCAAAAGTGAAAAGAAGGTAAATGAATGATTATATAGCAATACAAATGGTGAGAACTGAGGAAACACATTTAAAGTAAAATAGGAAAAGGGGGCTGATGATGATGGTGATGATGATGATGATGATGGTGATGGTGATGATGATGGTGATGGTGATGATGCTGCTGCTGATGATGATGATGATGGTGATGATGATGGTGATGGTGATGATGCTGATGATGATGATAATGATGATGGTGATGATGGTGATGATGATAGTGATGGTGATGGTGATGATGATAGTGATGGTGATGATGCTGCTGATGAAGATGATGGTGATGATGGTGATGGTGATGGTGATGATGATGATGATGGTGATGACAATGATGATGATGCTAATGATACTATTTTGCAATACCATTCTACATCTTCCTGTCACAGTGCAAAATAGAATCATAGCAGCATGATGATGATGATGGTGATGATGATGGTGATGGTGATGATGCTGATGATGATGATAATGATGATGGTGATGATGGTGATGATGATAGTGATGGTGATGGTGATGATGATAGTGATGGTGATGATGCTGCTGATGAAGATGATGGTGATGATGGTGATGGTGATGATGATGATGATGGTAATGACGATGATGATGATGCTAACGATACTATTTTGTAATACCATTCTACATCTTCCTGTCACAGTGCAAAAAAGAACGACGTAATAAATGACTACCACTATATAAATCACTAATATTCATAAATGAGACAATTGCACACCTCAGTACCAATAGGCAGTGGTTTACAATGGCTGGACAATACTCTGGCTGTACTGGGATATAAGGCCTTTCACATGTTTCGATCAACCACTGCACAGGAGGAGACAAAAGGTGGGGATCTCTCAGTCTACATTCATGAGAGACTCACATCAAGACTGGTAAAGCAGCATGATGCATTAGAGCTTCTTCATGTCCAAATCAGCATCAGAAAGGTCCCGTGCCATATATTAACTAGCTATAAAACTCCCGCTTTGACCCATGACAGCCACAATGCCTATCTATAAGAACTGGAGTCTCTCAGTGTTAAATCCAGTACCATTTTCTTGGATTATTTTAACTACCCAACTAAAGAATGGGAAAACTATACCTCCATAAGTGCACAAGCACGGAGACTCCTGGACTTTGTTAATACAAATGCCTTAGAACAATTAGAGTATCCACTCATGGTAACAACATCTTACACCTTGTTCTTACTAATATGGGGAGCATTTTGCACCATCACTTGTGTGTCATTGTCCCTTTTTAGGTCTGACCATAAGGCTATGTCCTTCAAAATAAAATTGAAACTAGAGTTCCCCCATAGCTCCTTTAGAAACTTTTCCAAGCCAAACTATCTATTCCCAAGTGGCTCACTGGCAAACTTCAAATCCCCCATCAAACCCAGAAAACTCTGCTGTAAATGTGGAATCATGCAATCATCCACCCCCAAACTGTACCTCCATTAATGCTGCTGTTATCTGCAGAAACAAGCACAGGGCAAACACAGGGCAAACCCCAGAAAGGAACTCCCCAGTCGAACTATAACATCAGCAAGCTGTACAACAAAAGGAAGAGAATTTGAGCCAGATTAGAGTCAGTACTGAAACCAATAGATTCCTCATCATTAAATAAAAAAAATGGTCAGGTGCTTAATTAAATCCACCAAAGCTAAATATGAGTCTAAAATAGCCACCCAAGCTAAAGAAAATCACAAGGCCTTTCTCAGATATGTTTGCAGTCTCACAAGCACAACATACTGAGCTGGTTGTGAATGATGTTACCTTCACTGAAGCTGAAGATATAGCTAACCTACTGGCTAATAAATTCAGCTCACACTTCACCCCCTCCTCCCCACCTATTCCATACAAAATACCTGAAACCGACCCCCCAGCTATAACACAAGAGCAAATCCTAAAAGCACAATTAAAAGCAAAAAGAAACGCTGCATTGATGGAGCCTGACAACATCCCTGGGTACATATTGAACAGTATGAAGCAAGATTTAGCCACACCTCTAACAGACTCTTCAACTTCAGCCTCAACATGAGTTTTGTACCAAGTGCATGAAGAACAGCAAAAGTTATCGCCTGCATAACGAAGAACCTTCCACAGACCTAAGAAATGACAGGCCCATAAGTCTGACCAGCCTCATATGCAAAGCCATAGAAAGCATTATCATGGAAGTAATCATATAAGGACACAGGGAACCCCCAAACACTAAGAATTATCATGGAAGTAATCAAATGAGGACACAGGGAACCCCCAAACACTAAGAATTATCATGGAAGTAATCAAATAAGGACACAGGGAACCCCCAAACACTAAGAATTATCATGGAAGTAATCAAATGAGGACACAGGGAACCCCCAAACACTAAGAATTATCATGGAAGTAATCAAATAAGGACACAGGGAACCCCCAAACACTAAGAATTATCATGGAAGTAATCATATAAGGACACAGGGAACCCCCAAACACTATACTCATCTCAGTTTGGATTTGGTAAAATCAGTTCCTGCTAACTTGGCCTTTTGTACTTTTTTGAAAATGTCATCAAAGCTATAAATGAAGGTAAAATGGCACACACCACCTATCTTGACTTGTCTAAGGTTTTTGACACTATTTCCCACTCACGCATAATAGAAAAGGTTAACAAACTAGGAATAAACCCCTACATCACCCACTAGATTGCCAGTTGGCTCTTAGATAGAATGTAGGAGCTCAAAATAGGTGAAGTTACATCCAGTAAAACACCAGTCACAGGTGGGGTCCTGCAGGGCTCAGGCCTGTCACCTCTCCTGTTTGGCATCTACTTCTCTGAAGTTAAAACCAATATTAAAGGGGTCTGGCTGACAAGGTTTGTCAATGATTGTAAACTAAGTGTAGTTGTTGAATCCCTAAATGACTTGTCCATCCTGCACAAAGGCTTGTTTCAAACAAATAACTGGTGCCAAAATCATGGTTTAAAGCTAAATGCCAAAAATGTATTATATCCTTTCAGAAGTCATCGAAACCAGGAAACTACTAGAGTTGACCCATTTGTTCGGGATTTGGGAACTTATGTGGACAGTGACCTATCTTTTGACCAAAAGTGTGCTCACTGTGGTGAGGAAATCCTTCTATACTGCTCACCTTATTAACAAAGGGATTGCTTCTAGGCCCAAGAATGTCCTTATCCTCCTTTATTTAACTTTCATAAGGCCAATCATTAAATATAATATCCCCTTTGACATGTATCTGTCCAAGCACATGCAACACCTAGAACACACACAGAAATGCCTTACAAAAAGGATACTAGGCTTAAACAATATGCCCTGCATGGGCTGCTTCAAACCCCTGTGACTTTACTCAGTCTCTTACAGACTGCTAAAAGGTGGCATGTGTCTGGCATGCACATCCTCTCATCTAATATTGATGGACCTACTACACATCAGCAAGTCAAATGAAATAAGAAGTACTGGTTTGTGAATATAAACCTTATCTGTGACATCAACACAACTGTTTGAAAGGACAGGTATATTCAAATCAGTACTATACACAAATCACAGTCACCATACAAATAAATGCCTGTTCATAAACCAGTATACCAGTACAAATATTAATAACAGTAACAGATACTAATTAACAAAACCGTGCATGTCACTCTCACTTCACAAATCGTTGCTATTAGTCAAACCACTACCGCGGTACTTATGGTTTCTCTATGGCTCGTACTACCGCTGTACATATGGTTTGTCTATGGCTCGTATGTAAATACCAAGCAATAAGTCTGCAGACCATTTCAGGCCTAGCCATAGAGCCCTATTCAAAATATCCCTGCAGTCTCAAGGAAGGTAAGACAAGATCGATCAGGGGAAAATTTGATCCTGCCTATCCAATTATCTAGGTTTACCTTGAAGGTGGCAAGAGTGCTACTCTGCTTGACATATAGGGGAGGTTTGTTCCAGAGGTGAGGGGTATGTTGGGATACGACTCTATCATGCCAAATGTGTCTTATCTATCTGCTGATGAAGGTTTAGTTTGTTTAAATAAGTATTTGATGTAGCATTAGTTATGCAAAGGAATAAGAGGTCAAATAGTGTTGGATCTTTCAGAGCATGAAAGGCTAGACATAGATCTGCATTGTACAGTCTGTAAGAGACTGAGGAAAGAGAAAAGTTGCCAGACTCTCCTGATAACTAACATTTCTGAGGCCTCCGATCTTTTTAGTTATGAATTGCTGAGGTGTTTCTAGTTGTATGATATTTTTAGATAAATACATGACAAAACTTGCATTATATTCAATAATGAGTCTGATAAGATACAAGTAAAGGGGGATTAAGACTTCTTTGGAGATGCATTTGGAAATTGGATGTGCCAGATAAAAGGCTTTCCTAACAACTGCAGATACATGATGGTCAAATGATAAATAATAATCAACAAGAGTGTCTAAATCCCTTTAACAGGGTCTGATTGGAGAGGTGCATCTTCTGTATGGGAAGTGCATCTGTTTTGTTTACCAAAATGAACTATGTTACATTTTATTTACATTTAATTAGAGACCATTGTCTTTAAACCAATTGTTAACATAGTTTAACCCATGTCAGTATAATTGTGAGCCAGTTAAAGATCATATAACAACACCCAATTTTTAAAATTGTCTGCAAACGTAGCTAACCATTAGTAAGGAGTGCTTGCTTATAGGTCAGAGAAATATATCCCCAATAAGAGAGGGCCCAAAAGTGAGCCCTGTGGTACACCATTGGTAAATTATTGGCTATCAGAGAAGACACTTGCTACTCTAACCACAAGGGTCTTGTCAGACAACCAGTTAGCTATCCACCACATAAAATAAAGATTTATGTTCAGATTTACAAGCCTATCGATAATGTCTGCATGGGAAATAGTGTCAAAGGTCTTGGCCAGTTCTAGATAAACTGTATGCATTACATAACCACTATCCGCTGCTTCGGTTGCTTTTTCAAAGAAATTAATAAGGTTAAAGAGGCAGGACCTTCCTTTGACAAAGCCAAATTCATGATGGTCCAAAGTTGTGAGACTTTCAAGTCCATGTTAATGAAGTCTGAGATAATGTGCTCCATAGCTTTGCATACAAAGTTAGTGAAACTAATGGATCGATAGTTACTAGAGTCTGTGGTTGTGCCACTCTTGTGTAATGGCATTACAATAGCTGTTATATAAGGTTCAGGAATGTAACCAGTTGAGAAGCTAGGATTAAAGACTTTAAGTAGGGGTTCAAAAAGGCCATAATTGGCATGGATAATCTGGCAATCTGGTATGTTATTAGGGCCCATGGATGATGTATTTATAGTTTTTGAGACAGCTCAGAGAACTTACTCCATTGTAATTAAAGGAAGTAGCTGGGATTGTAGAACCAGTGGAATAGCCATAACTGTCCCAGAAATTCACTAACAATTGTGTAGGTGCCACAGTAAGCCTACAAGATATAAGCGTGTTAGTACGATAAGCAGCAGAGCTAATCGAATATGCATGCTGCTCATCATGCCTGCATGTCTGCAAGCATCTTTCCATGCCCAGCAATAGTGTTCATGACCCAGGAAAGGTGCTTGCAGAAGCACAAGCACAAAATATAAACAAAGCGAATTGCATATAGGCAAGGCTCGGATACAATTACTCACTGTGGCAAAAAATATTAAGAGCAAGTACAAAAAGAATACTGATGGATGGAAAGTGAAATAGGGGAACCGTACACAAATAATAATGGTTTGTACTGCATAATTAATTAACAAATCTGGCGATATTGATGTAATGATAATTAATGTCAACGACAATACCAGAGTCATGCACATAAATAACAATGGACATGCTAACAAAGGATGCGATAGGGATATAAAGCTGCAATGTAACAAAGGGGAGAGAAAATGTCGTATACATGTTAATAAAATGCTAACAGCAAGGACAGAAAATACATTATGGGATGAATGCACAGACTGCAGTTATTGCATAGAACATGTATATACAGGGAATTTATGAATGTAAGCCGACACCACTGCTGTATTCTCCACCTCGGCATGTATACACAGGAGCAATAGGACATCACAGCTGTCATGTCAGGTACATCAGAAATGGACATTTTTTTGCAAAGAAACAACCCAAAACATTTTGGTCATCACTAAATAAACTACTCCATCCTGGCTAGGCCACCACTTCCTCTCCAGAAACAGAGAATACAACAGACTCTATCCCCACACAGTTTAATTCCTACTTTATACAATCAATATTCCCTCTCTTAGACACTAATACATATGCCCCCTCTCTCTACCCCTGTCCAATCAAAACCACACAGAGCTCTTCAGTTTTAGACCAGTACCTACCTTGCTCATAAGGAACTTGCTCCTTAAACTAAAAACTACTTCCATAGCTGTAGACCAGCTACCATCAGACTACTTAAAAATAGTCACAGAAGTCATAGCCTTCCCTGTGTCCATGCTAATTAATAGGTCCATAGCAGAAAGATACATCTCATCACTGTGGAAAAAACCCTACATCATACCACTGCACAAAGGAGGCACATCTACAAAGTTTAATAACTACAGACTGATAGCGATTCTCTCCTCCCTTTTGAAAATATTATAGAAATGCATCCATATGCAGCTGATGCAATACCTAATCTCATATAACGTGCTCTCAGAAACACAACATGACTTTAGGCCCCAGCACAACACCACTACTGCTCTACTACATTTTAACAACATAATCAAATGACATAGAAATGATGGTCTTCTTGTGTCGACTTGTCAAAGGCATGTGATACTGTCTCCCACCAGCAACTGCTGGTTCAACTCTCCTCAACAGGACTTTCACAAAACTCCTTGTAGTCGTTCCTTCGTTACCTAAAACTCCTTGTAGTCGTTCCTTAGTTACCTAAAACTCCTTGTAGTTATTCCTTAGTTACCTAAAACTCCTTGTAGTCATTCCTTAATTGCCTAAAACTCCTTGTAGTCATACCTTAGTTACCTAAAACTCCTTGTAGTCATTCCTTAGTTACCTATCTGGAAGGCAACAAGGTGTTAAATGGCAACAAACCTACTCATCCTTTCAACCAGTTAATACAGGTGTCCCTTGGGTCTCTATCCTGGTCGTCTCCTATTTAATATATTTATTAATGACCTCCACACCTCCACTCACCATGCTAGTTTAGTTCAGTATGCAGATGACTCAACATTAACATGTGTGGCCCCAACAATAAATAAGCTCTAAGACATTACCCAAAAATCTTTCTTCTCTGTAGAAACCTGACTCAAAGAATCAAGCCTCCTACTCAACCTCAAGAAAACTAAGTTAATGCTTTTTACCTCAAACAATTGCCAAAATCAAAAGCAATCTTTTGCTATAAAAGTCAGCAAATAATACTGTCATTGAAAGTATAACTCACAGTAAACTTCTAGGCATTATAATAGATGACAATCTCAAATATGGCCAGCATATCATTTACACACCAGAAACTAGAGTCCATTTAAAGGATCAGTTAATTCCTTATAAATAACTGTAAGAAAACCTCTAGCCAGCAACTCCCTATTGCCCACTCTCTTCTGCTACAATAAAATAGCTACATTTGCCACCAGTCTCCCTCATAGGGACCACCATTGTCATAGCTTAAAGCAATTAAACTGGCTTGAACTACACAACTACCTAACATATTCACAATTAATTACAGCACATAAACTCGTTCATCATCCAGAAAAATGCCCTGCACTACAAAACTTATTACTACCCTACTATCCAGCAAGGGACCCTCTTTCTAGTAACAAATTCTTATTACTTACAAATTAGTCAAATAATGTTGCAGGAGACTTGCTCTATTCTCAATACATTGCTAACCTCTAATAGTTTTAAACCACTGCTTAAACAACATCTTAACCAATCCTGATCCTGCACATGCTCATCACAAGGTTATGACTTTGTGTTCACTGTATGATACCCTCCATACACTCTCCTGAAACAGAATACCCACAACCTTTCACTGAAATGACAAAACATGTTTTATACATAACTGCTGCCTGTACAATCCACTACATTGCATGTGGTCTTTCTCTTTAGTAACTTTCACCTTTGTAAAATGTTAGAATGTAACTACTGTGTATGTATAAATGTAAATAGAAATGTAACTACTCTGTGTTTAACTGGAACTTAGTATAATGTAATGTGAACAAATGGAACTTTTCTTCCTGTGCCTCTGTTGAAAATGGGTGTTACCCAGTCAGACTTTCCCGGTAAACAAAGACAAATAAATAAATTACAAGTAAATAAATAAATGCTAAATGGCAATCTAATAACACACAGTTTACATAAGTGACAAATGGCAGCACAGTATGCATGACATGGCATGTTTTCAATTGGTGATATGTAAACATCTCTGACATTGTTAAACCGGGCATGCTTACATGGAATTACAGAGAACAGTAACATAACAGCAATTCAACAGCAGCAACATGCAAGAAAGTGTTATAACAGAGGACTAATCCCAATTTTGGATGGTCTGACAGAATGCCATACAGTAATAAACGTTTATGGAATTCCTCATCTGCCATTAAACTGTATAGTGTGACAAAACAATTGCAGTAGTAAAAAAATGTCCGGATGAAGGCATGCAGTACAGGTCATTATTGTAATGCCTGTGCGCAATTAATGACATAATAAACATTTACATCATATCATTTTCAAACACATGCCAGAACAGATATCAGACAGAAGCATAACAATCATGGATGCCATGGAAATATGCATATCAGCCATGTCATGAAGAACACACTTGAAGGCTTACAGCACTTTCCTATCATAAGGGGTATGGATGCCCTACCTTGTAGGACAAGGCCTGGAAAAGCTTGCCCTCTGAGTGTGCCATAACTATTGCCTGTATCAACTGCTGTCTGACATTTGTTTGACAGACAGATGTTACCAGATTCAACCCCCCATCTATTATACTGCAGGTACCAAATTAGATAGCAAAGGAGGCTGTCACAAATAACTGAATTGAATGTGTATGCTAAGAAAGGAGTAACAAACATAATATGAACAATCAGATTTAGTCACAATGCTGGCGCTGCACGTTACTGTCC
Organism: Protopterus annectens; assembly: GCF_019279795.1. Lineage (NCBI taxonomy): Eukaryota > Metazoa > Chordata > Ceratodontiformes > Protopteridae > Protopterus > Protopterus annectens. Next base: position 728,052,949 of record NC_056751.1, read on the forward strand.
ACACAACAGTGAGCAGTACAAAAATCAATGCTTCTTTGACAAGGAAGCTGTTTCCATCATGTAAGACGCACACTGTCACAGAACTGAATCACAGACTATCTGTGCAGGCATGCTATACAAGCCAGAACTCAATACACATGTCACAGGAAGAGTCACTGCATGACATGCCCCAAATAACCATTTCACTGACATGCAATCACAGCCTATAAGAATAACTGAATAAAATGATGTTTATGTAACATCAGTACCTTCATATAATGTTGCCCTTTAGGGAACTGAACAGCAATCAAGGCAACTATAATGACTAATGAACCACAAGTGTCACAGTGGAAGTCTTAATGCATATGTGTCACTCCAGCTATGTTATGTTATTACATCAGATGTATGTGCTGTAAACAACCTCTTTGAAATAAAAGGGATACCGGAAGCCTCTCCCATTCAAAATGTACACATTATAACTGTGGTAGATGCCATTCATGCATTACAGTATAAGGCCCAACCATGCTAATAGACACTGAATGTGGATACTGAACACATGAGCATTTGACAACAGAAAATGCCTGATATTTTACAGGATGAATGAACCATGGTAGAAGTATCACTACAATTGGTAGATACATCGATATGTGAAGGCATTGTATCATGTTATTGTGCATGTGTCAGTACACCTGTGACAGATGTGGTTATCTGAAGGCATTACATCATGTTATTGTGCATGTGTCAGTACAATTGTGACAGATGTGGTTATGTGAAGGCATTACATCATGTTATTGTGCATGTGTCAGTACAACTGTGACACATGATCATATATGAAGGCATTGCATCATGTTATTGTGCACATGTCAGTACAGCTGTGACAGATGTGGTTATGTGAAGGCATTACATCATGTTATTGTGCATGTGTCAGTACCACTATGACAGATGTGGTTATGTGAGAGCATTCCATCATGTTATTGTGCACTTGTCAGTACAACTGTGACAGATGTGGTTATGTGAAGGCATTACATCATGTTATTGTGCATGTGTCAGTACAACTGTGACACATGATGGATAGTGAAGGCATTGCATCATGTTATTGTGCACATGTCAGTACAGCTGTGACAGATGTGGTTATGTGAAGGCATTACATCATGTTATTGTACATGTGTCAGTACCACTATGACAGATGTGGTTATGTGAGAGCATTCCATCATGTTATTGTGCACTTGTCAGTACAACTGTGACAGATGTGGTTATGTGAAGGCATTACATCATGTTATTGTGCATGCGTCAGTACAACTGTGACACATGATGGATAGTGAAGGCATTGCATCATGTTATTGTGCACCTGTCAGTATAACTGTGACACATGATGGTATGTGAAGGCATTACATCATGTTATTGTACATGTGTCAATACCACTGTGACAGATGTGGTTATGTGAAGGTATTACATCATGTTATTGCATGTGTCAGTACAACTGTGACAGATGTGGTTATGTGAAGGCATTGCATCATGTTATTGCTGCAAGGGACATGTGTGCCTGTAATTGCTGTACTAAGTCAACATACTGAATGTCATCTCATACTCTTGTGTCAAAGGATTACACTTTCTACATATGTTATGTGAGGAAAATATAATCACGTTATTATTACTCTGAATAAAAGCATCGCTATGTGAGAAATTATCAATTTTTTGTAAGAGGAATCCACAACTATACATGTGCACAGCAGATGTATTTGATAACAGTGTTTGACAAGCATTGTTATGTGAAACATTCTCGCACCCTTTTGTAAGAGGATTCAACACCTACCTGTGTACGGGTCTATATTAGAACATCAAAGTTTCACAACTTTGAATGTTCTAATATCGACCCCTACTCAGCAAACGCTGAAAATAGAGAATCTGCAGAACACTGAATGGCTTCCTAGGGAAGGAATTTGGTTGGCCATTCCTGTGGCTTTGCTATGTTCAGCACTGTGGTGGAAAGTTACAGGTTGGGATCAGTTAAGTGTGTGATTGTGTGGATGTGAGGGTTAGGTCACGGGGTAGGTGAGTTAGGGTTAGGGTGCGGGTCAGGTAAGTGTGCGGTTGTGTGGACATGAGGGTTAGGGTGGGGGTAGGTGAGTTAGCGTTAGGGCACGGGAGAGGTGAGTGTGCGATAGTGACGGATCTTAGGGTTAGGGTTTGGGTTAAGGTAAGTGGATATCTAATGGTGTGTGTACAGTTCAGTGTAGGGTTAGATGTAGGATTTTAGGTGTATGTGTGTGGATTGCTGTTTGTTTGGTGTGTTTGCGTTGTGTATATGTGTGTCAGAACAGCAAATGTTTTCCCTGGGAAAAAATTCACTGTTCTGCATGTTTGATATTGTCAGCGTTCACTGAATAGGGGTCTATATTAGAATATTAGAACATTCGACATTTTAAAAAGTCAATGTTTTAATATAGACCCCCTGTGTATATAGCAGATCTGTTTGACAACAGTGTTAGTGATATGTACAGTCACAATAAGACTGACACAATATAGTCTGAGCTACAAGCTAAAGATTAGTGCCTGAATCACAAGTGCCACACAACAGGATTTGAATGTTGCTCTCCTAAATTGGTCAATATACTTTCAGACTTTTTAAGTCTCTTCTCCCTGACACACCCTCTGGAAGTGTACATCAAAGAGGAAAGACTGTGAAACCCTGATTGTTCTTGCAATCAGAGTAATAGATACCTGAAAGCCATTAGCTAACACTTCTCAATGCTCATCCTTGCATTGCTCGTACATGTGCTTGTAATCGTGTAGGTTCTTACACCATGTTTACATTCACTACACTTAGTGCAGTTTATGGTATTCAGGAATAATACTGATTTAACACCTCATTTTCATACACACAGTACTCACAGGGCTGACTCAGCAATATATGAAGGTAATTGTGTAGCTAATGCCCTTGTATTACATTGAGGAGACTGTTTGTATCTAGAGAGCTTGACATTGTTAAATAAATGCAATTTTTGGAGAATTATCTAATTTCTATGCTGCTGAATTGTCAAGGTATGTTGCTATTTCTTACATAATGGTTTTGGTTTAACATTAAAAGGTGAATTGCACTGATCACTGAAAAGCATTTTTTATCTTAATGTTTTTCTTTATCCCTTTATTTTGGTATAGTCATGTCTGCTTTACAAAAAGTATGCCACAGAATGTTACAGAGCCTTATATTTTTTAGGCTGTATTTAATTGATGCTTGCACAGTTATTGCAGATGACTGTGTTATAACTAAGGAAGATCTGGCATTTTACTTGTGTTAGCAAAAAGAAAAAGGTGCTATGTTTGTGGATTTCTACCTGTCTGCCCTCCACAGCAGTGGAGATGGCCCTTATAATATTTTTACATTTCTAGTGCTACATTTTGAGTTGTTATTATTAATGCTGCAATGTGTTACACAGTTAAACATGTGTTATCTGCATTACAGAACTGTTATAGATTGTTGTTGGTATTTGATTTGGAAATTTTTTTGGGTGGGGGGTCTTAACTTGTGAGTAGTCTTATGGAGCACTAATTTTTATAAATTGTTGTGTACATGATGGAGGAATACATTCTCACATAATTTTGTTCACAGCCATCCTATCAATGTATTTTATATGGAATTATGTGTCTGTTTTCTGTCATCTCATACTGAGTTATAGCACCCAAGAAGAAAATGAGTTCTTCACAAGCCACCATATGCTAATGCAGAAAATGGGGTTATTATCCAGGCTTTACATCACCATGGAGCTTTTCTGTTAGGATGAGGTAGAGGTGACCAATCTGCCCAACACAGGATATGGCAGCAGGTGGTCAACAACATTAACTCACTATAGCCAAGCGTGCCTCCAGGTGCTTCTACATTTATCTCCTACTGACACTTCTAGGCATCAGATATTTCTTGTTTATATTTGCACTAATAATTACAAAACCATGCTACATACAAGGTATCAGCAGATTTCATCTTAAAGCATACATGATGGCAAACACAATTATATTGATATTTGACCTTTGTCTAAAGCATCTAAAGAGATATCGACTATTATATGTATAGTGTTTATTTGTATTGTAATAATTTTCATATTTCTCTAAATATCTCAACATTCATGTAACACAGACAGAACTGCATAGCCTCAATGAAAGTTCATACCTGTATGAAGAAAATCTTGCTGGCAGTATGTGTCTTGCTTGAATAGTTATCGAGATATCCTAAGCTATTTATACAATATTATAAAAATTGATATTCACTGCCTTTATTTTGGTTTATAAAATCTGTTTAAAGCATCAAGCCAAATGAATGCTAGTAATGTAAAGATTAATTTATCCTGAATAGTTTGCCATTTACAGTTTTCTAGTAACACATAAAGCTCCAGAGATATATTTGTTTGAACTGTAAAGTGAAAACTTCTATTTTTTTAAAGGCTCAAGCCACTACCACTGGGAGTTAAAAGTACGCACTCAAAAGAGTTGTCCTGAACTAGAGAGAGTGAGCTAATCCTGTCAGAGGAAAGAGGGGGACATACTCCCAGATACAACACCAGGAAAGTTATATGATAACCTCTGCCTGCCGTAGCTTAGCTGAAATTACTGGGGAACAGCTGGCTACAGGGAGATCCTGTCCACTGTTGGAGATCCAGAGAGCTTGACAGAGGATTCCCACAGAAACCTTGATGTTGGTACAGATGTGTATTACAGACCCAGAGTGTCACAAGCCGACCTTCCGAGTATGCAAAATGCAAGTATCCTTGTGTATATCTTAGATGTCTGTCTGACATACATATACACACACACACACACACACACACACACACACACACACACACACACACACACACACACACACACACACACAGCAATAACTGTTAATCAGATGACACAATCATGGGGAATTAGAGGAGGGTATTTTCAGTGTATTCCAAATGATCAGTACATTTTTGTGTGAGAACATTTTTAACCCACACTTGTGAAGGAGATTGTTCTCTTTTTCTTGTTTCTTTTGCATTGTGATAACTTACTAGCCTTCTTTCCTTTCCCTTAATCACATACAGGCATATCTGGATTGCAGACTGCTAGCCACCTGCATGTGGTAAGGACATATTTGGTCATTGTTATTACTATATATAAGATAGATTCATGTCTATATAAGATTAAAAAGTATGTTGCTTTAGCATCTGTTAGAGTTTAACATACCTTTCTTATAAGGAAAATATGTGATCAGATTTATTCTCTAACTGTTTATGGCATGTTATTATAGGTGATCCTGTGAGTGGCATTGTGGAACTCCTACCACCTGAAGTCAAAGTATCAGTAGCCTCTAATGATGATGGTGGCAATGAAGAGGCACTGTTTTGGGATGCAGAAGGTCAGTTTGGCACTGACGTTGTGACTCCCACATCCCCTGCCCATAATTCAGACTCAGTCATTGTGTCTACGCACACCTATGACATGGAGACTCCTGATATATGACAGGCTGAGGGTGACACAGTTGATCAGGGTAGTGCAGTTAGTCTGGTTGCAGAGCTGGTTGACTCTTCCCATAGCCATCATCATGGCAAGGTGCCACATAGAATGGTTGGTAGGAGTGCTTGGAGGGGGCCTGCAGCCCAGCATCCTCCTGATGCAGATGTGTCATTAGGTGCCACCAGACATATGTATAGGCCATAGTGGAAGCACAGGCACATTCCTCCAGGGCATCACAAGAGACAGTGTGACTACTAAACATTGTGTATTCTGACCTGAGTGACTCCCTGAACTATGTGGGGAACTCCTAGGACAGGATGAATGACACACTGGATCAGGCAGTGACTGTGATGGAATGTCCATTGGGGGATGATGGGTGTCCATATGGCCAAAGAGCCAGTACATCGTCTGGTGTTAGCAGACATGGCTGTTCAAGATCCCACTCGCATAATGATGCTGCATCCACTACTCCATCAGTGATTGCGGTGTCCACACCAGACATGGTACGCCGTGGTGTCATGGTCTCGGATGTACTAGTGAGGACAGCTCATCCAGCAGACATCAATCACATTCATGTAGTACCCTGACTTCTAGACAGGGCTGTAGAAGTAGCAGTTCAGCTCCTGGCACAGTTGGTTCTCGTGGTCGGGGGGGGCAAGGACGCTGAATTCATTTCTCTACCATGCATGGCTCACACCTGTCCAAGATTCCAGGACATGTGCTAACACAGTGCTTGACTGTGTTCATCCAGACAAACATGGAGAAAAAAAAATCACTTGCCCGTATCATCTCGTATACATGCCAGCTATCTAAACAGTACCATTGAGTGATGTACATCTATTGTTACTGGCCCTGAGCACTGTATACTCTGATGACGGATACACTGTTTCTTACTCCCACACACACTTCTTTGGGGTCAGCTTTGTCCTCCTACCACCTGCCCACCCCCATGCTGTGCAAATGTTGATGACTATGCCCATCCCTTTGCACATGTCTTTGTGACTTAAAGCTGCATATATGTCTGATGCACACAGTGGATATATAATGCTTGCTTATTAACATGCTTGCATGTATCAATATATACTACAGAAAAAAAGTTGTTTATTTGTTGCTCCTATGCCTTTGTGAACGATTGCTTCTATAATTGTTGAACTGTATTATATTTCAGTTGGAATTGTTATTTCAGCAATGGAAACATTAGGTGCTTCTTGTTTTACAGATGGTGGTCAGTTGAAATGCTTGATGCACACTATTGTTTCTAATATGTAACTGCACATTGCAAAAATCTGACAGAGGACATAACTGTATACCTCAGACAAATGCTCTGCTTAAGGGCATATACATATTTCCATATGAGAGTAATCAGTTATTTAACTTTTTTCTTTTTTTTTTCTTTGCAGGTTCCACACTTACCTTGACATTACTGCAGGTACAAATTGTATCTTTGCAGGTTGTCCCTGTCTAATGCTATCAGAACACAGTCATTACATGGTTAATGCAGTCTGACATGCACCAGTTTTTTTATTTGTATGTGTGTGTGAAATCTTAGGCTTTGACCTATGCAGGTTCTGTGTGTGTTATCCTTTGCCTCTTAGTCAACCTCCATCTGCCAGCACCATCTGTGGCTGGTGATTGTCCCATAGATCCTCATCTGTACCTGCTATTGGCCCTGTCTTTGGTCCTTCAAACTGTGGTCATGCTCCTGTATGTCCTTTTTGAAGCTGTTTCCTGAGAATTACATGGCATAGACTATAAGTATTTCAGCAGAGATGCATAGGTTGTACTGAAGAGTACCTCCTTATGTGTCTAGGCACCGGAACCTTGATTTAGGCAAACCAAATACACGTTCTATGATATTCCTAGTTTGAGCACAGGCTTCATTGTGTCTTTGATCAGTGGGGTTGTGTGGGTTTTTCATGGGTGTCATGAGCCAGGGTTTCAGTGCATAACCTGCATCTCCCACTAGATGCCCTTGATTAATGCCACCCCTAGCAAACAAGTGTGTCATATGAGTGTGAAATTGCCTGGGTTACCTGCACAGACAATGCACATGATCCACTGGGTATTACAGACAACCTGACAGTTTATAGAGAGTGGAAACCTTTTCTGTTGATCTACCTCCGTCCCTGTTCTCTGGTTGGGCCTTTTATTTCTATGTGTGCATGTGCAATCTATGGCCCCTGTACTTCAGGGAAGTGTGTTACTGCATATAATTCCTGCATGGTTCTTGCACTCTCCTGTGGTGTGTGTGGGAAACAGATATGATCCCGTGCATGTAGTAGCACTGCATTCAAAAATTGATGTAACATTCTAGAGGCTGATGCCTGTGACACCCCTAATATACCCCCTGTGGGTCTCTGGAAAGTACCAGTAGCTAGTATACATGGTGCTTCACATACCTTTGTTTCCACTGGGATGGGTTCTTCACGATTTCTCTGGAGCCTGAGGTGGTGGGCAGCAGAGGTTGCATATTTCCTCCAGTGTTTCACTATCCACCCTGTTTCTCACAGCAATTTATGTATCATGCAGTCCATGATAAGTCAAATGGGGTCTAAACACCCTTTTTCTTCTTGCCCGAGGTCCGGCAGCAGCAGCACCCTGATTTAAAGCCTTTTGCACATACAGCATAATAACAGCATCTGCAGGCCCTAACATTTTTTTAAGTTGAATCATGCTATATTCCAAAGAGTTTTGGTGTACAGGGCAAAAGCCTACACTGAGTGTCCACATTTGCTTTATAGCTTCATGAATAGCTCCACCATGCTAGAATGGTTAATTAGCATGTACTTTGGCTCTTTATGATTTCATTAGCATATTCTGCCATTTCCCTTTGTTTAGCCATCTACCAGTAATGTAGAGCCATTTAATGAATATGAAATAGTGAGCTATAACACAATAGCTACACTTCATGTAGCTGTTAATGAATTCAACCCTGGGGTGCTCATTGCAGTTAGGGACTGCCTTATTAATACATCTATTTAAGTGAGAGTAGAAGTCAGAAATATAGGTAACAGCTTAACAATATGATCTTTCAGAGGAGGATTACAGCAGAATTTATTTAAAGTCATTTAGTAACTATAGAAAGTTTGCTTTTGAGAAGTCCCTAAACATAGAGCTATTTATAGGGGCAGTATCACCATGAGCTTTAAAGGAAAAGGTCACTAAATTATGGTCTTATTTAACAAGGCATGATGGTACATATGGAGCTGGGCAAGAAGTGGCCATATTTGTAAGGATCAGATCAGGATATTGGGGACCCCTAGTAGGATGGTTGACTATTTAGGAAAGAGAGTTATCATTTATAATGGCTAAGCATACTGACCATTGACAGTGCAGGTCAGCCAGTTTATTGATGGATAGTTGAAGTCCTCCAATAGAAAGGTACAAGGGGATATCAGCTAATGTAATAACATAGGTATTGTGCTCAGAAGGGGATATAGAGGGTATTCTATATCTAGCTATAATGTGGTTATGAGTTTTGTTTTTGGTATTTGGATATCTAGGAGTTCAAATGTGGCTCCCGGAAGAATCTGTCACAAGGTGATGATATCATTGACAAATGATGATACTCTCCCACAATTCCCAGGGGGTCTGAAGACATAATGGGCACTATACTCAGGAATAGAGGAAATGCTGCCATTGCTCTGGTAACTACACATATAGGGATGTGTTGACGTTGCAGGACAGCCTCAGGTTCGGGCATGTTTTGGTAAGACTCCTGCCATTCAGTACAGCTACATTAATGTGCTCCAAATTATAATTTACTACACTGGAATGTCCATCAGATGGACTCTGCTTAAAAAAAGGCACAATGGGGGCAGCAAAGGCTTTAGCTAGAATGCAAAAGCCTTGGTAAGAGAGGTGCAGACCACCCCTGGCAAAGCAGGAAGGCTTGTCAGCCATCTCATCCCAGTTTGACACACATTGTATATTGTATCCCCCTAGAATGACATCAACTACATGGCTAATTATTAAAGCCAGTTATCTTGTCCTTGAATCTCAGCATCATTCTAGTAGATGGTAAAATACCATTCAAGGCCAGTGTCTTTCCTACCTCAAACACATGCATACCGAGCTCAGTCATATTCTTCTGCATGAGCTCAATTCTATCCTGCATGTCCCTCTGAGTAGTGCATCTCTGATCATTCACCTCCATATGGACCACTATCAGATCATAGTCTATCCAGCATGTCTCTCTGAGTAGTGCGTCCATGATCATTCACCTCCATATGGACCTCGATCAGATCATAGTCTATCCTGTGTGTCCCTCTGAGTAGCGTGTCTCTGATCATTCACCTCCATATGGACCACTATCAGATCATACTCTATCCTGCGTGTCCCTCTGAGTAGTGCGTCTCTGATCATTCACCTCCATATGGACCATGATCAGATCATAGTCTATCCAGCATGTCCCTCTAATTAGTGCATCTATGATCATTCACCTCCATATGAACCACAATTAGATCATAGTCTATCCAGCTTGTCCCTTTGAGTAGCATGTCTATGATCATTCACCTCCATATGGACCACGATCAGATCATAGTCTATCCTGCGTGTCGCTCTGAGTAGTGCATCCATGATCATTCACCTCCATATGGACCACGATCAGATCAT
>NC_056751.1:728073016-728093016 GCF_019279795.1 Protopterus annectens
AAATGTTTTTATAGCGAAGTATTAGTGTTACAGCTGTGAATAATGCCTGATTAAGTTGTAACAGTTTGCACTGATTCCTTAACAAATGGAAATAAAGAGACTCTCTAACTGAATATATTAATTAAAATATACAGTGGCCAAGCCTGTAATTAGTAAATTCTAGAAAATGCTGCATTAAGTGACTTTACCGTGTCTTTGATAACCGCACATCTCCAGCACTTTGGAGACACGTTATTATTAAAATGTAGCAGTTAGATTAGCTGCAATAAAATAAAGGCAAATAATGTACTCCTGGAAGAAAAAAAACATATTTTTAGGAATGCTCAGCTTAATATTGGACCTCTTTATACAATGTTAAGCAAGTGGTATTTTTTCCTGATTATATTATTAACATTCTGATTTAACTGCTAGGAAAAAGAGATGTACTTGTGAAGGTCCTTCTGTGGTGAGGGTTTAATGATTTCCATTATGGTGTGGGTAAACAATTCAATATTTCTTTGTATATAGTAATGGATTTTTGTCTGCTGGTACTAATAGGTCCATAGATACGTACTAGTCTAGCTGTCCTATTGGACCATTTTAAGCCTAGGCAATTTCTATTTTTGTTCTCGAAATAACCTATCTCATTTGGTTATAGACTGGCCTTACCTATCCCACAGTCAATAATTATATATTACCCCTAATGAGAATAACTGGGATAGATAATTTGAGGGAACCCATGTATAGGTAAAGCATTTAGGAGTGGGGTAATTTTTTCTGTTTCCCATCCATAGATCTAAGATTACACTTGAAATTAAACAGGGATGAACTCTGTTTTATGAGGATGGGGAGTCTGTTCCACAGAGGGGGTATCCTCTGTCCCTCCAAACCATTCAGTTGATGTTGCAGAAGAGGCTTAGATCCATAGACCAAGTATTTCTGATGCCATTTGACTTGCTGATGTGCAGTAAATCCATCAGTAATGAGGTGGAGGAAACCTTGTATGCCAGACACAGGTCACCTCTTAACAGTCTGTAGGATACCAAGTAAGTGACAGGGCTTTGAATCGGTGCATGTAAGACATGTTGCTTGGGCCTTGTATCCCTTTAGTAATCTCTGTGGGCATTCCAGTTATTGTATGTGTCTGGACAGATACATGCCAAAGGGAGCATTATATTCAATGACTGGTCTAATGAGGGCTGAGTAAAGGGGACAATGAGATCTCTAGATCTAGAAACAAACTCTTTGATGGTTTACCTATTTCCAGTTGAGTCATCCTAAAACACTTACATTTCATTGAATTTTCTATATTGAGAAGTGTAACTCAGAAACACTGTAAAAGGAAAATGTATATTTTCTGCAGGGAGCCAAGTCCTCACATCTCCCATGTGGGTGACTTGTCCCCCATCACCTTAGTCGTATATACATACTCAATTTTTACATATCACAGGGAAAAGTGAAAATATACACAGCACTAAACTGGCAGGTTGAATAGAATCTGTAAATGCAGATTTGATAAACCTCTATGTAAGGAAATTAAAATAAACTTGATCACATGATCCACACTCGCTGGAATATAGCATTTCATAGATAACAACCTGACAGCTACTGTGATATTTCATAACTATCTATGACAATGGCAGTCATGGTTTGCTCCCTCCACAAAAAAAAAAAGCTTTAGGATGCAGTGCATCTGCAGTGTATGTGCAGTGTATGTGCAGTGTATGAGCATTGACTGTTTGCAATGGGAGGTACATTTGAAGGGAATCATCTTTGGAGTTCTATTGGTGCATCATGGAAATCCCATACTGTACAAAATCTACACGCAGAAAGATAACAAGGAATAAAAGTTTAATCCCATAAATTTGACAGTTCCATTACAGGTGCCTGAGTAGGTAGTGAACATCCTTTAGGAGCTGGGGAAAGGTTTCTTCTTGGTGAGAAGCTAGATAGTGTGGCCTTGGTGTCAGTATTCTAAGTAGGGTAAAGGAAAAAAGACAGCTGCCCCAGGTGCAGACTGTTAGGGGGAACAGTTAGCACTTCAGAAGAATTACCAGTCTGGTACAATACAGAAACGTCAGTCATTTAAAGTGCTGTCACAGATATTACACCTGCTTAAATGACTGTGTTCAGATGCTTGCAGTGTGAGTATATGATTGCAACTGCAGAACTGCAGGAAGTACCTAGTATAACCTCATCACTTCCATTAGATCATTTTCTACAGTTACAGAACAACCTTTTTTCTCAGAGGTTCTCAACCTCAGGTTGAGGGGTGCCTCTCCAGGGATTATCCAAGGTGCCAATTTCCATTTAGCCTAGTGGTGGATCTCTTTGTTCTGGGATCTATTGACAGTGAGTTATTTCCGATAAGTCACTTAATAAGGTAGTAAAGATAATTTTGGAGTTTGGTATTGATGTTTGAAAAGGAGAAGCCAGCTAGGATGAAAACCATGTGATCAGCATAGTAAATGTTATTCTTGCCTGGCCTGTGACTGAAACCAGAGTTCCGGGAATTGAAAATGAATAACCACCTAAAATAGAACCTTGGAGACCCCCTTGTACAGTGTGACAGTGGTGGAAAGATAGTGTGATTTACTAAGAACGATACAAATATCCACTCCACAACCACTGTAGGTATCCAGACACTTTATTGATTTCTCAAAAATACAAGTTGAGCGCTTTCTTCCCACAATCGGGTCTTCCTCAGAACATTTAAAATGCCAAACAACTTGCTCTTAATAAAGTGTCTGGATACCTACAGTGGTGTGGAGTAGAAATTTGCATCGTTCTTGGCAGTCTCTTCTGTGTTTGGTTACTTGATTTGCTAAGAATTTGCACGTATGTAATTCCAGAAACCTGGAGAGACACATGATAGTGAGAGCGTCCAGACTGTGTGGTCAAAGGACAGAAATAAGGGGGAGATGAGACACAGAGTCAAAAGCATTGCCTAGGTTACTGAATACCAACCCAGAAAGGGCTCCCTGATTCCTGATTCAAGCTATTTCAGATTTGGTACTCTGTTTGACATGGTCATCATGCTACGGAAAAGCAATGCTTTTCATTTACAGTGTTAGACTTTGCAGTGCAGTGTGCTAGCTGCTGTATAGGTGGCAGCACACTGCACATAACATGGGAGGTGGACTTTGCAGTGCAGTGTGCTAGCTGCTGTATAGGTGGCAGCACACTGCACATAACATGGGAGGTGGGGTTATGTGAACTCTAGTATCATCTTTTCATTACATAATTTCTTTTACATCGCAGTTACAGCGTTGATTTCTTTTACATCACAGTTGCAGCGTTGATTTCTTTTACATCGCAGTTACAGCGTTTCATCTTGCAGTATAATGCATTTTCTGCCCTGCAGATGCCAGCACTACAGGAACCAGTATGGGTGCATAAATAACTTGGTAACACTACTGCAAAAAGCCATAGGCCATGCAAGTAGCAGCTAGATGTTGCATTGCAATACTATTACAGTAATGGATGTGCAGTGGCATCCATTACTGGCAGACATTATTTGCAAGATGTTAGTTTGTATTTAAATGGGCAGAAATACATGTATCCATTAGTGAACAGAATTTTTTTTGTTGTTCTATTTTTTTTGTTTTTTTCCCAGAACTAACTATTAGTGGATTCAGATGCCTCTGTTTGACCTGTGGATCTGCCTAGCACTCCTGCCTCCCCAGGACTAATCTAATTCCAATAAGGTTTGGACAGGTGGGACGATTAAGGTGTCCCACATTCACATCATACTCTGCTTTTCCCCTCCCCCACAAGTACATGTAACACCCTGTATGTAGACCAGTGAATAAGCTGACCATGCTAAACTGTTCCTCATGTTTACAAAGAGCTGATGTCGGAACCCTACTCCACCCACCCACCCTGAAGTACCACTATGGAGCTGTATTTTGAGCCCCTGCCAAGTAAATCTGACTGTTTTGTGTGACCTGTGCACAACCCCCTCCATCCCTCATTCTCAGGATGGGCAATCTCATCCTCCCCTACAAGCAACTCAGATGCCATAGCTGCTACTCAAACCCAGATCACCTGGGCTGTAGTCAGGGCTTTATCCCCCTACATCACAGTGCTGACATTATCACACAGCATTCTACATGTTGTTATGGCCACACACACACACACACACACACACACACACACACACACACACACACACACACACACACACACACACACACACACACATGTCTTATGACTTAGTAAGCATCTTATGAGTTTATATGTACGTGTGTGGACATACACATACTTTGCATACATGTGCATGTATGCATATATACATATCTGCATACATATATGGCTATACTATAGCAATAACCCACGCCTGGGTGTGGGTAATGGTGGATTTACCCACGGTTGGCGTGGTTTGGTCATGAGGGCAAAGCCCGAGTGGGCAAATAAAGCCAACCGTGGGTAAATCCAGCATTACTCACACCCAGAAGTGGGTTATTGCTATTATACAATGACATTATTTAAGAAAAAAAATAATTACTTTTCTTAAATAATGGCATTGTATAATGCCTCCTTGCTGCCCTTCCGCAGCTGTCTGGTATTCTGCGGCAGTTCTGATGTACTGCACATGCGTATGCCTAAGCAGTACATCAGAGCTGTGGGCAAAAGCAACGGAGAAAGCAAGATCTCCATTGCTTTTTACTGTTTCACTATGTTAAATGGGTTTAACATAGCGAGACAGCTTTAAAAAAAGCAACGGAGAATCTCCGTTGCTTATTTTAAAGCTGTCTAGCTATGTTAAACCCATTTAACATAGCGAGACAGGTTTAAAAAAAAAGCAACGGAGAAAGCAAGATCTCCATTAATTTTTACACACTGTCTCGCTATGTTAAACTCCTTTAACATAGCGAGACAGCTTTAAAAAAAGCAACGGAGATATCCGTTGCTTTTTTTAAACCTGTCTCGCTATGTTAAACTCCTTTAACATAGCGAGACAGTGTTTTAAAAAAGACTTATACTAATGGAAAAAGTCCGGGCGACCGGACCTTTTTCCATTAGTATACGTCAATTTACAATGTGCACGCTGACCAATCAGCGTGCACGTTTTGGAATATTAATGGGGGGTCATGGTATAATGTAGTATATACACTCATTTATGCATGGATGCATACAAGTTGGTATAAACAGTTTTTGTATATATCACACATTACATTGCATATGTGCTTATACATAGGTCAAAGTCAAAATGTCAAAGTGAACTTTATTGTCATTCAGACCACACAACAGAGCAACTGAACGAAATTGCGTTACTTTGAACTCAATGTGTATACATTTACTGATAATATTAATACAACAATAACACATATACTAACACTAATCCAACAATAACAGTAAGAGATTTATGCAGTGCAGTAACAAGTAAAATTACATGCACCAAGACTATTCCACATACATGTCTTCGTCAGTACCCAAAATATTGCACAGATAATATATTGCACAGAACAGAATCAAACAGATTTCAAATTGCATGGAATGCTAACTTGGCATATTGTAGAGACTGTTAACTTGGCATCATTAATATTGCACATAAGGTGTATGATTGTACTTTCATAGAGCTATTACATATGTCTGTGAATTACTTCAGCATTGTAACTCCAGACCTCGATGACCAGTATGAGTATGTTATTACTGGAGTTCAGAAGTCTGATAGCTTGTGGAAAAAAAGCTTCTATTAATCTGGTGGTTTTGAAACGCAAGCTATAGTATCTCCTACCTGAAGACAAACATGAGAACAGACCATGGGCAAGGTGAGTATGTTTCTTTGGCTATTTTCATGGCTCTGCTGAGGCACCAAGCAGAGTGCAAGTCCTGGATAGATGGGACCCTGGACCTGATAGTTCTCTCCATCACTTTCACAATCCTCTGGAGAGATTTGCGATCTGAAACTGCGCAGTTTCCATACCACAATGAGAGATTACTAGTCAGGATGCTTTCAATGGTACCCCTGTAGAAGGTAGTGAGAACTGAAGGTGGTAGTTTTGCTCTCCTTAACCTTCTTAGAAAGTGTAGATGCTGTTGCACCTTCTTGACAATGTAATTAGTGTTTATTGACCAAGACAAGTCTTCAGCAAAATGCACCCCTAGGATCTTAGTGCTCTTCACCCTTTTCACTGTTTCTCCTTTGGTTGTGAGTGGAGAATGAGCCTCGTATCTCTTCCTGAAGGTACTATTATCTCCATTATTTTAAACACATTGAGAGCCAGGTTGTTGTTGTCACACCAGCCAATCAGTTGGTTCACCTCTTCTCTGTAAGCTTTTTCGACACCACTGCTAATGAGACCCACCACAGTAGTATCATCTGCAAACTTAATAATGTGGTTTGTGTTGTACCTAGTGATGCAATCATGTGTCAGCATGATGAACAGCAGGGGACTCAGGACACATCCTTGAGGTACTCCAGTGTGATGCTCATTGAGGTGTTGTTGTCTAGGGATATCTTTTGTGGTCTGTCAATAAGAAAGTCCAGAATCCGGTTGCATAAAAGAGTGCTAACAACCAGGTGGACCAGTTTCTCAATCAGATGTTGGGGGATGACCGTGTTGAAGGCAGAGCTGAAGTCAATAAATAACATATGGACATAGCAATTTTTGTTCTCCAGGTGTGCCAAGGATATGTGAAGTGCCAGTGGGAGTGATTGGATCTATAAGTGAATTGGAGTGGGCCCATTGTGTTTCCGGAAAACTTGATGTTAAGCAGTCTTTGACCAATTTGACCAGTGGAAGCATGGAGGTGCTTAGGAGAAATGCCAGTGGAGTTTTTAACCAGATTATTTAATGAAATCTTCGAAAGTCAGAGGATGCCTGAGGAGAGGAGAAAAAGTGTTTTGGTACCTATTTTTAAGAATAAGGGTGTACTACTACAGAGGGATAAAACTGATCAGTCACAGCTTGAAGTTATGAGAAAGAGTAGTGGAAGCTAGGTTAAGAAGGGAGGTGATGATTAGTGATCAGCAGTATGGTTTCATGCCGGGAAAGAGCACTACAGATGTGATGTTTGCTCTGAGAGTGTTGATGGAGAAATATAGAGAAGGTCAGAAGGAGTGGCATTGTGTCTTTGTGGACTTGGAGAAAGCATATGATAGGGTGCCTAGAGAGGAGTTGTGGTATTGTATGAGGAAGTCAGGAGTGGCAGAGAAGTATGTAAGAGTGGTACAGAATATGTATGAGGGTACTGTGACAGTGGTGAAGTCTGCAGTGGGAGTGACAGCTGCGTTTAAGGTGGAGGTGGGATTACATCAAGGATCAACTTTGAGCCCTTTCTCATTTTCAATGATGATGCACAGGTTGACAGACGAGATCAGACAGGAGGTCGCATGGACTATGATGTTTGCAGATGACATTGTGATCTATAGTGAGAGTAGGGACCAGGTTGAGGGACCCTGGAGAAGTGGAGATATGCTCTAGAGAGGAGAGGAATGAAGGTCAGCAGGACTAAGACAGAATATATGTGTGTGAATGAGAGGGAGGATAGAGGAATGGTGAGGATTCAGGGAGTAGAGTTGGTGAAGGTGGATGAGTTTAAGTACTTGGGTACAACAGTTCAGAGTAATGGTGAGTGTGGAAGAGAGGTGAAGAAGAGAGTACAGGTGGGGTGGAATGGGTGGAGAAGAGTGTCAGGAGTGATTTGTGACAGACGGGTACCAGTAAGAGTGAAAGGGAAGGTCTACAAGAGGGTAGTGAGACCAACTATGTTATATGGGTTGGAGACTGTGGCATTGACAAAAAGGCAGGAGTCAAAGCTGGAAGTGACAGAGTTAAAGATGTTAAGATTTGCACTGGGTGTGACAAGGATGGACAGGATTAGGAATCAGTATATTAGAGGGTCAGCTCAGGTTGGATGATTTGGAGACAAAGCCAGAGAGGTGAGATTGCATTGGTTTGGACATGTGCTGAGGAGGGATGCTGGGTATATTGGGAAAAAGATGCTAAGGATGAAGCTGCCAGGTAAGAGGAAAAGAGGAAGGCCTAAGCTAAGGTTTATGAATGTGGTGAGAGAGGACATGCAGGTGGTTGGTGTGACAGAACAAGATGCAGAGGACAGGAAGAAATGGAAACAGATAATCCGCTGTGGTGACCCCTAATGGGAACAGCCGAAAGAGAAGAAGAAGAAAAAGAAGTCTTTGACCAAAAATCTCTCAAAGCACTTCATTACAGTGGAGATTAGAGCTACTGTGTGGTAGTCATTCAGGCTTGAGGGTGGAGAATTCTTGGGCAGTGGTATAACAGTTGTAATGGTTGTGTTACATATAATGAATATGTAAATACATGCCTTCATACTGGTCCTTAAAAGACTGTCGGCAATGCATCTTACTTCACATGTACAGCCAAGGTTCAAAATCACTGTACTTCTTACATTTGATGGCTGTACACTATATGAGAGCTGAACACCTTATGTGTATATCTTCATATTTGTATATATCAGTAAGTTATATTGTATTGTGCAGTAGTGAAATGATGATACAGTATATAATGAATACAACACACTTCATGCTTTATTATAATAAATGTGTTACATAGTCATCATAGTAATTATATTTCATCTACTCTGCTAATATATTTTTATATCTCATATCATGTGTCTGTGCTGTGACTTGACACATAAATGTTACGCATGTGTCATATCCTCTGTGTCACTAATACTATCCTTTGAGTATAATGCCACACAGGACTTTTCTTGTGTTTGCATTTATAGTTGCATGTACGAGCAGCTGTGTGTGAATTGCAAGTGTCTGAGGGTTCCCAGCTGTAATTATTTTAGGTTTAAGTTTTGAAGATTGTAAACTGCTAAACATGGTATATTTTAACCTTTCTCACCCTTTCTGCAAGGTGGACTAACCTTGAAGTTAGTATATAAGGCAGGAGGGTAAAGACACTAATACCCAACTTAGAAGGGGTGCAAAAAACAAAACAAAAAGCAGGAGTTAAAAAACTCAGTTTCACTATTTATGGTGAGCACAACTTAAGTTGTTAAAATTGAAATGTAGAGACAATAAATTGGAGTCATGTTAAACCATTTTCTGTTAATGCATTGACTATATAGCTTCCTGTGAGCATTGATGCCTTTCAGACTGCATTGCTTCCTGTTATGTTGCTGCTGTTTAAGTATGATATAATCATGGTTCAATTACTTCTTCTAGGCTTTGAGAACATGTTACAACATACCCAGAGTGTATTTAATTCTTTCTCACAGCTTCATGCCCTGCTTCCATATTTACTGAGTATTAGCTCTCAGATACAGCATTTACAAAGAAGCACCATGTTGTCATTTTCTGCAGGTTTTCTGACTCTCACTCTATAGATGATGCTTCTTTACTTTTCTGGTCATGTTGATCTGTAACTCTCCAGAATCGTAATGTTTATGTATAGTCAAACTTTTTGTATTTGGGACCAGTTTTATAAAGGTTACAGCAAGGTGTACACAGTGTGTACGCTTCATTATAACCATTTGAAATTTCAAACGAAATCAACAAAACAGCAACAGGACACTTACAAATAACAAAAAATGCCTTGGATGCACCACTAAAAGTTTTAATAAAAAATGACAATAGTTTAGTTCTTCAGTCTTAACGTAACAAGGTTCTTCAGAACCTTTCGGAATTCAAAGACAGCCTTACCATAGTGCTTTTGTACAAAGAAGTGCAGGTCTACGGTGGGCTGTGTCTGCGGCCATGCTGGATGTTAATGAGGCAGTCTGGGGGAGAGGCATATGCTAATTAGCTATGCTATCTATCCCAGAACTGCCTGCAGTACCCAGCAATTCATGGAATCAACCAGCTGTATAAATTAGCATGTCCATTCCTATCTTTTGCAGTATTGCACATGGCCAAAAGGCCATTCTCATCTATCACAGTAGGTGTAAATGACTGGGGGGGTTTAGTAGCAAGGTACTGTTAGGAGGTTTAATAATTAATAGGTGAATACTAGGCTAACTGCCCTGAAGTACCATTGTAAGTCTAGCCATAACATAATTCTCTCATCATCATTCTCTTTCGGCTTTTCCCGTTAGGGGTCGCCACAGCGGATCATCTCTTTCCATTTCTTCCTATCCTCTGCATCTTGCTCTGTCACACCAACCGCCTGCATGTCCTCTCTCACCATGTCCATAAACCTTATCTTAGGCCTTCCTCTATTCCTCTTACCTGGCAGCTCCATCCTTAGCATCTTTTTCCCAATATACCCATCATCCCTCCTCAGCACATGTCCAAACCAACGCAATCTCGTCTCTCTTGCTTTGTCTCCAAACTGTCCAACATGAGCTGACCCTCTAATATACTGATTCCTAATCCTATCCATCCTAGTCACACCGATTGCAAATCTTAACATCTTTAACTCTGCCACATCCAGCTCTGACTCCTGCCTTTTTGTCAATGCCACTGTCTACAACCCATATAACATAGCTGGTCTCACTACCCTCTTGTAGACCTTCCCTTTCACTCTTACTGGTACCCGTCTGTCACAAATCACTCCTGACACTCTCCTCCACCCACTCCATCCTGCCTGTACTCTCTTCTTCACCTCTCTTCCACATTCACCATTACTCTGAACTGTAAGTCTAGCCATAACCCGAAGTCATAATCAAATCCTGTACTTTGTGTCTAAGAGGCAAAGAACTTACCCTTAACTCAAACCCACCCACATCTGTTGTGCATGAGTGTATGTAAGGGACTGTGTGTGTGTGTGTGTGTGTGTGTGTGTGTGTGTGTGTGTGTGTGTGTGTGTGTGTATGTTGTATTGTGTTAAATCTCACTACATCTGAATATAGTCCCCACTCAAATGAATATGGAGAGAGTTAATGTCATGGTTATCTGTGAGTGTGAATGAGGGGAAGGGAATGTGTGATACATGTAGTTGTGATCAGTAACTGTGCTTAGAGAAGGGTTGGGGCTTGACTGTGTGCATTGCTTTGGAGCAACGGACCATGATGTTTAACTAATTAGCAACAATGTTGCTCTTCTTACAGGAAGTAAATCAGGTCAAGTGGAACAGAAACATAATCTTTTGCCTCAATTATTTCATTTTCCAAACACAAGGCTACATAGCTGCATTTCATAACATATAGCCTGGCTACTGTATCAACAATGAGCTGTCAGTTTTCAAGCTTCATCTTTCTAGATGCATGAATTAGCCTGAAGAAATCACATAGACAATGTCATAACATTTTGCCCTGGGTAGGTATATAAATGACTACCCAATCATCTGTTAGATGCATCCAAATCAAACAGAACATTTCAAAAGGTTATACCAGAGTATTTCATAATGTTAGTGTAATGTTATAATTTTTTAACCAAATACACCTCTTTTCAGGTATTATTAATTAGCATTGTGGTTAAATGAAATTCTCATGGTCTTTCAGTGAAGACTGGCACAATCACACAATATTACAAGATAAATTTTATTAACAGGTCATAAATGTAATCCTCTGTTATACTACAAGACATACTACACTGACAGATCTTCATAAATTCTAATCTCACGTCTGTACCTGTAGAATTGTGCATGCTATCCCTTTGCCTGGATGGCTTCCTGGCTAGAATTGTGCATGCTATCCCTTTGCCTGGATGGCTTCCTGGCTAGAATTGTGCATGCTATCCCTTTGCCTGGATGGCTTCCTGGCTAGAATTGTGCATGCTATCCCTTTGCCTGCATGGCTTCCTGTGTAGAATTGTGCATGCTATCCCTTTGCTTGCATGGCTTCCTGAGTAGAATTGTGCATGCTATCCCTTTGCCTGCATGGGTTTCTGGGTAGAATTGTGCATGCTATCCGTTTGCCTGCATTGGTTTCTGGGTATTGACATTCCTCCCTCCCTCCAAAACCATGCTGGCTGAAGGTGTCCATACATTAGGCTTTGTGGCCTGAGTCATGTCTTACATGGGTCTGCTTAACAAATAAATAAATAAATACAACAGGCAGTTTGCTACTATAAAAACTGTAGATTAGGTGGAGTGATTAGGGTTCAACAATGCGAGTGACCTGTCACTACATGTCTATTGTATGATTATTGTTGCTATGAAATGTTGAACAACATAGGTTTATTGTGCAAAACAAGAGGTGATGCTGTTTAAAACAAGAGGATACATGTGTAGGAAGAGAGGAATGAGAGAGAGAGTCATAGAAGACCAGACCAGAATGCCCTAACATTTTATGAAATGTTTAATAAATCCCTCATCATAGGAAGAGGAGTATAAGACAAAGATGAATGATGCCTATATGATACCACAAAAGAAATGGTATCATTGATTGGGACTGTAATATGTCAATATATACCACACCCAAGGGCAGGACCATTCCTAATACTCTGCAAGGAGAGGCCATTGATGGCTAGTACCAGAGCTTGCTCAGGGGTCACTTGGTCTTCCTAAATTAGAAAGGAGAGAGGATATCAGATTCAAAATTAAACAAACATTTGAATAAAATGATTACCAAACAATGTGATTCACTGTTTGCTTAAAAATATATATGAGCTAATTCAAAGTGAGGGATCAGGATTTCAGGAGGCATATTTTAATAAAATGTGATAGTGCCGCGGGAAAGCTGTCGTTAGTATGAAGGCCGTGAAAAGAAGAATGGGAATATATCAAACCTGCTGCTGCAGAAGGAAAGAGCCCTTGTGAGAAATGAATATATAAATCCAAACAATGAAAAAATGGTTAGAAAATAAGGTGACCTGGGCAATTACACAGGTTACCATTTGTAATGTTGGGACTTGTTAGAACGAGTCCCAAAATGTGGAGACTGAATGTCCAAAAGAATGGACGAAGATATACCAAGTCCAACATGCCAGTGCTCAGAATATTCCCTTATTTTCTGAGGTATGGCAATCTCGCAGTTGGTAAATATAAGTTTAGGAAGTGTAGGTGGGGCTTGCCCCCTCCCCCATACAAAAAGAAGTTTTAAGGAGATTTTTAAGTTTCGCCTTTTTCCTGAGTTTTTGGTCTTTTTTTGGCTTTCAGAACTCCACATTTTGAGTGCCAACATTTCAATAGGGAGCTGAATACACATCACTTATGGTTGAAAGTATAAGGAAACATGATGATAGACACTTGTGTGGATGTCTTTTAGAACAGAAGGAAACAGGAAGGGTGATCAGAAAAGAAAAAGGCCAAAGAATTAAAAGAATAGACAGTACTAGCAAAAGAGAGACAATATTTTATAGATACATAAAGGAGACAAAGGGAAGCACAGATAGTTAAATTGTAAAACTAGATAGCTCTTGGATGGTAAAGAAGATGGTGAAAAGCAAAGCTGCTAAATGATGATTTTTGCCAAATATTCAGAAAAGAAGATAAAGGAGGGTTACCAAAACCATTAAATTGTAGTGTCTAGCATAAAGGAGGCTAGTATTATTTATTCATTTTATAAAGAAAAGGTGTCTTGAAAGAACAAAAACAACTGAAAATGCACAAAGCAGTGAATGTCATGGAATTTACTATATAATTCTTGGATAACTTAAGAGAAGAAAAGGGAGTAACAGTAACTGATCTTTTAAAAATCATGTTAGGTGGGCAGGACGTGGACCCCTTCCCTAAAACTGCAATAAGAGAAGCTTGCAGACTATCACAGCTATAGCCACACATGTGTAGAAATTATGTAATTGCTGCAGAAAAAAAATAGTTTTTAAATATTTGGAAGCCCATGAGAGCAGGACTGCTGCTACTATGGATCCACAGTAGGAATGTTTTCCAAGCAAATCTAACAAAGTTGTACTCAAAAATGCATTATTTTCCCATACTAGTATCTATGTGAAGTTTATTAGACAAATAATGTTTGTTCTAAGTATATCAAGAGTTCTGTGATTAAAAGACCAAGGCATTAGTTCAGAAAGTATCAGTGGATACGAATCCACTTAGACTTACACAGGCATATAACCTGATGCCACAAAAAAATAATAAACAAAATGAGATTGCAATTAATACAGTGGAATACGTAAAATGCCTATAAAACCATAATTCACAAGAGTGTTACAATAAAGGGGTGTATGTACTGGGGCTTTTTCTTTAGATTATTAAAATAAATGTCAGGCAGATATTTTTGAAGGAAAATTATGTTTTTTTTCTACTAACAGTTATAGAGCATGGTTTATATAAAAAACACACAAGATGAATAAGAGTACACTTATCAGGAATGGAGGAGCTGTCTAAAACACACCAGCTGAAATCCAGTGTGTAGCAAGCAGAACCATGCATTTGCCAAGAAAAACCAACAAAAGGATCATATTATCTGTAGGGGAAGCAACAACAACGTGGGAAAGAATCTATGGTAGTCACGTCCAATAGCCTAAAGTAAGTAAGCAATGTGAGAAAATAGCTAGGAAGACTAATGGACATACTGGGATGTAAAAACGTCACCAGGATGACATAATGGTTAAGGTGTTTACCTTACAGATGCAAGGTGCAGGGTTGATTCTCACATGGGGTAATTGGCTAGGCTTGAAATCGCTCACAAGGGCAGTTAGCCTAGTTCTAACCTATGAATATATATATATATATATATATATATATATATATATATATATATATATATATAGATATATATATCATTCCTACTTTATAGACAAGACTTCACCCTGGGTACTATTTGTATATTGAGATGTTATCAGCATAACATCATAGACAGACCACATTCAGAAAAGGGAATCAAAGCTGCCAGACTGCCTTATGAGAAGTCGCATAAAGGCAGACTAAACTAGCTTAATGCAGAAAGAATCTTGAGTAGCAAAGGCATGATAAAACATTTAAATATATCAAGATAATTCAATGATATACAAGAACAGAGTTTGAGGATACAAAGTTTGTGGCTCTGAAGAAAGGGAACAATTATTATTTCATAGATAGGGTAGTGCATGATTGGGACAGCCTTCCTGAAGTTGTATCAAACTCATCAGGAGTGAATGAATTTCAAAATGCAAGAGACAGACATTAACATCTGCCTTAAGAGTTCTAGGGGATGTATCCTTTTCCATAAGCAGAGCATACAATATTTTGCATAAAATACTGGACAAAGTTGCTGGGGTACGTGGTTCTCATCTGCTATTTAAATTCCTTTTTCTATGATTTATCGCAGAGGGTAACAAAAAACTTTCCAAATATCAGTGTAACAATTGTTTGAATTAGTGCAGTGATACCCCCCAGTGCCACTGTGAATCCATTCTGAGGAGTCAATGCTCAAGACATCAGACTGGAGAAACCATTGCCTTTCAACATGTCTGTGGTCAATACACATGGAACCACATGGGTTGTGAGTGTAGTACATAATCAGAATAATGTTTTTTACACTAAATAAGTATCATGAAAGGAAGTGATTAAAATGAATACAAATAGTGAATTTCATCTACTAAATAAAATGGCATTTCAAAATCCAGTACTGGATCTAATACTCAGACTAGTTATTGGTGCAAACTATTTTTTTTCATGTATCATTTGTTTTCCTGGAAATGTAGCTGCTCTTATTTTATTTATGAGTCCATATTAAAAATTAAATTGAACTCTACCCTGTTAGGAAATGCATTAGTTAATTAAAATAAATGTTCCCACCCCTGAGGCAACCTGCATGGGTAAGGCAGTGTGCAACCTTAGTAAATTAGGCAAATTCTGGTGAGACAATCTAAAAGTTGTGTGTCTCAAAGTGTAAGTTACTACATGAGGGATCCTTTGCCCTTTAGGAGTACAAGGTCCTGAAGCAGACAAGAAATGAGAAGAAATTAACATAGTTCACTACACATTTATGAGGCTACCAGGCAGGAAAAACCTTATGTGTAAAAAAAGAGTTATGCTATACTACAAACCAATCTGTCATGTCAAGTAGGAAGAGTCATAGAAATGATACAGAGTACATAGGACTAAAACTCTGGGAAATGCACAGAAAAAAATGAAAAGAAATTAAGTACCTTAGGACTGGTTTTAACTTATGGTAGAGTGGACTGGGTCTGTTTATGGCAGTCATAGGTTAGCACTAGGCTACCTGCCATTGTGGACCACTTTAAACCTAGTCAAATTTCCCATCCTGAAGGTAAGAATCAAATGTTAAACCTTGTGTCTATGAGCTAAATACCTTAACCATTATACCAAGCTCTGACCCCTAGCTACTATCCAGACTGTTCAATAACTGCAAGCAAAGCAAAATAATGACCAGTACAACTGAAACTACCTGAAATATAAGGTTACCGCTAACACACTGTTGCTCACAGACTTGTACCTACCCTGTTTGTACATTGTCTGGGAAAACAAGATCAGCCTTCTTTACTCTATAGCAAGACAGTACTGTTTTACCATGTAAGTAATCCTTGAGACAGATGATAGTTATTGCACCCCCATGTCATCTGCAATGTAGATCGTTATATAACAGAATATGTTTTATTTCTTATATAATAGAATATGTTCTCTTTCTGGAAACAGCTGGCGAAAGTGTTACAAGGCAAAATGAACTGGCCGTTTACATTGAAGTTCCCCAAAACATTCTTAAAGTCACCAAAAACATACATGCACCAAACTTGATGAAGTCGGATGGAGTGCTCTGAAAATGGAGAAGTTATTCTAAAAAGGTGCCAAAATAAAACCCATCCAGATCTGCAGCACTGTTCACATATTGCTGGCCTCATATGTAGCAATGAGGGTTTATATAAAAACAGATGGCTGACTCCCAAAGCGTCCTGCTATGATGACAGGTGTAGGGAAAAACACAGCAACAAATATGTTACCAGTTGTCACTCTGTGGGTTACCTACATCTGCAGCTACTCCTCTGCGTCTGATTATGCTCCACAACAGGCTGTTCGTTAACTTCGATGCATTTGCCAGGGGCACATTAAGTCTGAATGTATTACACCCCTGAGAAGTGCATTCCACATCTTTACTGCACACCTGAGAGTGTATTACTGCCTTTATAAAATGAAACCTTATGGATGAAGAAAAATGAGACTGCAAGTATAATTGTGCATTTTTAGAACTTTAATTCATGGCCATGTCACATTTTGCAATCTTATCACTTTATTCCTTTTTTTCTTAACATTGTACCGAATGGTTTATGGGAGGTGTTGCTTTGTTTGCAGAAATCTGTTAGAGCTATCTGTCTGCCAAACATACAACTGCAAGAGTTGTAGCTTTTAAGTCTGGCTTTTTTGCAGCTACAAGAAACTTAAGCCATATTTTTTTAAAAACAAAATTTATTTCTATTCACAGATCTTGTACAGTAGTTGCATTTTACAAGGTTCATGTGATTCGTTTCCTACTCAAAGAATACCTTTATGCTGCATCACAATTTTCTGTTATTAAATTTGTATAATCAGAAATTACTAGGAGATAACTAAAAGGCAGACATTTTGAGTTAAGTGGAGGGAAATACCGTGGGAAAGATTTCCCATAACTGAAGGGGTCTTGTTTTAATATAAAAGCACTTTACAATAAAAACATTTCCACAGTACTTGAAGTGCCTTTGCATGTACATGCAATTATAATCAACTTGTGTATCACTGTCCCAACCAGACCTTATTTAATTTTAGATCAAAATATAAGAAATAGGAAATAAATTGCCAGGGATATTGAGAGAACCAAATTATGTGTAGTACACTGACAAATCACATATACAAGCACACGCAGACATGGTGGTATATAGGATGCTTATCACACCTAAGTGCAGTTACCTATATTCCATTATACTGGTTAACCATAGAAAGTGCACATCGAATAAATAAATTATAATAAGTTATGAAATAAAAATATAAGTAAACTTCTGATACCAGAAATTTTGTACAATAACATAATAAATACACCAATTAATTGAAACAATAGATCATTTGTGCATTTACGACAAGTATCAGTATTTAGTTGAGATAAGTGGACCAAAGAGAAAGCAAGTAAATGGGAAGTAGATGGAGAGAATGAAAGCATGATGACAAAAGAATGAAAGGTAACGTATAAGGAATGTCAGAAGGTAACGTATAAGGAATGTCAGAAGGTAACGTATAAGGAATGTCAGAAAGAAAGGAAGTGGATAGGAGAGAAGGTGAAGAAAAAAAGAAGGTTTGCTCCCAAGTGCATTTTGAGAATCCTGTATATTGCTAGGAAACCACTGTAAACTTTCACCCCACGGGACAAGATGTCCCTTATTCGAAACCCAGGCAGCATAAGCGACACTTGCCAGAATCACATAAAAAAATTCTAACTTTTTCTGTCTAATTACAAAAGTTCCTTTGTTATGGTTTTGTTATTCCTGGCTCTCATTAGAGCCAGAGTCTCTCTGAAAAGTGCAGTCCCCATCACAAACACCCAACTTAATATATATCAAGCAGTAGGTTTGCCAGTATATACTGAGTTCTGTTTAGCTTTTGTGAAGGGGTAGATATTGTCACCAGAGTTCCAAGTCACCAAATTCATTGGTGATGTTTACATTCAAACAGTACAGATGAAGTTTCCTTTCTCGCTCTTTCTTTCTGTTTGTCCTTTTCTTTCTCTGTCTTCCCAGTCTGTACTTCCTGCTGATGTATTTTATACATCCAGGACATGGTTGAGGTAGGAGATGTAACAAATGGCCAACCGAAGGATTTCAATTTTGGAGAGCTTCTTGTCAGGCGGCAGGGTGGGCAGCAGTTTACGAAGCTCAGCAAAGGCCAAATTGAAGGCCTCCACACGAATGCGTTCCCGTGTTGCATGTGCTGTGCGATACTTGGCTGTAGCTCGTCTACGTCTTCGACGTTCCTCCCTGCTTAGGTGTTGCAGTTCCTTCTTCAGGTTCTCCCCACTTTCTTCACCATTTGCTCCTCCTCCTGTACCCCCGCTGCCATCGCTGAAGACTGATTCTGATTCAGAAATTGTTGGGGGAAGGTCAATATCTGTTTGATCTGATGTGAGCATCATCTTCTGTTACAATATAAAAACGGTACTGTTTCTCCTGAAGTTATTCCTGCAATGTGAGAAAATAAAGTGGCTGCCACTTGCTTCTGCGGAAACAAAAAGAGGGGGATAAGAATGAGTTAATAATTAAGAAACTAGTGTACAGTTCATACAAGCAGTCTGTATGTGTCACACAATGCGTGGCAAGTCCCCTACCACACCCAAATGTGTCACACAATGCGTGGCAAGTGGCAAAACATGTAACATGATAAAAGTTTAGACTGGAACAGCAAAACACAATGAAATCAATGCGATATTGTTTTAATGTTCATAGACTATAGATCATTACAAGTGATTACAAATGTATGTATTTAAACTTCAAAAGGCATCAAGGAAATTTAGGATCCAAAATGAGTGTTTGTGTTTCACATATGTGGCACTTCACAAATAACACTTGCAGAATCCTTTTGCTACACTCTTAAAAGACATTTTGTTATTATTTGTCTTTCCCTATTTCTGTCTCTTTCATTTGAACTACTGCTACATCTAACTGGCAGTCTGTCTTTCAGTTCCTGCTACTCTAATTATCACTTTCTCTAGCATTAGAGAAAATATGGTAAGCTTAAGCACCTAAGAGCTCCACCTTTAATGTTAATATTCCTAAACACAGATGGGCAGCCACGATACAATAATCCACTGCATTTAAGTGTCATACAGCAATACCACCTGCATCCTTTACACTTACCAAAATACCCAGTCAAATCCCAAAGACAAAAGCAGCAAAGGATTGCAACTCATACAAGCCATAAGCGCTGTTACCTGACACAAATAGTATAATATTGTACACAGTTTTTTTGCAGTGTGCATCTCTAGCAGTTTCCAAATAATCCATACGTTCCCCTCACCTGTACTGCTGAGGACATTCTGCAGACACTCTTGTGTGATGTATACTGTGATAGTATATGTGTATAATTGCTAATTATTTACATTTGTTTTCAAGGATTCCTGAATAGAAGTCATATAGTGGAAAGTACAGTGATGAGCGTTGTCATCTAAATTATCTAGTCTGTTTCAAACCCTGTATAGCAACTACCTGGATCACAAGCCAAGGGTAATACAATATGAACAGTTTAAGGTAGCCATTTAGTTAGCATGTTTTGGGAAGGTGGGCA
>NC_056751.1:728098016-728325953 GCF_019279795.1 Protopterus annectens
AACACCCAAAACTATTTTTTTTGTGTGGAGGGGGGTTGAAAGATTGAGCATTTTTTTATTACTGACCAGTCACTATTTTTCTGCAACATTTGCCTAGGCTGTAGTCAGTACAGTAGGATTCGAAACCAACTTCTTCCATTCCAGTTCACAAATAGGCACATTTTTATTTAAAGAAAAATATGTTTGTTGCTGGTGTTTCAGAGCAAATCAGTTACAATACAGCTCATGTGTAAGCTATACATTTATTGCCTGGCTTTTGCTTTATGTAAGACCTAGGAAAGAAACTGAAGGTGAGGTGTAGGGGAACTGAAAGGATTGCTTGGTTCTAAACCGATAAACTAGCATGTCTGAGTAGGATCTGAACCCAAAGTGCTGCAATCATATTCTTCTGGGCAACCAGTATTAAGCTTTATTCATCAATGCATGTGCTGCTTTTAAAACTAGAATCTATAAAAGATGAAACTGCAAAAATGCTGAATATCGCATCCCCAATGGTTGAAATAAATTCTGTTTGCACAGCTTCTGCAACAAGTTGTTGCTTACAGAAGTTTAAGTCAGTGACTTGTAAACCTCACTTTCGAATCCCCATTGAATGTAACTACTTTCACAAAACAAATGCTGCCTCATACACCCATCTTAAGGCTTAAACACTTATCAACAGATGAACAAGACATGTTGACACACTAGTTTCCTATCCCAACATATCTGACACCTCTGTAAGAAACACTCACTACATGTCAGACAGAGTAGCACCTTGCTTGCATCAAGCTAAAGCTATATAATTTGATAAGCAGCCTCAAACTCACTCCCCAGTCTGTCTTGTGCTGCCCTTATTTAACCTGGGAGGAATTTCTGAGTGAGTTATCAGCTATGCTTGTAATGGTCGGTATACTAATTGCCGAGTGCTTACTTATGATCCCATGCAACTGTTAACAATTTCATTGGGAAAGGCAGGTAGCTGAAGACGACAGACTACATCCCTTAAAGGAAAGCTAAGTCTGTGCAGTCAGACATCATGAAAGTGGTTTAACTATGCTGCTAGAAAGTTTTAATCTTTAATAAGTATTGGGTAAAGGCTGGTACCTGTTGGATAACTTCATAAAACAGCTCAAATTGTCATGGTAGGAAGTGTGCAAGCATTTTTTAAATGCCAACGGTGATTTTGTTTTTGTCTCCAGAACAGTGGTCAGGCCACATTGTCTGTCACCAGATGTTGTCAAGGGGCAAACTATGATCTAAAGCTCCACTCTTTCCTTTTCCACAGTGTAAAGTTTTGTGAAGCCTCAAAAGTAATGGACTGCAGGCAGTCATTATCTCCTATGGCCATAAATGACTGCCAAAGCCCCTTTCTTGAATCTGTCAGGATCACAGACTATATCAGTCTTTTTCTCATGCACAGGCAAACACACACACACACACACACACACACACACACACATACACAAAACAAATGTTCAAAAGACAGAAGAAGAGAGAATTGAAAAAAAAGAAGGGAAAGAAAAACATGCAGACTGTCAGTCTGTATAGCAGACTGTTTTAAAAAGCTATGCTTAGTAGACAATTAAAAATGTTTAATTTCCTGTTCATTTATTGATACAGATCCTTCATTCCTTCCTCTGTTTTTTGTGATTTTGTGATAATACTTTTGTTGTAAGTCTCAGCACTTTATGGCCATCCACTTCCCAACACAAATATACAAACCCTTTTTTAGTGCAACAGCAAGAGAATTTGCAATTATTCTTTGAAGTATACCTTAGCAAGTTCATTCACTCCGACCCATCATTAAATCCTGGGTCTGATCCCTTGCCTTGACCTGGTTAATTAGTGTTAAAACAAGGTATCTCGACATATAATTGTATATTTTTATTGTATGGAATAGAGGTCTGGTTCCTCCGCAACTCTGAATTAGATCAAGCGGTTAGTGAAAGACTGTATGACTAAATGACTAAATGAATGAATACCTGCACGCATACATTAATCCATTCATATGCATGCATAACCACAATCTAAGTAAAGACAAGCTGATGCATACTTTATAAAAATTACAAAGCGCACGTGCAAGCAGTTATAAAACTAAAAATATAATTAAATATATATATATATATATATATATATATATATATATATATATATATATATATATACATATATATGTTTCACAAACTCTACAGTTATATATATTGACTGCCAGTCTTTTTTTCACACACAGCAAACACATATACACACACACACACACACACACACACACACACACACACACACACACACACAAACCACATCTGTACCTCTTCACAGGCACACATATTCACACACTCACACACACAAACACCAGCAGAATATCCCTATTGCACTCAGCTCCGTACGTGAATCCCTCCCGTGCTGTAAAATCATTTAGACAAAGTTACCATACATTCATATAAGTCTGGCTGTACCTGATAAGTTTTCAAAAACATTTTCTCACTTCTGTAACAGTTACTTGTGCTCACTTTCTTTTCTTTTTCTTTGTTTTATACAGAGAATTGCTGAATAAAAAGTGCAGACATGAAACTAAACAATCTTCTGTTGCTAAAGCAGCTAATTCAGAAAAAAAAAGGTTAACAATGTTAGCACCCAGCTGTATCTAAAAGGAAGAAAAATCACATTAAAAGCAATTCATACCTGGTGCAAATGTAGTCATCAGGTGCCAGCTAAGATGTTAGTAGCTTCATCATCAAAGTGAAATTGATCATTTTACTCCATAAACAGACTCTGTGATGTGTAGTGCCTCCTGGGGAAATTTACTGGAATATTTTAGCTCTGACTACACAATAATTAGGATGTTCCTTTCCCTGTATTTCTCTTCTCTGTCTTTCTTTAAGAAGTCAAAGACACGTAAAGCACAGATGAAGAGCCTCACATTTATATCCAAAATATTGGGAAAAATATAGATATATAAAGAGTGAGGCATAGGGTACCAGATGGGACTAAAACATTTATTGGCTACTTGCAATCCCTCCTACTGGCTCCTTCTTATGAATAGTAAAACAGCTGGTGAGAGCACATAGGCTGATTGGAGGATAGAGTCAAGCTGGGGGGGGGGTGCAAGCAGGGAGGGGATGAGAGGCAGAAAGACATCTGTTCTGAGACTAGGGAGCTGTTTCTCCCACGTTATACATAATTCATACAAAGTTGAGTTTAGAGTGAGAGAGCGAGAGATACTGAAGACCCAAAGGAGAAGAGACAGAAGGCAAGTCAATAGTGCTAATTTAACTCAAAAAAAAAAAAAAAGGGCAGAGAAAGAGAGAAAACCTGTCGACTTTATTAAAAGCGACAGAAGGTGTTAACCATTTCACTGTCCCACAGCCTTCAGATGGACCTGTGGTCCCTGGAGACAGAAGGATGAAGTGACGGAGAGAGAAACAAAAGGGTCAGAATGCTGAGCAGCGGTGATGGGACACAGATTGAGTTATTCAACTACAGATCTGATGAGATGAGGGTGGGGGCAGACCTCAGCAGCAGTAATGGGACATGGAAGCAGTTACAGAGACCCTGAGGAAATATCATACTGTCAACCTGACATGCAGTAGTGATAGACAGATTAAGTTATTGCATAACTGGCCTGAAGGAGAGCTGGGCTGGGGGAAGTCATTCAACTTGCTTAGTATAGAATAAGTAACAATTAGGTACACTTTTGTAAGTCCATGTGTGTGTCCCATTCAACTGTCTTTCTTTACAGTGCTGTGGCATGCACAGACTATTTTCATACCCGTACTTTTTTCTCTCTCCCTCTCTGTCTTTCTTTCTCTCTCTCTCTCTCTCTCTTTCCACTGTCACAACACCAGCTGCTTTCTTTTGTACCCCAGGAATGACAACACTGCTGTGCCATTGCTGTGATCCATGACACTAAGCTACATGCACAAGTTCTTGCAGTCAGTCTAGTATGACAGTAGAAAGGCTTCTGTGAATGATTTCACTGACTTACGTTTGAGTGGCTTCCAGTTTAAGGGGGTGCTATATGTGCTCATGGTGATGGGTGGAACATCCCTTTTATTACGTGGTACCTGCTACACCACCAACAAGTAGGATACTTTCAGGTTAATGACTCAGTGAGAATAGAAGTAACAGGGGAGATACTCACAACCTTGTATAGCATAAGTCTGGAGTAGGCTTGGCTGGGTATTTATTGGAACATTTCTTAAGAAGTTACTTAGTACGGGGAAATCCTTTCCCACCTTGGCATGAAAAGTCAGTATATTTGTGCCTAACACTGATCATACAAAAATGCCACTGCTATGATGCCACAGCCCACAGAATAAGAAGGTACTGCCAGGCTGTACAGCCTTATCATGACAAAATCATTATAAATGCCAGGTAACATCACTTGGTAGATGCATAGAGCAATACAACCCTGTGGTCAACTGAGCTTGGAGACAGAAATCAATAAAAGAAAAGAAAATCTAGACCTTTGTAACAGCTAAATGTGGTGTTAGAATGTGTCACTATAGTTGCAGTTCAGGCTCAGCAGCTGAACAGTCCCGGAGGGGGCGGGGGGTCTCCATGCTGATAAATTACTGCAAGGCACAACTAGGATATAAGCTATATTTATAACCTTTTCTGAGAGAAATATTTTGCACTGCTTTCCCAGTCTTGTTTCATGAGTCATTGTAACATCTATGTTGCATTTTATGATTAAATAATTAGCAGTAATGGAGACTGTTTATCTCAGGCAATACCCCAGGGAACTTAAAAAGTGTTGTGTACTGCATGATGTAACATTTTGTGACGAACTTCTCAAACCCAGAAGAGACTACATCTGATGCAACACATTTTTTCTTCCTTTTTAACCTTTTAAGCACTGTACTGAATGCAGATAATTTCTGAATTTATACAGAGTGCTTGTTTTCTATCAGTATATTCTGAAAGGTTTGCATATATGAATGCAGCATGCTATGATGGAACTTTCCACAGTTTTGTTTTTATGCTATTTTTTAAGTTAATGACACAGTGGTGACCTAGGGTAACTGTTTCATTTTATTTTTTTACTATATTTATCCTCTGTTGATTGGGTTAGCCCCACTAGACCAGTAGCATCTTTTCAGGGGAGACCTGAAATGGTATTTATGTTACTAGGGGAAATTTGGCCAGGGCATTGGGGAACTTCCCTCATTCTTTTCAACAAGTGCATCTTGTACATCTATCTGAGCTACTACCAACTCAGGCAGATGAGGTCTTGGTTTAATGTCTCATCCAAAGGATGAGACACTGAGGAGTACAGCACCCCCCCTCCAGTTATGCTGCACTGAAGTGTCAGCAATCCATCTGCCTGGTGTGGGAATAGAACCCATAGCTGTCTACACCAAGGTCGAGTGTGCTACCTATTCTGCCACTGTCACTGCAATTTTATTTTTGGAGAAAGTCAATTAAACTTTCCCAGTACAAACATATTTATTGCAACATTTCAACTACTCCCTGACTACAGGCAAAACTTGCATTGCGTCTGTTTTCCCAAATGCAGGATATTTTCTGCAGTACTCTACTACTGTTGCCCTTAGCACAAGAATAAGCACATCTGAAACAGTAACCATTTGAAATATTGGGACCCATTAGCGCAAGTCCCGAAATACAGAGACTGGATGCCCAAAAGAATGGATTTACATATATCAAGTCCAACATGCCATTTCAAGGAATATTCCCTTTTCTCTGAGGTATGGAGATCTCTGAGTTGGTATATATAAGTTAGAGGTGTATAGGGGGCTTGCCCCTTGCAAAAAGCCAATTAAAGGAGAAGACAGGTTTTTGAAATTCTCTCTTCTCCTGTGTTTTCAGTCTTTTTTATTTTAACTTGCCAGCATTTGTCATTTTGAGTAGTGACATTTCAATTGGAAGCCATTTGAAACTGTATACCTTTTCCTTCCTAGATTATGAGGATACATCTAACACAATTGCCACCAACCATCTGCCTGAGTTGGTGGTAGCTCAGAGTGATGTAAAAGATCCGTCAGCACCTATTGAAAATAATAGGGATGTTTTCCAACGCCCTGGCCAAATTACGGCCAGATAAATCAGGACCTGTACTATTTGAACCAATTAGTTCTTTCACACGTATTTATTTATTTATTTATTTATTTATTTATTTATTTATTTATTTATTCTGCATTTGTTCATTGGAAGTGTCTGACAGGGCAAACCTCTTTTCAGCAGAGGCCCGGGGAAAGGGAGAAAACCTTCAATTACACCATTATATGAACATTTAAAACAAGAAAATCAAACAACAGCATGATAATAATTATAAGAGCATCTTATGGGCTTTTATGAAAACAAAATGATGAGGAGCAAATATAATTACAGGATATCCATTATATTCTATTATTATATTCTATTATTATTATTATTATCCATTATATTCTATATACAGGAATAAATGCCAGTTATCGAACTCAGTGAAGTATCACAGTACAATATAGGCTATGTGTGCCTATTGTGGGTATATAAGACAAATTATATTTCTGTTTTGGATGATGTGCATTTGTTTATGTTCAGGTATTAACCAGTTGTTAAAGAGCAGTAGCAAATCCAACATTCTTTCAAATTTAGCTGTAGAAAACATTTACATTGTTGAAATTGCTGCAGATTTTCAGTGAAGGGGAATTTTGTTCCAAAGCTTTGTGACCTAATGAGACTAGACGGAGGTTCCAGCAGTGTTATGGTATGTTGTCGGTAGCAGTAGGAATTTGTCCTTGGAGCGAACAGCTTTGTTATTACATTACATTAAATTTTCTTGGCAGTGGGAGACAATAAACCTATACAGTCTCCATATTAAGTTGATTTAACATTCTACCTACCTTTCATCCTAATCTCCTGTTCGTACTTCCTACACCTGTCCTATGCCATCCTGAATGCTTCTTTAGCTTCACCCTCCACCAACCATTCTTGTAGTCTGTTCCCTGAGTTCACAAAGTCACACTAGGCTGTTGATTCTGTGGATCATTTGTGGGGCGGCCAATGAATCCACCCATTTATCAAGGTATGAATTAGCACCAGACAATGACCTAGTTTCAGCCCCTTTCCATAAGGGCCAGAGAGGGCACACTGGGGATACACTTACAACTGTCCATCCAGCTGTCCAGGTTATACTTAAAAAGTGTCATGGAGCTGCTCTGCTTAACCTCCACAGGGTGTCTATTCCATAAAAGAGGTATTCTCTGGGACAGATATCTAGCCTACCAACAAGTCCTATTAATGTTTCAGTGTAAGTTGAAGTCCCTTGAGTGGGTGTTTAGGGAGGTGTTAGTTTTGTGAATGTGTAGGAGGTCATAATAATGGATCTTTCGATGCTCTTTAGGCGAGGGTGAGATCGCCTTTTAACATTTGATAGCAAATGGAAAAGAGTGGGAGTGCCTTAAGGCTGTTCACAACCGTTTTCATGAAAGATCAGATCCAAGAGGTAGTTGGTATCTACAGTGTGCTACTTGTGCCTCATTTCTTCTTCCTCTTTCCTTCCTGTTCAGGATAAACCTTTCACGTCTTTACGATGCGATCATTTGCACCCATACATGTCTCCTCTGTCTGCGCTGGTCTCCAGTAAGAATTCCCGACCTTTTAGTTTCTAATCATATAATTTTACCTTTCTCTCTCACACACACACACACATGGATCTACTTCACAAGCTTGAAGTTTCAAAACTTCGAACTGCAAATGGGCAAGACCATAAGATCAAAGTTTTGAAACTTCGAAATTGTAATAGAAAAAATAAAAACAAAACATTTTTTTTTTACATTTTTGCAGGGGGCAACCCCACCTTAATCCCCCACACCCTCTGCTAAATAAATATATAACTCCAAGATCACACTACAGTAAATAAAATGGTAAATTCCTGTTCTACAGCGGTCTCCATTCAAAACACACAAAGTAACAAAACTTCGAGCTTATGGTCTCCATTCAAAACACGCAAAGTAACAAAACTTCGAGCTTATGGTCTCCATTCAAAACACGCAAAGTAACAAAACTTCGAGCTTATGGTCTCCACTCAAAACACGCAAAGTAACAAAACTTCCATCTTATGGTCTCCATTCAAAACACGCAAAGTAACAAAACTTCCATCTTATGGTCTCCATTCAAAACACGCAAAGTAACAAAACTTCCATCTTATGGTCTCCATTCAAAACACGCAAAGTAACAAAACTTCCATCTTATGGTCTCCATTCAAAACACGCAAAGTAACAAAACTTTGAGCTTATGGTCTCCATTCAAAACACGCAAAGTAACAAAACTTCCATCTTATGGTCTCCATTCAAAACAGGCAAAGTAACAAAACTTCCATCTTATGGTCTCCATTCAAAACACGCAAAGTAACAAAACTTCCATCTTATGGTCTCCATTCAAAACACGCAAAGTAACAAAACTTCCATCTTATGGTCTCCATTCAAAACACGCAAGTAACAAAACTTCCATCTTATGGTCTCCATTCAAAACACGCAAAGTAACAAAACTTCCATCTTATGGTCTCCATTCAAAACACGCAAAGTAACAAAACTTCCATCTTATGGTCTCCATTCAAAACACGCAAAGTAACAAAACTTCCATCTTATGGTCTCCATTCAAAACACGCAAAGTAACAA
Source organism: Protopterus annectens (assembly GCF_019279795.1). Taxonomy (NCBI): domain Eukaryota; kingdom Metazoa; phylum Chordata; order Ceratodontiformes; family Protopteridae; genus Protopterus; species Protopterus annectens. The sequence continues at coordinate 728,106,614 of NC_056751.1, forward strand.
AACTTCCATCTTATGGTCTCCATTCAAAACACGCAAAGTAACAAAACTTCCATCTTATGGTCTCCATTCAAAACACGAAAGTAACAAAACTTCCATCTTATGGTCTCCATTCAAAACACGAAAGTAACAAAACTTCCATCTTATGGTCTCCATTCAAAACACAAAGTAACAAAACTTCCATCTTATGGTCTCCATTCAAAACACGCAAAGTAACAAAACTTCCATCTTATGGTCTCCATTCAAAACACGCAAAGTAACAAAACTTCCATCTTATGGTCTCCATTCAAAACACGCAAAGTAACAAAACTTCCATCTTATGGTCTCCATTCAAAACACGCAAAGTAACAAAACTTCCATCTTATGGTCTCCATTCAAAACACGTAAAGTAACAAAACTTCCATCTTATGGTCTCCATTCAAAACACGCAAAGTAACAAAACTTCCATCTTATGGTCTCCATTCAAAACACGCAAAGTAACAAAACTTTGAGCTTATGGTCTTGACCATCTGCAGTTAGAAAGGGAATCCACATACACACACACACACACACACACACACACACACACACACACACACACACACACACCTTTCAAGTGTTTTTCCTTCCAACAGCCTGATATCCTTCTCAGTTTTTATGGCCTTCACAACTGCAAAGTACCCAGGTCTCACCTGACTAGAGGTTACAGCTGCAGAATTAGCTCTTCACATCTGGAGAATACATTTTGGTATTCCCATCCTTCTTTGTTCTAGTATCACTGCCCTCTGATTGTGTTTCTAGTGCACCAGGCCAGGTGTAATCAACACCTCAGTAATTAGACATCAGATACACTCCTTCCAGCTGAAATATTGCACAGGATTTCTATGACCCAGGTGCACTGAATCTCTCTTACCTTCTTTATAACCACCTGGTCAGTTTTTTTTTTAATCTTTCTTTAGACTAATTCTAATTCTCCCTCAGACACTGATACACCTAACTTTGTGCCAGAAGGCAAGAGAGTGACCCTGTTCTCTCTTCCCTCAGTTACATTTGAAAACAACATATTTAAAATTACTCCAGCCAAGGTCAACCCTTGTGGTGCTCCAGTGGTCATTTTTTTTCCTTATTCCTGACACTAACCACCTTACAAGAAGCCTATCCAGCCTACCATTTACAGTCCAGTTCCTCAGTTTTGATTCTGCTCCATATTTTCTAGGAACCACTTGTGCAGGACTGAGTTTCCTCAACAAGTTCCCCTGTAACACAATCTTTAAACTGAATCAAGTTTGGTTGACAGCCCATCCTGGTAGTCAACATGTGTAAGCTGTTGTCCTGGAAACTTTATACATATATACATATGTATGTGTGTCTATATATATATATATATATATATATATATATATATATATATATATATATATATATATATATATATATATATATATATATATATATATATATATATATATACATATATATATATATATATATATATATATATATATATATATATATATATAGGTCTCTATGAAAAGCATGACTACAACACTGAATGTCAAAATGGCAAGACAGCAAGACCAGAATGCCGTAAGTACAAAATAATGAAACCTAACAGCAAAACCCAGAACAATGAGCCTGCATGTGTCAAAGGTAAAAGTGCAGAACATCACAGAGAAAAGCTTTTGCAGGGAGCACCCCCCCACACACACACCCCACACCCCCTACTAATTATATATACCAACTCCGAGATCACACTGCAGCTGGGAATGGGCAAGACCCCAAATACGTCTGTACCGTGATCCCGCACAATAACTCACCTGCCTATTATACATTTATATACACACACACACACACACACACACACACACACACACACACACACACACACACACACACAAACAATATGAACAACGCACTTATAGCTATCAAACATTAGTATCTACTGACCCCAACAATGCCTGACCATCCTGTCACTTTATTTATTTATTTATTTATTTATATTTGTTGACCAGGAGTGTCTGACTGGACGTAGGTCCATTTTCAGCGGAGGCCCGGGGAGAAAAGCTCCACAGTTGAAATAAACAGACAGTAGTTACATTGGATTACATAGTGATTAACAATTTACATAGTAATTACTTACAATATATTTACAGATGAAGAACATAGTACATCAGTAGACAACTAGAATATTTATCTGTGAAGTACATAACAGACATTAACAAATGTTAAAATAAGAAGTTCCTGCTGTATAATAAGTACTAGGCTTATGAGCATCTGAGCTTGCTATAATCAAGGTAGTTAGTGGAGTGGAAAGAAAGGTAGTGGTTGGATGGGGTGGGTGATATTAGAGTGGGAGTTGCAAGGGCATAGCCAGCATGTTTTTAGGTGCGCATTTAGTAAGGTTTTGAAGTGGGTGCATGATGTTATGGAGGTAATTGTGGGTGGGAGGGAGTTCCATAATTTGGCTATGGTGCAAGAGAATAGTGCTTCACCAGCAGAGTTATTGGCTTTAGTGATCTGCAAGTGATTTTTGTTGCTGGATCTAAGTGGTCTGGTGGTGCGATAGGGTTGGAGTAGATTCTGGAGGGATGGAACATTTAGTGGATGGTTTACTAGTTTATGGACGAGTGAGAGTTGGGAGTTCAAACCAGCCCAATTCAGCAAGTGAGAGACAGTGGTGACTACGGTAGGAGGCCCCTGTGGCGAATTTGGCGATTTTGTTGTAGCAGGTCTCTAGCTTGTTTAGATCACATTGCCTTAGGTTGCTATATATTGGAGAGGCATAAAGTAGGGTGGAGATAAGGTGGGAATTTGCTATTGAAATCTTTGCTGCTTTGGTGAGAAGTTGCTTATTTCTGTATAACGCTCCTAGTTTTTTGTGGACTTTTTTTATGGTCATGGATATGTGAATGTCAAATTTTAGTTTATTATCTATTTCCACTCCTAGCAATTTGGTGTGTTCAGTTGGGTATATAGTGGTGCTGTCTTTTGCTGTGATGTTAAAGTGAGAGTTGTTTTGAGTATGTTTGGTGGGTTGGAAGATGAGTAGTTTAGTTTTGTTTGGGTTGAGTATTAATTGGGCATCGGATAACCAAGTTTCAACAGAGGAAAAGGCTTCCTGTGTGAATTTTTGCAGTTTGGGTAGGGACTGGGCTGATCAGATGATGGTCGTGTCATCTGCGTATTGTATGAGTGTGCCATGTTTGGTGGCAGAGGCTAGATTATTGGTGAAAACAGAGAAGAGTAGGGGTCCAAGGATGGATCCTTGGGGAACCCCTATGGAGACAGATATTTGGGGAGATATGTCATTCTGCCATACAACGGATTGTTGGCGGTCAGTCAGGTAACTCTGAATCCAGTTGGTGACTGATTGTGAGAAGGATAGGTTATTGAGGACAGATTTAAGTTGCTTGTGTGGGACCATGTCAAATGCTTTAGATAGGTCTAGGAAAGTAGCAGAGGAGAGATAGCCATTGTTTTTATGCCGAAGGATAGTGTTAGTAAAGGAGAGTAAGGCAGTGGTGGTGCTATGGTTTGGTCGGAAACCATGCTGATTATTGGAAAGGAGGTTGTTAGAAAGGAGGTAGTCTGAGACCTGATAGTGTATGCATCTCTAGTATTTTGGAGAGTGGAGAGAATAGCTATGGGGCGGTAATTGGTTAGTTCTGTGGAGGGTCCGCCTTTGTGGAGGGGAATTATATGTGATACTTTCCACAGTGTGGGAACATAACTTTCTGAAAGAGATCGGTTAATCAAGATGGATACTGGGTAGGCCAGAGCATCAGCTGCGATTTGTAGGTTTTCACTTGGAAGGTTGTCTGCTGCTAATTTGGTGGGCTTAAGTTTAGTTAAGAGTTTTTTTATGTTGGAGATAGGTACAGGACAAAAAGAGAAGGCAGTGGGGAGATTACTAGTTGAAGGTGTGGGTTGGAGGGGAGGTGGGTTGTGTTGTTTAGCTAGTGATAGTATGGTTTGTGTGAAGTGTGTGTGCTGACTGAGGTAGCAATATTTTCTGAGGCGTGAGGGATGTTAGGAGGAGGGGTACTGACTTTACCTGGGTGGAGGATGGAGTTTATGGAGGACCAGAATTGTTTGGGGCTGTGTTGGGAGGAGTCTAAGGCACACTGGTAGTATTGGAATTTGTCCTGTTTTATTAGCTTTTTGACTCTATTGTGTAGTTCTAGGAATTTCTGTCTAGTTGAGGGGGTTTTGGTTTTGGTTCCTCCTTACAACACCCTTCACAAGCCCATTCTTAAGCTTCTGGCATCATTCCGCACCTACCTGTACCTTTTACCCTGCTGTAGTCCTTCCTCCTACTTATTGCCATCTAGTAACTCTGACTTATACCACCTCAGAAACAGATTCTACAACGTCATCAACCTAACACTTCCTCCTACTGATATTTCACTGTTTTAAGCAATCTTCATAAGTTCTTTAATGTTTCTCTGTGGGTTCTGCTTTCTGGTTCCAATTCCATAAATGAGTTCATCAAATGCCATTATATAAATATACTGACAAACACCCCAAACCCAGAAGCACCTTAACCCTTCTTAACCAGCTTTTACCTCCAAATATTCACCAAAAGAGAAATAAAAAAAAAACTGTTACAGAGCTTACCCCACAATCGCCCTTTCAGGTCTGACAGCCTGTACTCCTGGTTTCTAATAAAATATGGGGATTTCATTTCTAAATACCTCTACTATGTTTACAAGCTATCACTCACAAAGGAAATATTCCCTGACATGAAAAAGAGCAACAGCCACTGCAATTCCAGATCTGACAAACCATCCTACACTTCAGGTTAGTCTCATTTCTGCCACATCTGACTTAGCTGGAGAAAGCCATCCGCAACCAATAAAAATAAATGCTTATATTAAAAACCTCATCATCCTCTCATCCCTGTACATGGATTCATAAAGCACCTGCAGACACAATCTACCGCTCACACTCTTGCTGACATATTTACAAACTTTAACCAAAGGAGCCTCACTAGAGCACTCTTTGGTCACTTCACCGCAGCCTCCAACTCAGTAAATTCCTCACTCTTACACTCTTACTTCAGTCTGGGAAGGGCACTGCAGGCCCTCTGCTCCCCTTTCAATTGCATGTCCACCTAAAATGCACAAAATCTTGTCAGTAGCCAACAGAAGTCTTCCTCCACAGTTTTTCATGGATTCTACTATACTTGACCAATAGTAGAACACTCTACCCGATTCATTACCGATTCTAGCAAAAGGCAAGTATGCAAAGTGAGCAGCTATGAGCAGTCAAACTCAGCGCCCATTCTGTTCTAGAGACTGCTGACGTTTAAGAAGCAGCTTTCCATCAGGATTCATACCAAGACCTTCTCTGCCCCTGCTGTGAGGCTAACAGACCATGAGTTCCCTGACATTTTCTCTGCTGTCCTGTTCTACAGGGATACAATATCTGAGTTCCCTGATGTTTTCTCTGCTCTCCTGTTTACAGGGATACAGTACTTAGAGTTTTCCATCCTTTAGGTACTTCTTCTCTGGTCAGAGATCTGTTGAATACCTACATCAAGGGATCTGTCAACACACTGATCAGATTGTAAAGCATGGCAGGAAGCAACTCATTTCATCCTATACTTTATTCTTCCTTAAGGTCACCAGTTCCCTCTCACCGTCCTGCTTCTACAGTTTGATGTCTGTTCACTACTCTCCCATCTCTAGCCTGTCTCTTTATCAACATGGTGTGTTTCCTGTACTTTCCTTTGTAAATACTGAAGCAAAGTACTCATTCAATACTGAGGCTTTTTAACCAGTCTTTTTAATCTCACTCGCATAATTGCTCAGCCTAGCCAGGCGTGACACTCCCTTTCATCCTTCTGTTATATGCCTAAAGAAGCCTTTTTTCCCCTTCTTAACTCTCCCTTTTCATATAGAACATTGTTTTCTTTCTTCCTCTTCTTAACTCCTTTGTCACCTCCCTTTCAGTTGTATCTTTGCTGCCGCCCCTCCTCTATCGCCCCTCTACTTGTCTTTGTATGTGCCGCCTCCATTTCCCCACCCCTTTCATCCACCTCTTGCATGTTTTGTTTTTCCCTGATCACCTTACCTTCTTATATAGCTACACATTCATCTGTTTTTACCTCTTTGCCTCTTTCTTCTATTGCACTCTTTTATTCCCATCTCCAGTTTCTCATCCTCTTCCCCTGCTTTCTTTGGGAGTAATTTAATTTGGACATATCCTCTTGAACTGCCAACCTTCCCCTTCCTTAACTGCCTCAGTATTTACCCTAGGTTCGCACTCTGCTCCCTTTCTTCCTCTTTTGTAGTGTGATGTTCCCCCTCCTTGACCCTGCGTTCAATAGTCATCTTTATAGATGTACTCATCCTAACATGAGTAAATATCTTTCTTCCTCTCCATTAACATAGTGCGCCATCCCCCATTGCCAAAGTCGCCTCGAATTCACGTTTTCACAAATAACATTCTCCTTCCTGTTGCTCTGAGGTCTTTACTCATGATCTTAAGTAGTCTTCTGCCTCTGACCTTTCTCCCAGCAGGTTAGCTGTTTCTGTCACTGATGTAAGATTGTCCTTTTCACCAGCTTCTGCTTCACTGCTTGAACACTGTAAACAATCACTGTCACTATAAACATTATGAATCAGGATTGTACTTATTGTAATCGGTTTGTCTTGGCATTGCATTTACATGCCAGCCTGAACACTAATCGGCATTATACTAGTTCCTTTCATGCTTATCCTTAATGCTAGGCTGAGTACTGTTTATTTCTTAATCTTCTTCTTAGGAAAATTTTAATACGTTCAACATGCTGATTACAATAATATTGTCAAAAATATAAGCTTGTTATGCAGATTTCTTAACTATGAACCTAACTGCAGCAAATATGTTTCAGTGAGGTTCACGCATAAGATATTTGTAGTATATTGAGCACTACAATTGTGCTCCAAAAATATGGAAAACAGCAAACTTGTTAGGAACCTTTCTGATCTAAGAAATTCTCTTCTGGAGCATTTCTCTTCGGGCCTCCACTGAAAACAGGCTCTGTGGAACCTAGTCAGATTTTCCCGGTCAACAAATGATAAATAAATTAGTGCTGGTTTGCTCTAGTCTTATACTGGAGTATAAACAGCAGCCATCGCAGAACAGCTATGAAAATGCTTTGCACTGTCACACTTCTTTTTTGATTCTGTGTGTGAGAACACACAGTCCTTTTTAAGTTGTTACATGCTTTGCTCTACCACAATTCTTTTTTCCCTGTATTTCACAGGATGAAGTGCAGTACATCTTTTAAAGCTGTTAGAGGCAATGCTAAGTATATACAAACATTCAAAGCTGTTTAACATTGTGTGCTCCTACAGTTGTTTTTTCTTTCTTTCTTTCATTTTCTTGCTGTTTGTCTTATAGCACATTGCGGTAGCTAAAATCCATGTACTATCTGGAGCTGTGCCAGAGCAACGTGTTACAGCTTTTAAACACACAAAGTACTTGGTGCTCCCACACTGGTTTCTTTTTTTTTTTTCTGTCCTGTAACTGGTAGTACATGGGTCAGGTATAGCTCCTTGTACTGCAAAAAATTATAAAGAGGTTCCTCTAATCATAATCAAGTAGATTTATATTCCCAGAATGGATGTCATTATTCACCACTCAAGCTTCACTTTGTTTTCCAGTGGAGAAGAATTTCTCAATATCCATTTTCAGAATATATAGCAACTTGTTCATAAACTTTTTCTCTCACTCTGTTTAACTGGAAACAACAGATCAGTTAAAACTCCCTATGTCTTGCACAGAATTATGGGTGGGTCCAATTAAGATCACCTCAAAACCCCATCTCTATACTCGGTCTCCTACAGACCACTGAAAGGTGATCTCTGCCTGGAATACAAGACATCCCTGGACCTCACTCTGATGAGTCTTTTGCACATCCACAAAACAAAAAGCATAAGAAGTACTAGAGCTAAGGACCTACATTTTGCTTGCAACATGAATAGGACATGTTGAAGAGACAGATATGCATCTCAGACAATTCCTTTTCTCTGGAACAGGCTCTCCACCCATGTGAAACAAAGCCCCTTCATAACCCTATTTAAGTATAACTTAACCATTGGATGGGAAATCAAAAATTCACCCCTGGTCTGGCAACCACATCTCTGATGGACAGATGCAGTCAGTAAATCATATCATAACCAACAATTGCCCCTATATAAACGTCTAAAAGAAATAACTTGTTGGATACATTTGGGCTGCACAGCTAGGTTTATAAAAGCCCTAGTGGTCGTTATCCTAGTATACACCTATGAATCTACAAACCTTTCGGGCATGAGTCTAGTTTCTTACGTATTCATGAAATGGATTCCAGGAGTCACCTCTTGAGCTTCACTGCCAGAACAAATTTCTTAGGACCTGTTTTTCAAACACAATGAACAAGCTATGATCAGCAACCTGGTCACTATCTTCAACGTTACGCACTTTAATTCATTAACACCTGTGTGATGTGGAATGTCACACCCTAGCAACCTACACACAGCTTGCATTCCAGAGCATTTTCTGAAAAATAAACTTAAAAAGCATTAGATAGAGAAATGTAAATATTTGTGAACTGTAAAATCTATTAAAACTGCACAAACAACAATGCTAGCAGTAAGAAATTTTCTTTACAGTGATAATAGTCAGTGCATTAAAAGTCTTTCCATAAATACTTTATAACATTTTATAATGTACACAAACCCCAAATTATATTTTTACTAAACTTTCATAAACAAATTCTCATATCTTGAAAAAAAGAAGTTATGTCTTACCATAACGTTCCATCTGTGTTGTAGCTCTTTATTCATTCAATACTGATCGGACTTCGGTCCCGTCCTCAGAAACGACACGGCTGTTTCCAAGCTTGCACCAGCCAAAAACTCTCGGCTAAGACCTACCCATAATGCCCCTCTCTTAGTCTCTTCAGATCAAGTTTATAGAAATAATAAGAGGGACAGTAGGGGGCTCTGTCTGAGCAAATACCTTAACCAGGAGATCCTAAAGTCCACCAGGAGTCCAGGCAGCGGGAAGGAGGGTGGGAAGTAATGAATGAACAAAGATCTACAACACAGATGGAACATTATGGTAAGACATAACTTCTTTATCTGATGTTGTAAATCTTTATTCATTCCTTACTGATAGGACCAAGTCCCCATCTACTTGAGTCCTGGGTAGCCCTAAAGAAGGATTTTCCTGAGCACCATAGAACCAAAAGAAGCTCGTCCCCTGGAGGCCAAATCCAATTTGTAATGGGCGATAAAGGTATGAGGTCTTGCCCAAGTGGCTGCTGTGCAGATATCATCCATAGAGGCTCTGGAATGAAAACCACAGAAGTAGCCATCGATCTAGTGGAATAAGCCTTTACTCTGGAAGGTAAGGACAGTTTATTCTGATAGATGAAGGTAATGATGTTTCTAAGCCAGGAGGATAGAGTCACTTTGGAGACAGGTTTACCCAATCTGGGTCCTGCAAAGGCCACAAACAGTTGATCCATTTTTCTGAAAGATTTAGCTCTGTCCAAATAAAAATGAAGCTACCTATGAACATCAAGGGTGTGCAAAAGGTACTCCCCTCTGTTTGAATGCTGACGGAAGAAAAACGGCAGGTCGATAGATTGGTTAATTGAAAATCCAGAAATGACTTTGGGCAAGAACAAAGGATCAGTATGAAGGGATACTCTATCCCTGTGGAAGTTCAAGTAAGGTCTCTTGACACTCAAGGCCTGCAACTCAGATACTCTTCTTGCTGAGGTAAGTGCTACTAGAAGTAGAGTCTTCCATGATAAAAATGTTATATCACATGAATTAGAAGGTTTGAAAGGAGGGCTTGTTAATGACTGAAGTACCAAAGTCAAGTCCCAGGGTTCTATGGGGGACTTGACAGGAGGTTTAACATGTAATACTCCTTTCAAAAAGGTTTTGCACAGATGGTGTGACATAACAGAAGAATTATCAACTCTATTATGAAAATTTGCGATAGCTGCTAAATGCACAGTAATTGTCGATGCTGAGGCTCCTGTAAGTAGAAGAGTAGTCAGGTACTGTAGGATCTTCTGAACAGGCATAGAGAAAGGGTCCAAGTCCTGATCTTTAGCACATGTAGAGAACCTAGCACATTTATTAGACTAAATTTTCCTGATGGAAGGTTTGTGTGAAGCCTTAAGAGTCTCACGGAAAGGAGATGAAATATCAGGTAACCTGGCAATCATCGGAAGTGGAGGAACCAAGCTGTGAGCTTAAGGCTGTGGAGATTGGGGTGAATCAGTCCCTGAGGTGAGATAGCAGACCTTGGGACTGATCCAGGATTAACGGGCTGTGAATCAGATGAGGCCATAAGAAAGAAAACCAGACTTAACAGGGCCAATAAGGGGCAATGAGGATCACTTTGCTTCTCAACCTTTGAGCTTTCTGGAGGAATTTCAGGATGAGGGGAAATGGGGGAAAGGCATACAGTAGACCTGATGGCCATTCGTGTGTTAGAGCATCTCTCGGTGATTCCCCCTGAGAGGGGATCAGGGCAAAGTAGCTTCTGCATTTGTTGTTTAGAGGGGAAGCAAACAGATCACAGCAAGGCCTGCCCCAATGGCAGAAGATCTGATCCACTATTACAGGATTGAGGGCCCACTCGTGAGGCATCAGGATGTTCCTGCTCAGATTGTCCACAATAAGGTTGGAACACCCGGGAATTTGCATTGCTATAAGAAAGCGGTTGGAAGCTATCGCCTAGTGCCAAATCCTCATGGCTTCCTGACACAGGGGGTAAGACCTGGTTCTGCCTTGTTTGTTTATATACCAGACAACTGACATGTTGTCTGATTGAATTGCAATGTTTCTGGAAGGGAGGGATGTATGGAATGCTTGCAGTGCTAAGAGAACTGCTCTCAATTCCAGGATATTTATGTGCAAATTGGCCTCCATGGGGAACAAGGTGCCTTGGAACATCTTTCCCTGGAAATGACCCCCACCCTAACAGAGAAGCATCTGAGGTCACTGTGGCCCTGGGCTGGGGAAGACAGAATGGTCGACACCAAAGATTTGATTCTGGCTTCATTCACCATAGCATTTCTTTCTTGCAAAGGTTTGTAAGGCATATCATGTGGTTGATAGGGTGAGTTAGGATCGACCATTGTGATGAAAGGAGCCACTGTAATAGTCTTATGTGCAACCTTGCCAGTGGTACTAGGGTAATAGCTGCTGCCATAGAGGCTAATAGTTGTAGTACAAGGCATGCTGGTATAAAAGTCTGTGGAAGGAGGACTTGGATCTGGTTTCTTATTTTAGAAAGCCTGTGAGGAGGGAGGAAAGCTTGACAGGATGTTTTGTCGAAAATAGCTCCAATAAATTCCAGTGCTTTTGTTGGGGACATTTGAGATTTGTCCTTGTTGATCGTAATCCCCAAGTGGAGAGCAAGGCCTTGAGTGGAAGAGAGGCTGTGGATGAGAAGATTCCTGGTCGTGGCGGTAAGGAGCCAGTCGTCTAGATACGGAAACACCTGAAATCCTTGTAATCGAAGATGAGCTACTACAACTGCCATATATTTGGTGAACACTCGGGGGGGCTGCTGAGAGACAGAATGGCAGTACCTTGAACTGGTAGTGATTGGCTCCCAGCTGGTAGCGGAGAAATCTCTGGGAGCACTGGTCCATCTTTATGTGGTAATAAACATCCTGGAGATCTATAGAGCACATCCACTTGTACTTCCCTAGAAAAGGGAGAATGGACTGTACCTTGACCATCCAGAATTTTTGAGGTTTTATAAATTTGTTCAATAGGCTGAGATCCAGGATTGGTTTCCAGTCCCCTGTCTTTTTCGGCACTAAAAAGAACCTCGAGTAAAACCCGGATCCTCTCTGGTCTGGTGGGACTGGCTGGATGACTATTTTTCTTAGCAGCTTTTCTATTTCTAAGGCTGCTACCTCCCTCTGATTGGGTGGAATATCAGCAATTCGTATGACCGGTCTGGGGATAAGATCGAATGGGATATGGTAGCCTCTGGATATTATTCTCTGCACCCAAACATCGGTAGTAATAAGTTGCCAGGCTGGTAGAAGCAGAGAAAAAAGACCCCCCCCAACTGCTTCCAAAGGAAAGCAATCGGGCCGCTACTCAGGAGCACTGGTAGGGTCAGCCAGAGAAGGAACCTCTAGTGCCCTGGTTACATGGACCCCCTCTGCCCTGAAAGGGGCATCTTCCAGATAAGTTGCCCCCTCTGCCCCGGGCGGATTGCTCACCATGAGTGTCACGAAAAGATCCTTGGGACTTTTTGAACCACAATTTCTCTCCCCTCTACCTCCTGGAATAGGACCTCTGGGGGTGGAAAAATGTATGCCCCCAGCAGACAAGGTCTTTCCATCTTTCTCACTTTGTGCTAGTGTGTCTCGTACTTTGGGACCAAAGAGTGAAGATTCATCGACAGGCACATTGACAAATGAAGATTTAAAGGGGTCTGCGAAATCACACAAATGCATCCAAGCATGATGTCTCATGACGATGCCTGATGCAGCTGCTTGAGCTACCCCCTCTGTGGTGTGAGATATCAATTGAATTGAGGAGTTCAAGATAGATTCTAGGGTAGCTAGCTGTGAGGCGACAGTGTCACGCACTTCATCAGGCAGTACCCCCACCAAAGAGGTAGACATTTCCAAAATTAGGTCTCTTTGGAGGCTAGTGAAGTGTGCCAGATAGTTCAGCGACCGAATGGCAAAGGTCGCTGAAGCATAGGTCCACTTCCCCAGTCTGTCCATGGCCTGAGACTCCATGTTTGGGGGATGAACAGTGGAACTATCTTTTGCCAGTTCCCTCTTGGTGGCTGCTGCCGCGACCATGGAATCATCTGTCAACTGCTTGGACCAATTGGGTTGGTCTTCGGGGGTGGATAAAATTTTGTCCAGCCTCTGGGGGACAGGTTCTACATTGTCCAGGGCTTTCCAGGCATGCTGCATGATCAGCTTTACAAGCTCATCCACAGGTGGGGTCACCCAGGAAGTAGATGGCCAAGCACAGAGGGCCTGCAAGAACACTGATTCCTCCGAAGAAGGGTTAGAGGACTTCCAGTCTCCCCTCTGCTTGAGGATTTTAAGAATGTCTCCAAATGAGATGTCTTCTAGGAGAGACCATGTGGACCCTTCTCCCTCATTGCAATTGGTGTCCTCACTGATAGATTCCTCAGGGGAATCAAGATGCTTCCTCTTACACCGTTTCTTCCAGGGTGGCACCCCAGTGGGATCTTCTGAGGAGGAGTCCAGAGAAAGAGTTCCCTTCAAGGGAAGATCTTGCAGATCCTGTGCCCAGGATCCTACAGTAGGGGGGTTGGGGCAGCTGCATGCTAGAGGGTGGTTCAGGTGTCAATGCCATTGGTGGTGACTGTGACCCTGTGGAGGCAAAGACCATCTCCATCACCTGGAAAACAGGCCCACCTGAGGAGGGATGGGAGCCCGAAACCAAGAAGGACAACCTCAGAACCGGGGTCACACCCCACCCTGAGGAGCCCGCCTCCAGGTGAGGAGCTCCGAGAGAACTGGTAGCTGTCAGTGGAGCCATGGACATAGATGGTGCCAGTGAAAAAATAGGTACCAAACTTGGAACCGTGGTGCTGACAGCTGAAACACTGCTCCAAGAGTGTACCGGTTCTGACAGAGCTGATGCACCAAGGGAGGTTGGTGCTGACAGGGGGAAACTCTGCAGTCGGGGCTGAGACAGTATGCACCAGGATGGTCATTGGTATTGAGATCTCCAGAGCCTGGGAAGAGGCTGGAGGAGGATATACTGGTGCATATGCTGTGAAAGGTTCCATTCCAAAGGTGATAGAAGGTCTAGCCGGGGTGGGTAATCCTCTAGCTGCCAGAAGCTGGTCCACAACCGGCACTACATCTTGTTCTAAAAGGCTCCTGGTGGATCTATAGGAGGCTGCTGAATGAGAGTCAGATCTTTCAAGAAAAGGGATAAATTGGTTCCCCAAAAAAGGGTCGTAAGTTGGAGAGTATCTGGTTCTTGGGAGGTGTTCAACCTTTTGAATCGACGGGGTCATAGTCTGTGGAGCCAAATAAGCTACCGGCACCATGGCCAGGGATGGTGTCGAAGCAGATATGGTCATCAAAGCCAGTGTCAGAACCAAGGATGGCACCGAAGACAATGGTGCCAAAGCTGGGACTGTAATAGAAGTCAGCATCAGAGACAGCACCAAGAGAGAAGACACAGAGTCTGGTGCCAAGGTTGTTTGCGCCAAAGGCACTTGAGAAGCTCGGTGTCGACTCGGTTCCATAACGGATGGGGATGTAGGAACCGAGTGACTCCATTTCTCCTTGTGTTTTTTGGTCTTAGGAGGTGGTGAGACCTCCGTCCCAGAGAGAGCCTCTGAAATAGACGTTTTTATTAAACCTTTCAAATTCAGTTTGTTTTTGTGCTCAGCTAGAGTGAGATTACTGAAACTAGAGCAGATGTCACAAGAAGCATTTATATGGTCCACGCCCAAACAATAAATGCAACGAGCATGACCGTCTGAGTTGGACATCTTGTGCCCACACTTACCGCACTGCTTAAACCCCAATTTAGCTTTTTTTACATAATGAACACTGACAAAAAACTATCAAGAAAAGAAACAACAAATTGAAAGGAGAAAGTTTTTTTTTTTTTTTTGTAAGATATATAGAAGGAGAGAGAAGAGTACCAACAATGGTACCTAGAAATACTACAAGTGGTAGGCCCTCTTTTTACTACTTGTAGGAAAGAGGGACAGTACCAATGATGGTATAAGGGTAACTATCAAAGGTAGATGGTAGGAAGTAGAAGTTTACAGGCGAAAGGAGAAATTAGCGAGACTGACTATAAAAGGTAAAGTATTGAGAGAAACTACACAAAAATACACACATTTTACACAGCTTTGAGAGAGAAGGCTTGGTATGTCTGACAAGGAACACGGCAAACGAGATCTGAAGAGACTATGAGAGGGGAATTATGGGTAGGTCTTAGCTGAGAGTTTTTGGTTGGCGCGAGCTTGAAAATGGCCATGTCAGTTCCAAGGATGGAACCGAAGTCCTATCAGTAAGGAATGAATAACAATTTACAACATCAGATCTGTAGAACTAAGATATATATTGTTAGAACAACTGTGTTAAACAGACATAAGCCTTCACATGACAGCAAGAAATTCTTCTGTGAGTACATGTTTATCAAGATATTTACAAAACTATGAAAATATAGAGTTAATTGTAAAATTAGCAATATAAATAACACTATCTTTCAAGATATGCAACCTAAAGTACAAATATCAAATATGGTTTTCTTCAACAACATCCAAGGTCTCACCTGATGTCATGCAACAATTTGTAAGTCATTTACTGTTACTTTGTCAAGTTTTACCACCACTGATATGCAGCAATCATGGAGTTATAAAGGTTAATTTGTTACTAGATAATTCTGCCAAACTGAAATTTAAACCAGTGTGCAGAGGATTAATTACAGATTATATGGAAGCAAAACAGTCACTCTGTAAAAGTTATTGTATTGATGTGTTCAGTGGAAAAAATGCAGATGAAATGTGGAAAGTTTTGAAAAGAAATTGTTTGAGTGCAAAAAAAAAAAAAAAAGTTTAACATCAAGATCTACGCATCCAGCTTCGGGTGATATATTTGCATAAGAATAGATACCTGATTAAGATGAGAGACAAAAATATATAATAAATGGAAGAGAGGTCAAACTACAACTTTGAAAACTGAAATAAATAAGCTAGACAAACAAATTAAGCATAGTGTGAGGCAAAATCAAGAACAATTTGAAGAAAATTTATATAAAGATATTGAGCATAATGGGAAACCATTTGATAGATACATAAGATGTGGAAGGAGTAAAGCCATACAAATTGATAAACTGTGTGTAGATTCTAAAATTTATTCTCAGGCACAACTGATTATAGATATATTTACAAAATCTTATGCAAAAAACAATTTGGATCCACAAAGCAGGTGAAAGGTCATCCTAGTGACATCCAGTTAACCTCAAATAAAGGAATCAAATTAGATTATATTGAAAAAGAACTGTGCAAACTGGATCCAAACAAAGCACAGGGAGGAGATGGACTGATTAATAATGACCTGAGAACACTCCAGCAAGAACTTGCAGTACCATTATATCTGTGATTTACTAGGTTATATAAATATGGGGAGATGCCTCAAGATTGGAGCCATGAGCTTATTAAACCTGTCTTTAAGGGAAAGGGAAGTAGGACAAACCCAGAATCATATAGACCCTTAAGTCTACTTTCATGTTGTGGAAAAATAATGAAGAAGGTAATATTGGATAAGTTATTGCCATAATCGGACAGGATGGAGCTTCACCAAGGCTAACAATAATGCAGGGAAAGCGCTCTACTCCCACACAGTAGCCAGAAATTGGAACTTTCTTCCCATATCCGTGTCCATTGCCCCCTCCACATCCAATTCAGAACTCCCTCAAATCGCACCTTCTTAGTACCTGGTTATGTCCTTGTATCACATAACCCTACCCATACTCCTATTAACTCCCCAAACTCCCCTCTGACTACATGCTGGATCTCTGATCCCCTGTAGGCTTGGTCATCTGAAAGGGCACTTTTAACTGTAGAATCTTACCTGATATAGTTCTTCTCTTACCAATGTATAACTGACATTGTCTTTTTACCTATGTTCTATATCTTCTTTTACCTGGAGTGTTTTATTAATTTATTGTTATATTACTATGCTCAGCATATATGATAAAACCTGTTTTGTGTATTATGCTGGATGTACTATATTTGTATAACTTGAGGCTGGAGCTTTTCTCCCCTGGCCTCCTCTGAAAATGGACCTGGTACAGTCGGAATTTCCCAGTTAACAAATGTAAAATAAATAAATAAAATAAATAAAATCATGCATATGTTAACAATAGATATATTACCACCTGTAACGTGATGTTCTAGAACAATATAATAACAGCTATGAATGAAAAATTGTGCTGTGATGTGATTTATATAGATTTAACTTCAGCATTTGACAGGGGCATATACAAAGCACTGATCAATAAATTAGAACAAAGGTATTGATGTTCTCTTGATAAGATGGAGAGCTGCATGGCTCACGAATAAGACCTATCAAGTATCATACAGCAATTGGACAGGTGAAATTCTTGGTTACACTTAGGCTGTGCCACAAGGCTCTGTCCTGGGCCTCTACTTCTTTAGATTACATCTTTCAGCCCTAATTTTTTTCATCTGAGGTGTTCTACAATCTATATCCAGATGACATGAAATTGGGTAAATGGAATGTGTTATAGATAAGGCTTGTCTGCAAAAGAAATTGACTAAATTGACCATTTGGGCACAGGAGAATAATAAGTTGATAAATACATCAAACACTAAGCATATGAGATTTGGGAGACATATATTGAAAGGTGAATATTTAATACAGCACACAGCGACTGAAACTGTAGATTAATTTAAGGACCTGGGTATATGGGTAGATCCAACTTTGGGTTTTTCTAATCATATCAACCAATTGGTTAATGATAGTTACAGAACTGTAGGTTATATAAAAATATTTATAAAGTCTAGGAAATAAAAAATGATGAAGTCATTGTTTGTTAGTTTAATTAGACCCAAACATGAGCATGGTATAACAATATGGAAATCTTATAAGAAAACAAGCATGAATAAACTGGAAAGAGTACAGTGTAGATATACCAAGGGCATCCATGGATGCGAAAATTTAAGTTATTATGAAACACTAAAATATTTGAACTTGTACAGCATCTCTTTTGGATATTTAAGAGGAGATCTTATTCAGGTATATAGGGCATTTACAGACAACTACCTCTGAAAATGTTTGGTGTTATCAAAAAGTAGTATAGGATCATCAGACAACCTATGTAGAAGATTCTATAGGAATGAGTAGTGTACTAATTGGTTCTCTGAGAGAGCAGCTGATGTATGGAACACATGATCAAATTATATTAAAACAAGCACTGGTCTAGATATTTTTAAGAACAGCTTGGACACTTATTATAGGAACAAGTGTTTTGGTATATTGGCAGGCTAGAATGGCATTAATGCCCATGCTTGAAATATTTGTATGTATGTATGTATGTATGTATGTATGTATGTATGTATGTATGTATTATAGAAGAGGATCAATTAGATCTGTAATTGATTATTTTGTACTATCAGAAGGTTTGGGTGTAGCAGATAATGACACACTAGTGACAGGTTTTTCAGATAATTTAGCAATAAGGATGAAGGTAATGAAATAAAGAGAGTATATCAAATTAGGAAAGGGAATAAATGAGAAATTATGGGATGAATTTGGAAAGCGGGAACGATTGCAATTAGGGAAGGATCATATAACTATGAAGGACTTTAATAAAACTTGGTCTGCATGGTGTATTGACTTTAAAAAGAAATAAAAAAGTGTTTTTCCATGGCAGGATGATGTAAGAAAGGTAGAGCGAATGAAGGATGGAAACAAGCATAGAATTTCATGTATTGGAGACTATAGAGAAGAATGCAACAGAGTATTATGATACAGAAAATGGAATATATAAAAGAAATCAAGAAAATAATTACGATATTACTATTTAAGCAGATATATTATTTACAAGGAAAAGGGAGGAGGTGTCTACATATTTGGGTAACATAGTAAGGGAGGATATTAGCGTAATGAGGGAAATAAAAACTGAAAAAGGAGATGTAAAAACAGCACAAGAGTAAATTATGAGCATTGTAGTACAACATGTAGAAAATATGTATCAGAGTAAAAAGAAAGAAAATAAGTGAGAATAGAAAATAAAAAAATGTCAAGATGAGTAAAGAATTTGAAAAACAAATCTCTATTATTGAATTGGTGAAGTACTTAGTAAAGTAAATGTTGATTCAGTATCCAGTCCAGATGTTATAGGGTATGAAATATATGAAAAATTAAGTGATTGGTGAAAAGAGTGTTTTGTAAATGTTTTGAATGACTAGTTAAAAGAAAGGTTTGTTTATTAAGAGTTATGTATTGGGATATTAAAATTTATATGGAGGAAAGATGAAAAGAATGAAATAAAAACTATCTTTTTTATGTCATGTAAAACATATATACCAAATTACTTGAGTTAATCACCTTTCTCATTTTATTTTTATTATATAATTTATTATTAATGTATATATTTTACTGTTCTGTTTTTATTATACTATTGTTACTCATTTATTTAATTGTATGTATGTAATGGAGCCTCTCTCCGATGTTCTTAGTTCACCACTGTAATTTGTTTCAGTTGTAGGAAATTGTTTCTATGCGACGGAACTTTTATCCCTGGGCCTCTGCTGAAAATAGGCCAGTGGCCCAGTTGGACTTTCCTGGTAAACAAAAGTAAAATAAAAAAATACATAAAATAAAAAAATGGAGACCTATTAAATTAAATAATACAGATTATGTTGTTGTTGTATCTTTCGGCTTTTCCCAGTTAGGGGTCGCCACAGCGGAACTCCGGTCTGCTAATGATTGGCAGTAGATTTTTACGTACCAAGTTGCCAGCCCTGATGTACAACCTTCAACGAAGGTACGCCCATTCATGCATGTCTCCACACAGAAGACGCTTTAGCTGAGAATCGAACAGGACATCTTACTGTGAGGCAACAACGCTACCGCAGCACCACCACCTAAGAATAATACAGAGGAGAATGGAAGGATGGATAAATGACATTATGGAGGAAAGTATACATGGTTTAAAAAGGAAGGAATGTCAGGAATTATTATTGGTGGTTCGAGAAATTGTGTATGATATTATAAGTAAAAGGGAAGATGTGAAACTTATGGTAGGTGATGTTAGTAAGGCATTTGATACAGTAGGACGTGATGTTTTGTGGGATGTTATGGAAAACTATGGAATAGTAATAGAATTAGGAGAGTGTCTATGTCAGCATATCAAAATAATAGAGTGAGGGTGTTCGTGAATGGGTGACTAAGTAAAGAAATATGCATGAATTGTAGTATAAGACATGAGTGAGATATTATTTGCATTAGTGATGAATGTAACAGTAAGTAAAGTAGCTTATAAAAAGAAAGATGCATCTCGACCCAGACGTACATATACTGAATCCCCCTTGAATGAAACCAACTATTTAGCCAGTTGTTGAATACAGTTATCTTTTCTTTTTACTGAAGCATCATTTTTGGAGAAGGAAAGATTACATTCAGAACCAGAGTCTTGCCTGCATTTATAACATGAACGGACAGCTCTGACATGTACGTCTGCAAATTCCTCAGGGTTTTACAGCCCATGTAGTTTACCTTTCACATTGTCCACCACCAAGTCATAGTCATATTTGTTAGGGGGAAAGATTTTAAGGGTCCTTGAGATCTCAGAGAGCATGGTATCTGAAAGACAGTTCAGTATCACCCTCTCTTCCTCTAGCTTAGTAAGTAGAGAATCAGTGTTCCTGATTATGATGTCACCATGGATTTGAGATGATTTAACTCTTGGTAACTCTTTATTGAAAGTGTACCTGAAGGCAACATGGTGTTGGATTTTCACTGATCTAGATTTCATGGGTTTAGGAGGCTTTTGTGAGGGTCTTTTTATAGCCTTAGTGTAGGACATTTTAGTGTGGATTGAGTGTACAGCAGGGTGGAAGTGTGTGTTGCTCACAGTCCATTTTTTTTTGTAAGAGTGAAGCCTCCATATTGTTAAATATTAGCATCTCTCATAAATAAAACTGTTTGTGCTGAGAAAGAGTTCATTATCTGTCAGCATCAGGCAGTCACTAAACTGAGGCTGGCAACATGGGGAAACAAACAGGCTGACCTTCCATTTTCGGAGAATTAAGTACAATTATACAGTGTGCCATTTGTTGCTGAATGAGATCATTTTCAGGCTGCATTGTAGAGGAATGTAATTAGGCAGATTTTTATAAGAAGGGGTACACTGCCTAATACAGAGTTACTACACAAACTGAATGAGGTTAATTAGGTTTAACTGCCAGCCTGACCAAATGAATAAATGAAGTGATTGAGATTAAGTTGAAACTGTGACAAATGAATAGTGCAGAGTCAATAAGCAAAGGTGTGAGCAACACAGAACAGCTACAGGCTACGTATATAAAAATAGAGCAGCTATGGCATAATCGGGGAATGTAGATGGATCCATCCGAGTAATAAGTAGCACTTCTGGAAGCTACTTTTGGTTTCCATATTCCTCTGGAAGGGGTATCGTATTCACCTAGATAGTCACCTAAACTTGAAATCAGTTTGGTTACTTATCCTAATCCAGAGGTTTTTTCTGTTCTCTCAAAAGGCAAAAAAGAAGCAATTTGTAGCTAATTTACTAAAAAGCTCAAAAACACTGTGCAGCTATCACAGTAAACTTGGCATTTAGTGAAATGTGGTAGACTCAGTTCACAATCAGGAGCTCAGCAGTGCAGTATGCAGGAGTTCTACAGCAGTTCATAGCACATTTTTGCTTGCATTGTTTTACATTAATAACAGAATGGTACAGGAATAAAATCTGAGAGTACAGGAGAGAGATAGGTGACAGTAACACTGAATATATAGTAAAAATAAGCACTTATTTTCACAGATGGGTGTGTGGCTGTATGATCACCACATCTGAAATACTTGCAGACATTTTGCTCTGGGAACAAGATCTCACTACACTGTCTGAGGACATGAATATTCTGCTGGCAGACAGGCTGCCGCTGCACAGGACATACCCAGCACTGCACATGTATAAGGACACATATCACAACATGCTACAAAGGAAAAAGGAAAAAATCACAGGTTCAGGAACACACCCAGGGTTTTGGGGTTATATGTTTCAGATGTAACCAAAAGGGGCATGCACAGTCTCATTTTCCACTGAAGCAGGCAGGAGTATCAGAAAGCATCAGTGATGAGTTGTCTAGAGATAACAGGTTTATCTAACAATCACAATTCTATATCCTAACATGGCAGAGTGGAAGGAGGCCATTGCAAATAAGGGCACAATAGTCAAGCCTGCAGTGGTCAGAGAGGAATACTGCACAGGCCACTCCAGTTAGAGTCTAAGACAGGAAACCTTTTCAACTACCTTTGGCCTGAGCCTACCTGGATTACGAAGCAGGTACGAGATCCAGCAGGTGGCTATATTTGAGGACATCCCTGTTGACTCCTCATAGGGAATTATTTTAACAATGCAGTACCTTTATTCCCTACTGTTACACACATCATGTGGGGAAGGCAGTAGGGGGGAGAACCAGTCAGGACCCACAATGCCATCTGAGGCTGGTAATGTGGCTATCGCAGATGGAGAGCTGGTTAGTAGCATTGAACTCAGACTTAAGCCACAAGCAGCTGATAGGTACTGCGTTTCCCTTGGAAGGTGACACTTCTAGGGGAGAGGTGATTGACATTAGTCAG
The DNA here is from genome assembly GCF_019279795.1 of Protopterus annectens. Classification (NCBI taxonomy): domain Eukaryota; kingdom Metazoa; phylum Chordata; order Ceratodontiformes; family Protopteridae; genus Protopterus; species Protopterus annectens. Next base: position 728,128,977 of record NC_056751.1, read on the forward strand.
CCAGAATTAAGGCAACACTGCCAGACAGTACCAGACATTCTTTGGAAGGGGTGCTGAGGAGGGTCACCAAGGAGAAGCTGAGGCAGGCTCAGCTTTCTCATAGATAGACCCCAGACAGTATCTGTTGACAAGAATACCTCAGAGAGCATCATTATGAACACCGGGGTACCACAGGGTTGTGTCTTGAGCCCCTTGCTGTTCACTCTGCTGACACATGACGGCATCACTAGGTGCAGTTTGAATCACATAATTAAGTTTGCAGAAGACACAACAGTTGTGGGTCTCATCAGCAATGATGAGGAAACAGCCTTCAGAGAGGAGGTTAATCAACTGATTGTGTGGTGCAACAACAACAACCTGGCACTGAATGTGAACAACACCAAGGAGATAATTTGTCACTTCAGAAGGGCCCATGGAGTGCACCCTCCACTCACAATCCACAGAGAAATAGTGGAGAGGGTAAAAAGCACCAAGTTCTTAGGGGTACATATTACAGAGGACTTTTAATGGTCCATAAAACACAAATTCCATTGTCAAGCAAGCGCAACAGAGTGTCCATTTTCTGTGAACAATGAGAAGAACCAACCTTACACCTCGTGTTCTCACAACCTTCTACAGGGGCACTATAGAAAGAATCTTGTCAAACAGTCTTTCAGTATGGTATGGAAACTGCTCTGCTTCAGATTGGAAGTCTCTCCAAAGGGTGGTGAAAGCAGCCGAGAAAATTATTAGGACCACTCTTCCATCTATTCAGGACCTATACTTGTCTTGATGTCTCAGCAGAGCCACTTAAATAGTCAGGGGCTTCACTCACCCCGCCCATGGACTATTTTCCTTCCTATCATCTAGCAAGTGCTATCACAGTATGCATTGCAAAACCACCAGATTCACTAAGAGCTTCTTTCCACAGGCCATCAGACTACTTAACTCTACTAACAACATGCATGATGATGGCTATCAGGTGTAGCACATCTCTATGCTGATGAGAACTCACATTTTTGTGCACTAACTCAAATGCTAGTCTCAACTCATATTCTGTTGCAATAAACCAACTAATGCAAAACTAGCCGTCTTGTGCAATACAGATAACTGCTGGAATTCTGTACAAATAATGCACTGTTTAGATCTGTAAAATGTTTGGGCGTTATGTCTGTAATGCTTTGTTGTGATGTAGTAATTTATTTAGTTATTTTTATTTATTTATTTAATTTCTTAACCGGGTAGTGTCCGGCTAGGCCAGAAGCCCGTTTTCAGTGGAGACCAAGAGAGAAAACCTCCAAAGTGGATTACAATAGTATTTACATATGACATGTACAAGTTACAATTAATTGTAGAATATACACAGGAAAACAAATTACAAGTTATTACAGTAGTGTTAGAAAAAAGAAATCAGGACGTAACAAAGTTAGACATATTAAAAATATTGAGCAATTGTAAGCAATTATCAAAGTATATCAAGCATTGTCCATTCTCCATACTTCATACTATTCTTCCGGATTCTTCTGGGAGACCAATTCAAAGAAGCCCAGAGATACTGAGAAAGGGAGGAAAATGGAGGATATAAATATTTGGGAGTGCAGATGTTTAGCCTGGGGTAGTACAGGAGCAGAGCCTATGTTTACAGAAATGTTCTTTAAGAGTCTGTTTAAATGTTATTGTGTTATTGATGGTGAGAATATGCTGTGGAGGAGAGTTCCATTGCTTGGCTATGACATGAGAGAACAGGGAGATGCCATAAGCGTTTTGGGCTTTACTAACTTTTAACAATATTTTTTTCAGCAGATCTAAGGGATGTTAGGTTACTATAGAGTTGGACTAGGTCTGATAGAGCTGGGCAGCTGTCCGGCTTGTATATGAGTGTGTGGGCGGTTAGTAGTTGAGTCAGGGAGAGGAGATGTGGAAGCTCTAGCCAGTTTAGTTGATTTAATGCAATACAGTGGTGAGATCTATGATTGATTTGTAGTGAATTTTGCAATTTTGTTATAGCAGGATTCGAGGTTATTTAGGTCAGATATGTGAAGGTTGGTAAATATTTGAGAGCAATATAGAAGGGAAGATAATAGATGGGTTCGAGCAATAGCGAATCTGGCTTGGTCAGTAAGAAATGGTTTTGTTCTGTAGAGTGAACCCAGTTTGGCATGCACCTTTTTAATGTTTAGAGCAAGGTGTTTATCAAACCTAAGTCCACTATCAATTGTAACACCAAGAAGTTTTGTATGTTCTATTGGCTCTATTATGGTACCATTGGAAGAGGAAATAAAGACAGGAGGTAGATTTTTAGATGTTGGGTTTTGGTGGAAGACTATACGCTTGTTTTTTGGGGTTAAGAATAAGTTAATGGAGTGTTAGATAGTTTTTATACTGTGGTGGGCTGCTTGAGTTTTATCTTGAAGTTATTTGATAGTGGGGGCAGAGCAGATCAGGGTTGGAGCTCTTTGATAGTGGGGGCAGAGCAGATCAGGGAAGCATCATCAGCATATTGTACAATTGAGGCTGGGTTAGCTGCAATATGAAGGTCATTAGTAAAGATAGTGAACAGGAGTGGACCAAAGATTGAGCCTTGTGGGACCCCAACTCGTACAGGGAGCTGAGTGGAGAGTTTATTTTCCCATAGAGTGGCTTGTTTTCTGTCAGTCAGGTAACTATGAAACCATTTTAGGGTTTTAGAGCTGGAGTGGTAGATGGCTAGTTTGTTTAGAAGTATTTGATGTGACACAGTGTCAAATCCTTTTGACATGTTTAGGAAGGTAGTAGATACTAGTTGTTTTTTTGTTTTTAAGTTGGTATACAGTATCAGTATAGCTGATGAGTGCTGTACTGGTGCTATGCTTAGGCTGGAAACTGTGTTGTATTTTGGATAATAGATTATTTCTCAGGAAATGGTCTAATATCTGTTTGTATATACATTTTTCTAAGATTTTGGAGAGTGGGGACAGAATGGCTATGGGTGTATAGTTGGATATATCAGTTGAGTGGCCGCCTTTATGTAAGGGTATTATGTGGGATATTTTCCAAAGGGATAGTACATACTGTTCAGAGATAGAACAGTTGATTAGAACAGTTATAGGGTAAGCAATGGAAGAAAGTCACTAGGTAGCTGGTCAGTGGCTAATGTGCAAGGTTTTAATTTGGTGATAAGAGTTTTAATGGCGTTGATTTGAACTGGTTTTAGTTCGAAAAGGGTAGTGTTTTTGTCATGAGCCTGAGGTATGGTAGGAGTAGTACTGGGGGTGTTACTAAGTAGGGAGGTTATTGAGTTAATAAAGTGGGAGTTAAATTGAGTGGCTATGGACTCATTTTGATTGGTCAGTGATGGGGCTGAGGTAGTGGGTTTTCCTGGGTTGAGAAGGAGATTTATTGTTTACCAGAATCTTTTGGGATTGTTCTGGTATTTTAGTTGATTTGCATGGAAGTAGGTTTTTTGTTGTGTTTAATTAGTTTTTTAGCCTGATTTCTAAGTTGCTGATAGGTAGTGAGGTTTTCTTTAGTTTTATTACTTTGATAGTGAGACCAGGCTCTGTCTCTTTGTTTCAGTAAATGAATAGTGTCGTTTGATAGCCAGGGAAGCCTGTTAGAGTTAGTGCATATTTTTCTTATGGTGGCTAGATCATTAAGTATTCGAAGGAAGAATGTATTGAAGTACTGAACTGCACTATCAAGTGGAAGATGTTTCAAAGGTGTCCAATCACATTGTAAAATTAGAGAGGTAAATAACGAAGGACAGACATTTATTGCGAATGTAGCAGAAAGAAATATTGGAGAAATTCTAAAAATGCTTTCTAACCAAGCAGGTAGGGAAGTGATCACTTAGTGTGTCAGGGAGACACCCAGGGTCATATATAATATTGGGGCCTGTTAGTTAATATCCAGTCTAGAGTGGATTGTCTCTTGGAGTGTTTGTCAATCCGTGTGGGGAGGTTGATTCTTTGGGAGAAATTATAAAGGTTAATGAAGTTTGTAGGGATATTAGAAGAGCAGTTGGTCCAGTCAAGATTGAAATACCCTAGTATTATAGTTTCATGGGTGAAATTTGTAGAGTCCTATTCTAGGATGTTTTCTATATTTTAGAGATTTTTTCAGGGGGCAGGTAGGTAGCTATAAAGATAATGGACTTGTGGTTATTAAGTTCAAGGTGTGCTCTTAAAATTTCAAAGTTAGGGCTATCAGGTGGGGAAGTGTCAAGGTTTATCAAACTAAAATTTTCTTTAAATAATATGGCAATACCACCTCCATGTTTAGCTACTCTGTCAGTTCTATGGATACTATAGCCATTAGGAAGACATTCTTCAGATTTGATTTAGGGCTTAAGCCAAGTTACAGTAATGACAAATATATCTGGGTTGTACAGTCCAATAGTAGCCTGAAATTCATGGACTTTGTTCATTAGGCTTCTTAGGTTGGCATTTATGATAAGCAAGTCAGCATTACCTGTTTTTAGTGCTAGATAGGAGCAGGGTGTGGGGTTAGTGGATATGTCAGTGTAATGGGTTTGTGAGGAAAGGGTTGGGCCTGGATTAGGATTGATATCACACTGGAGTTTGATGTGGGTAAGGCAATGGAGGGTACGATGTTTCAATATGGAAAACAGACTGTGATAGATATATAAAGTGGTGTTAGAATTTTGGGCGTAGTAATATCTAAGACAGAAATGTAGAGTAGGGGAGGTATTATACAGGTATGGTGAGATATAGATAGAAGGTCTGACATGCTAGTGGTCATCAATTATGGGCAATGTTGGAGAGTGATTTTCAGGGGGAAGATTATATGGGAAGGAGGTAGCATGGAGGGCAAGCAGTAGCAGGGCTGACAGTACAGAGAGAGGTAAAACATAGTTCATATGATACACTGTAGAGTAAGTGGATGGATGGTAATCTATTTCAAATGTTGCTAACAAAGTGTGAAAAAAAAGAAAAAGAAGTGGAATAGGTAGGGTAGAATGTGAGGAATGGCAATAGATGTGTTAGTTGGAGACGGGAAGTAGTGATAGGTAGAGAGTAGTGTGAGGAAGTATGGTGTACAGATTAGTATAGGTTTGGATGTTTGAGATATGAGGTGTGATTTGCCGCCTGTGGGGGTGTGGTTAGAGAGGGGAGGGACTGGTTAGCTATAAGTTACAGGAGAAAGGGGGTGGGTGGGAATGGAGGTAGGGTAGGGATGTGAAGTGTGCCCAGGGTGTAGCGAGGGCAAATGGAGCGGGGCTAGACCGAGGATGAGAAATCCATGGGGCTAGACTGATGGTGAGAAATCCACACTGTGAGAGACAATCAGTCATTCTCAGTAAAGATAAGAGTCAGGGATAGAATTTATTAAGTAGAGGAAGAAAGAAAAGAAAAAAATAACATTGAGAGAGTTGTAAGGAAAGGATGGGGAAACAAGAGAAAAAAATAAATAAATAGGTAATGGAAAGACAATGTCTGCTGTAATGCTTCTTGTGATGTTTTGCACATTGAGTCTGGAGAAAAAATTTTGTTCAATTTGCACTGTTGTGTGAAGTCTGAATGACAATAAAGTTTACTTTGACTTTGACTCTCAGACCATAATTTATAGGACTTGAGGAAGGTAGCCAAGGAGGCTAGTGGTATTCATGGCTAGACAGTCCATATATAAAGGAAATGGACCCCATGAAGGAGGTCTACAGGGCGAAGTAATACAGCAGTCGGTAGTACCCAAAACCTACAAATTGACACTTCTGGTCATGCCCATGATATTCTTTTCACAGGCAATATGAACATAAAACATACCAAAAAGTGATGTATGAGGAATTTGTATTAGACAGAGATTTCAAATGATGCAGCAGGATGCTGCAGGAACTGATTGCAGTGCCAAAAGATTGGTAAGGTTGGATACAAATTTAAGTCTATTTTGCTGCCTTTGTCTGTTATTGCAGAACCATCTCAAAGGGTAGCCATGGATACTGTTTGATTTCTGAGGACCTCTGACAACCCAAGTTCCGTAGATAAGAAGTATATCCTGGCAAAGATGGATTATGCCACTAGATACCCAGAAGCAGTGGTTTTGCCTTCCACTGAAAAAGAGAAGGTGTCAAATGTTTTGCTAGATATTTTCAACAGGGGACATGTCTCTAGGGAAATACTAACACATAGAGGTATCAACTGTATGTCAGACCTGTTGGCCTGTTTGTTGAAACATTGTGGTGAAAATCATTTAAAGACTATCCCATGTGCTCCACAGGAAAATGGTCTGGTGAAGAAGTTTCATTTTACACTGAAAACCATGTTGACAGCATTTGCCTACCAGTTCAAGTGGGAGTGAGACAAGTATCTGCCCTATATCCTCTTTGCATAAAGGGAGGTTCCCCAAAAATCTACATGCCTTTGTCCTTTGAGCTGTTATATGGTTGCAGGGTGAGAGTACCCTAGATGTAATTTATGATGAATGGAGAGGTAAGTGTGATTCTCACAAGGGGTCTCTTGTGCAGTATGTAACAAACTTCAGGGCTAGGCACAGGGGGTTCATGGGGATGACTCAGTAACACCTGGCACAGACACAACAACCACAAAAAATCTAGTATGACAGGGCAGGCAGATCCAGAGAGTATTCTGTAGGGAAGTAGGCAATGAGGCTTATTCCTGTTAGATATAAGTTGTAGGCAACCTGGGATTGCATTCTGAGCATTATGGGACAGGAGAGTGATGTCAGCTATATGGCCCAGCTGGTTGGAGGTGGAAGCAGAAGCTCTATGATATGATACACAGTATCTGCAATGTATGATGTTAACATGATAAAGCCTTATCGTGGCAGAGACTCCATGATACACAGTATCTGCAATGTATGATGTTAGCACGATAAAGCCTTATCGTGGCAGAGACTCCATGATACACAGTATCTGCAATGTATGATGTTAACATGATAAAGCCTTATCATGGCAGAGACTCCATGATACACAGTTTCTGCAATGTATGATGTTAACATGATAAAGCCTTATCATGGCAGAGACTCCATGATATACAGTATCTGCAATGTATGATGTTAACATGATAAAGCCTTATCGTGGCAGAGACTCCATGATACACAGTATCTGCAATGTATGATGTTAGCATGATAAAGTCTTGTCGTGGCAGAGACTCCATGATACACAGTATCTGCAATGTATGATGTTAACATGATAAAGCCCTATCGTGGCAGAGACTCCATGATACACAGTATCTGCAATGTATGATGTTAACATGATAAAGTCTTATCGTGGCAGAGACTCCATGATACACAGTATCTGCAATGTATGATGTGTATCTGCAATGAGCTGCTGGAGGAATCAGATGGGGATCTTGTCCCAACAGCTAACTCCTAACAAAGTTTGGGAAATCTGAGCACTATTATAGTAATTTAGAGAACTGATTATAACCAGAATGCACCCACCTGTAGTATCTTGTCATTACAGGACCCCAGCTGCCCATTACAGAGTAAGAGGAGCTACACAACATGTTGGAAGTGGGGTAATCCAGGAGTCCAGCAGGCCCTGGGCCACACCAGTTATGCTGGTGCCAAAGAAAGGTGGCAGCAGATTCTGTATGGACTACAGAAAACTGAACAGTCACATGGAATCAGATGCTTACCCCCTACCCAGGTTAGATGAAGCTTGACACCACCTTGGTGGGATTAAATACCTAACCACTACTGACCTGACCAAGGATTGCTGATAGGTACCATTGACATGTACAGCTGTGAAAAACGTCAGCATTTGTAAGCCCCATTTTGAGTTTTTAAGGTTTGCTAAAATGCCATTTGGAATGCAGAATGACATATCAACTTTCCAGAGGTTAATAGCTTAAATCTTATCAGAAGCAGAGGGGTATACCATTGTTTATCTGGGTGTTATTGCCATCTAAAGATGGTCCTTAGCAGAACATGTTCAACATGTGGGGGAAGTGCTGGTCAGATTGAAAAGGGCAGGACTGATCCTTAAAGCTAAAAAAGTATCAGTTGGGTATGACAGATGTGTCTTATTTGACCTTAGAGTGGAAACTGGAAAGGTTAAAGCTATTTGAGCATGGCACACTGCTACTTCTAAAAACAGGTAAGGCCATTCTTAAGGATAGCAGGGTAGTACAAAACGTTTGTGTATAAAGTTTGTGTATATACTATATATATATATATATATATATATATATATATATATATATATATATATATATATATATAGGGGGTCAGGGGTAGGCTATCAGCCCAGCCCCCTCTACAAGCCTAGCAGCCACAACAAGCCTGGCTTTCCCACACTATTTACTTCCCTGGACCCCTGTCTAGCAGGGTGACTGACGTGATCCCCGGGGTGAATTTCCTTTCTCCACTCCAATCGTCAAGATTCCTTTTGAAGAGGACAAAGAGGCACTCTGCTTGACATGTATGGGCAATCTATATATATATGTGTGTGTGTGTGTGTGTGTGTGTATGTGTATGTGTGTGTATGTGTGTGTGTGTGTGTGTGTGTGTGTGTGTGTGTGTGTGTGTGTGTGTGTGTGTGTGTGTGTGTGTGTGTGTGTTTGTGTAGTTTGTTGGCTGCTGCTGTTATAGACCCTACCAGAAAAAATACACCAAAATAAGGACTCCAGTCTGTGAGCAGGCATCTCAGTTCAAGGGGTGCTGTGAGTGGACCCTTGTATTAGGCAGTCCAGAATATAGTCAATAATTCATGGTACATGTAGATGCTTGGAACTGTACATACAACATACATACTTTTAAATATTTCAGGCATGGGTGACAATGCCCTTCTAGAGTGCCAAATTATGGGATGGGGGCTGCATTTAGCCAGATTTCCTGAAATGGAAAAGAGCTCCCTGCTGTGTACTCGAGTTGTACACTTTGGTCCAGGGAGGAATCACATGACATTGTCTGGGCATTACCAAATTTTCAGGCCTGCTTATATGACAGACACTTCAATGTGCTTTTACTGAGTAAAACACTGTAAAATGACTACATACGATAAGCTGGCAGTATGCAAAGCTTCACTGTAAAATGACTACATACGGTAAGTGGGCAGTACGCAAAGCTTCACTGTAAAATGACTACATACGGTAAGTGGGCAGTACGCAAAGCTTCACTGTAAAATGACTACATATGGTAAGTGGGCAGGATGCAAAGCTTCACTGTAAAATGACTATATACGGTAAGTGGGCAGTACGCAGAGCTTCTTAGATGCAGTTTAGCCTTGCAATTCCATAAAATGTCTATTCAACTTAAGAGTGGTCCTGTTAATGCTAATACAGATGAACTATCTAGAAAAGGTATAGAGTAATATACCAAAATACTGTGCACCTGTCTCCAGAAGACTTGCTTAAGGTTCATACATGTGGAGAACTGTGGTGCCAGGAATGTTTTCAGTCTGGGGAAACTGTTTTAGGGATGTGATTGTTTTCTTTCTCGGTGCATACTGGTAATACACTTGATCCTGAGGGTGTGTGTAACATTTTTTTTCTGTAAACATCAGAGAGATGACAGGACAGGAAACAAGTCAAAAAGTAATAGAAATGAAAACTGTAATTCTTAGCTTCAACAAGCTAGCAAGTCATAAAATGCAAGTAAATTGTACTTTAAAATGAGCCATATTCTCCATTTGGTTGAAAGGGTGCAGACATTAATAAGTAAACAGCTAAGATATGTATGTAAGATCTTGGTAACTGAACTGATGTAAATAAGCTCTTGCTCTTGGAAAACTTGCCCAATTAGATATCAAAAAATGGTGAGTTTTCTTTGCTATGGGAAAATAAGCAACTAATATAAGCGAATGTAATTTTTTCTATAGAAACAAAATTATGTAATCTATCCCTGTGATTTTAGAACAGAAGTGATGACCTGAAATGTGTATAAATATTTGAGACGTGTCTTAGTCTTGGCCTGTCTTGTCATAGTGTGGGTGATCTTCATACAAGCAAAGATTGAAGATTCAAAGAAACTTTATTGTCATTTAGGACCACACAAGTGCAGCCTAAACAAAATTACAAATGTCAGCTCACGAGAGAAATGCAGTGCAAATAACAGAGCGGTATCAGAGAATAACATAAGAAAGAAAATAACAACACACATGACATGCAAGAGGTAGTTCACATTACATAAACACACTCAATACCCATTATCCAGTGATAAATAATAAATAAATACCCACCACCAAACCCCTTTACCATTAAGACAGAGAATAAATAGAGACTAGTGAATAGCAGCTGTTTAGACTGTGGTGGTGGTGCTGCAGTAGTGTTGTCGCCTCAAAGATGGACATTGTCCTATTCGATTCTCAGCTAGAGTGTCTTCTGTGTGGAGACATGCGTGAATGGGTGTACCTTCGTTGAAGGTTGTGTGTCAGGGCTGGCAACTCGGCACGTAAAAATCTACTGCCAATCATTAGCGGACCAGAGTTCCGCTGTGGCGACTCCTAACCAGGAAAAGCTGAAAGACACAACAACAACAACTCTACTTGTTAACCTTAGATGTGACTCAGTATAGCCATCATATTGCATAATAGTAATGCTGGCAGTAACTGCTCAGAGCAGCAGGATTAAATGAAAAAAAGAGGCTTCAATGTATCAGGTATTATGGTTGGTGTCTGTATTAATAAGTCTCACAGCTGTAGGATACAAACTGCTTCTGAATCTGGTAGTCCTACAATGGAAGCTGCGGTGCTTCCTTCCAGATGCAAGTTATGAGAACCAGTTGTGGGCTGGATGGGTTGAATCAGCTAGTATTTTGCATGTTCTCTTTCTTGCTGTTGTAAAGAAAATCTCCCGAATAGAAGAGAAGTTTTTGCCCAAGATTTTCTCAGCCACCCTCACCACCCACTGTAATCTCTTCTTCTCATCAACTGTGCAGTTGTCGAGCCATGCTATGAAGCTGCTAGTGAGGATGGTCTCGATAGCACCCCTGTAAAAGTGGTAAGAGCAGACAGTGGGAGCCTGGCCTTTTTGAGCTTTCTCAGGAAGTGAAGCCTCTGTTGAGCCTCCTTGACTATATGGTTGGTATTAACAGTCTAAGAGAGGTCATCTGAGATGTGAAGGCCCAGGAACTTGGTTGATTTGACTTTCTCTACTACCTCCCTTTTGATAGTGAGTGGTTGGTGAACTGTTGTCTTTCTCTTGAAGTCCATAATCATTTCTTTGGTCTTATTAGCATTCAGGTCCAGATGGTTCCTGTCACACCAGGCAATCATAGTGTTGACCTCATCCCTGTAGTTATGTTCATCCCCACCACTAATGAGACCCACGACTGTGGTATCATCAGTGAACTGACTGTGGTATCACCAGTGAACTGACTGTGGTATCATAAGTGAACTGACTGTGGTATCATCAGTGAACTTTATAATTCATGAAATTGCTATGAGAATCTGCATCTGCCTGTTTATTTTTATTAATATGTCTAAATTAGAGTAGTTAGGCCTGGTATTTTTTTAGTAAGAGGCAGCCATGATATAGATCAGATTCTTCTTTAACTATGCTGTCTGTTCAGCTAACTTTTTTGGTGTTTCCTGTGCACTTCTTCATTCATCTGCATAGTTAATCCATATTTGCACTATGTTCCTTATTGCTTAAGTAAAGTTTATTTATTAAATTTAAGATATGGTGTTTGGTCTTTATTATTTACATATGTATGGCTGCTATTTATTATCTGATGAGAGTTATTGTTATTTTCCACTGTAGGTTAGCAAGTTGTGGTTTCCAGCCCCAATTAACTAGTTTAATGAGCTAATTACCAGTGAGAGATATTACTGTTCATACTTATATTTTGTTAAATCTAAAGCAGCAGGTAGCTGGTGGTCTCTGGCCATATCTAGAGTGCTGGTCATACTGCAGTGTTGCTGAGAGAAACTGTCGGCATTCCATTGGAAATCTGGTGTGTGTGTGTGTGTGTGTGTGTGTGTGTGTGTGTGTGTGTGTGTGTGTGTGTGTGTGTGTGTGTGTAAATAACAGCCTGCTTGAAAGGCTGTTACTGTAGATAGTGGCTATTGGAAAACACTGTGATTCAGTAAGAGGGTGGTGTGAAAGGGACTAGTATACTAAACCAGTGACTAGGACTTGTAAGTGACCATGTGTAGTTTAGTCTGGGTGGAGATGTTGAAGCCCATAACCAAGACAACTGTGCTTATTTCTTTTATGCTCTTGCGGTTGTTTTTTGTGAAATGATTTTTGAATCAGACATGTGTACACTTTCTTTCATTTATTTAACCTGCTGGGTACTAGTGATGTAAGTTAAGAGACCACCCCTCACATGTCACCTTAGTCCTATATTCACTACTGGTTGGCAGTGGTGAGATTCAAAATTCAAACCCCATCCATGTCATCTGACTATGACATTGCTATCATCTTTTATCTATAGATGAAGGATTTTCTTCAACAGTAAAAAAGGCTTGTGCAAAGTGTCCCAAAATGATAAGCCACAGTTCCTCTTAATCACTATACAAGCAGCATGTGAGATGGCTTATGAAATGATCATAAGTAATAAACTTTCACACTGTAAATGAAAATTCAAGCCAAACACACACTTATAACAGTACCTTTAGCACACCATAAATAGGAGAAGAAAGTGCATTTAAAGCAATGGCTATTGCCTACAGATAAACATTTTTTAAAGTAATAATTGTTAAGACTGAAGGGCGGCACAGTGGTATAGTGGATAGTGTTGTCACCTCACTGCAAGAGGTTCCTTGTTCGATTCTCAGCTGAGGTGTCTTCTGTGTGAAGTCTGCATGTTCTCCCTGTGTTCGCATGGGTTTCTTCCAGGTGCTCTGGGTTTCTCCCACATTCCATAGACATGCAGCAGGTGGAATGGACACTCTTAATTGGCCAGAGGTGTGAGTGTGCATATGAGTTTGTGGTATGGATCAACTGCTGCAGCAGGGCCAGGCACCTGGCAGTGTATACCTTGACTCAACATGATTGTCACTGTTGAAGTGACACCCCGATCCCATGTGCAAAAATGGGAAAAAAGGGGTTGTGGATAGATGGAATTGTTAAGACTCAGTGGTACCTGCTCTGATCTAAAGTTAATCCTACAATGTGACCCAAAGGATTATCACTGAGCAGAAAAAAGTCTTCTATAGAAACTGTAGTATGGAAGCCAAGGCCATGTAAGATAGGATAGATTCAACATCCATAGATATGATCAGATGGGGGAGGATCAGACCGTTGATAAGAGCCCTTCAGATAAATAGCAAATCAAACCTAATCTTTTCACCCATCTACCTCACACAGAATAATCAGATCACAAGCATTTCCAGAAAGGAGAAGCACAGAGTAGCCTAGAAAAGTAGAGATCTATTTTGCATCAATGAGTACAAATTCTGTGTGGATCTGGAGAGTAGAAGAGCTATTCAGTTGGAACTGTCCATGATGTTATTCTAATCAGATTTTACATTAAAACCACACGATTGCAAGTTTGAAATGGTTTTAGGTCTTGGTAACTTCAGTTAGGAGTCCCTCTTATATGAATATTATGCGCCCCCACCAAGTTTCTTTCTTTTTTTTTGCTTCATTTCGGCTCCACTGTCCGTTTAATGGACTTGTTTGACAACATTATGTCCATCTCTCCCTTTTAGTTTCTAGAACATATAGTTTCACCAAGTTAAGTCTCTCATCCAGTACCCCAACCATCCTGGTGGCCTTCCTTTATACCCCCACTGTCAGTTAGCTTATTGCCCCTCGCCCGCCATACAACCTCCATGGCTGGGCACAGGGCTCAAGCTGTAGGTTTACTAGTGTTGTGCAGAGTGTCAGAATCACATCACTCTTCCTAAAGCCTGTACGTCTGTTTCAGAAATCTGTGCTGCATTTGTAAGAATTACTCAGCATTCTTCTTTGGGTTCCTTTTTGTTCATGTTACAGATATGCTGGAATATCATATTTAGCTGCTCTGTTACACAGTCTGTAACATGCATATCTGAAGCTTGACATAGATCTGTTAATTGCATGTCTTATTGATAATGCACATTTTACACTATTAGTTGTTTATTTTATTACTCATTTGCGTTTTAATAAATGTCATCTCCAATCTCTCTTTCCTGCTATATTTAATGATAAGGCAAACAATTCTAAATGAACTTTGCATTCAGTATTGTTTTATGTTGTCTTGCTCGGTGAGCAATACATCAATTTCTGATAATACAATGCAAGAAGAATTTTTGATATACTCATAAAGTTCTTTTAGATTGTTTTGCCTGTTTACATAATCCTGTCCTTGAAAATAAACATTTTTAAGCTGTGAAACTGTAGTTCAAGTAATGATTTATTTTACTAAAAAGATCAACTAACTGTATTTTAAAACTCAAGGTTATACCTTCTTGGAAGCTAGGTACTCCAGGTGAAAGTGGCAGGAGAACCAAACCAATGTAGTTCAGCAAGTGGACTGCGGTTTATTGTAACATAATACCACAGTTTGAACTCATCACATTAACATAGCTAAAAGATTTAAAACTTCACAATTCACCACATACAGTTTATTAACTGTAGGTCTGTTAACTATATATTACATAATGTTGTTGTGTCTTTCGGCTTTTCCCGGTTAGGGGTCGCCACAGCAGAACTCCGGTCCGCTAATGATTGGCAGTAGATTTTTACATGCCGAGTTGCCAGCCCTGACGCACCACCTTCAACGAAGGTACGCTCATTCACGCATGTCTCTACACAGAAGACGCTCTAGCTGAGAATCGAACAGGACAACGTCTTACTGTGAGGCGACAACGCTACCGCAGCACCACCACCGCAGTGCTATATATTGCATAATATGATGATTAATTTGTGGAAGCAGTTACCATCTAAGTGCTTTTTATAGCTGTGCATACGATGCCTTTGCCTTAACTTAGGGACTCGTTAAATTAAAATGAAGTCCCTTTGTTCAAATAATGAGATCAGCTGTCTATGTATGCTTTCTAAAGAAACTAACAAAAGTGCTGTCTGCCTCCCTACACACACGCAGACACACACATTCACGTAGACACACAGACATGAACATACACACACCTGCACACATGCGCACATACAGAATACCTTAACCAATCCTCCTAGAAGAGTGAGCTGTTAAAGAACTGGAAAGGGATTCCACTGGTTCCATCCTACAAGGGGGGAACAATAACAGGTCCAGGCAACTAGAAATCTGTTAGTCTCACCTCAGGAGGTAAAGCAATGGATAAAGTGCTGAGGAAAGAGCAGCAGAATTAATTGGAAACCAACAGCCTTTTTAATTTATTTATTTTTTCAATGCCTACATGGTTAATTACTGAATAGATCCTTAAAATACAGTCTTCTCATTTTTGGAGTAGGTGACAATGGAACTAAACAGGGACAGCCCCTTGGAATGATATCCTTCAACTTTAGCAAGCATTTGACTCTGTCCCCCATAAACATCTGACAAACCAGAAGGCATGGTAACCGTGAATGGAGAGCTTATCAGTCGATTGACATGTGATGAATGAAGTCCCTCTGGAGTCTAATGCTGTTTGGGATATTTATATTGGACATCACCAGAGATACACAGAATATGATCAGTCAACTTGTATACCATTCTAAAATTTGGAAAAATGAAGAAAAAGAGGGGTGAGGAGCTTAATGACAGGGACATAAATCGGCTACCCGAAGGGATGAGAAGTGGAAAGTGAGGTACAATCATATCTCTGAGCTTCTTTCTCAAGAAGTTTAGACAAAGCCAAAATTAAGCAGAGGGACAAATGGCCAAAATCAGGGACAACTTATAAATGTCTCCTTAATTCACTTAGAAAGTTAACAAAATATGAGGTTTTACAGCAATAAGAAGTCTGAAACTCTAATGTCCGGCATTATTGAATGACTGTAATTCTTAGTGATCTACTACAAACTCAAACATTTTATTAGAAACGGGAAAATATGAGGCAGAATCTAAATCAGGCACAGATGAGAGTTACATGTAAAGTGCACCAAAGTGTAAAGTCTTATAAATATGGACAAAAAAAACAAAGAAATGTGAATCAGTAGGGAATGACAAACTAGGTACTGATGTCTGTTGAACAATGGCTCAAAATGGGAACTATATGTCAAAAGGAAATAAGGTGCAGGGGTGTATCCAGAAACAAGTATGTGAGTTAATGTTACCATTGTACAAGTAACTGGTCAGGAACGTCAGGCTACAGCCAGAAATAAATGTGCAAAGTTCTGTGAAAAGCAAGAAAACATAACTAGCTGCTGTTTGAGAGTTAAAATAAAACCAAAAAGGAATGGACAGGGACTGAACAAGAGGGAGCCCAAATACTTACGTATGGAAAAGGATTTATTGATACTAAAAGTCAGGAAGACAGTAGGAGGAGAGGCACAATGTGGGTACATTAAATATTAAGGAGATAGTATGGGGGCATACCTCTCAACCTCTTAGCACAAGAAATCTGGACAGACCCTAAAATAATGGGGAAACAAGGACCCCAAAATAAGGATATATTTTAAATATAGTTGTCATAAACTTAAAAACTTGTTAAATAACAAGATTTGTGCCAGCATGTATTTTCTGAAGGATATGAAGTCTGAAACTCAATCTATGTAATTATTTAGTGGCTTCAATCCTTAGTTATTTGCTAGAAAACTACAAATTTTGTGAGGAACAGACCAAAAATATAAGGGGAAATCTGGACATTCTGTGAAAATCTGGACAGCTGAGAGGTATGTGTGGGGGAAGAGGAAGGATAGCAGCTTATTCTGTTTCCATGCTTGGGCAGGGTGACTGACAAACAAGAGCAAGTCATGGATGTAAGGACAAAAGCTGGAAGAGGATACATAGCTTACAGGTCAAGAGAAACAGTTTCAGTCTAGAGACAAAGAAAATCTTCTTCAGGAAAAGGGTCGTGGGTGAACAAAACTTGTGACCAGAAAAGAGGCTTGATTGTGGCTGTACTGGAGTTTCTAAACCAGTATGGTGCAGATAAAGGAGGGGAGATTTAGCTTGTGAGGTCAACAGCATTGTACTACCTGCAGAAAATGGGTAGACTAGGTGTACAAGTGTTTTTTTCTGTTTCCACCTGTCTGTAATGTAACCTATTTAATTAGTTTTGAAAAAAAAGTGCAATGGTAAGAGAGTTATTAAACAAATGACAGGTAACAAGATTTCAGAAAAAATAAACAGGTTTTGTAGATGTAGATTTGAATCAGCAGAATTCGCTCCACCGTTCATCATTATTGCCCCAACATGTTTTTAAAAGGGTACTAGTCACACGAGGAGAATGGAATCCTTTAAATCCTCACTTTTTAAACAATGAAGGGGTTGCTGGACTATGTAGATCCTGTACACGCAGTTAACAATAAAGTGTATGTAGTGGTATGAAAGTCAGCAAAGGGGATGAGTTTCCAGCCACATGGTCAGCAATCAGTTTTAATCCCTGATTTGTATGTGACTCACTACAGACAATTACCACACCTATGCATCATGCCTAGCTCTGGGTGCACTGATGGGTAGGAAGATTATTAGCTAACTAATCAATAAAAGCAGATGGCCTAAGACAGAATTATAGTAATTAAGAAAATCATTTTAAATTTCTTGGACATGCTGTGCATTCAGTGTCTTCAAATGTGATTTTCTGAACTCCCAGTGGTCTAATTTGTAAAAGCTGATATCAGCCATTACTAATATGATGGCAGTCTTTCCATCAGAAACATCTGCCTGCCCCACCCCTTGTCTTCAGTAAAATGAGCTGCCCTCAGGGTTTTGTATACTTTGTTTCTCCTTTCAGGAAGTCTTTTAAGATTGATTGGTTTACTCTGTTTTTTATATGAAAACCTAATTAGAGATTGCGGTAAAAGAATGTGTTTTTGAAAATGACACAGAACATATTGAAAATCCCAAAATGAAATTTGACTTTGTTCAATGTATATAGTTAATATGGTTAAGAAATTATGAAAAATGTGAATATGAGTGTGATGACCCTCCATTGGACCAGTAGTGAAGGAGCCTCAATCCTCACCACTGGCACCAGTGGGGGACGTAAGCTGGGTGGATGACAAGTACCCACACAGTATGTCCACATGCAGCTCTCTGCATCGGGTGTAAGTTCTCTTAAGAGCACACACAGTCCACAGTCAGTCCAGGGCTGGTTTCTTCCTTTTTCTCCAGATCCCTAATAAGACTCCCCACTGGCACAGCTATACAGTTGAGAACTCAGCTGAGTGGCCAAGCCAAGATCTCCAGGACTTCAATGTCCAACCAGTGATTTGTGTCCCTGCCCAAGTACACACACTCTTTAAGTTTAGATTTGCACACACACACACACACACACACACACACACACACACACACACACACACACACACACACACACACACACACCTCTGAAAGGCTGGCACAGGTTTATTAGTTATTCCCCTTTTTGCCCAGACTATAAGGTAGTTATCACTGCCACCAGCCAACTCCTTACCAGCTTCTTTAAGGCCCTTAACAAAGGGTATCCAATCTTATTGTGTAATATTAATATTAATACAAATGGTAGTTTGCCCAAAAGCAAGGCTATTAGGAGTGGCCCACACAGTGTCACCAAATAAATATGCAAGTACTCTCAAAACTTAAATATCTCTAGACAGATGCACCACAATGAAAGGTTTAAATATATTTAATAATAAATAATAAAAGAACAAGAAAATACTCAGTATATAATCACAGTGATATCAGAGTTCAAAATCACAGGAAATATTGAAAACAACATTGCAGGACAGTAATAAATAAATAAAGAAAAATATCTTAAGTAAGCTTTGCTATATTCCTGATTATATTCAAGAGAATTATACTGTTCCCCAGAAACTTACTTCATCAGAGCAAGGCAGATGTGATGAATGGTTCTTGTCAGGTCCAAGACAGAATACAGAATGCACTGTCTCTCTCAGAGAGTTCTCCAATTAATATCTTAAATATTACTGCTAGGATAGCTTGCAGAATGACATCATTTCTTGTCATCTGACTCTGTCCCAGGTAACCCCCCCCCCCATCTCTGGCAGCTAGTAGTATTTATCATCTATCTGTGAAAATACATAGACCTCAGATCTTTGACAGATGCTGGAAGTTATAAAACAATTGCATTCCTTCATACTTTCAGAGGTAGTAATTAGTTCGCTCCAAAGACAATATAGAATGCTTCTTAGTACAGACATTATGTCTCTGGCCTGGCCTCTAAAGTAATTTAATTTCAGCTATTTTTCTGAAGTTAACCTCCTGTATTCCAGTTTCCACTGTTAAAATATATAGATTTAAACAGTTACAATAGTGCATGTACATTTCTGTTCTGTTCCAGAAGGGCACACTGTGGTTCCATTTTAAGCACAAGCACTTTATAAAATACCTTTCTAACACACGTCTGTACAGACCAGTTTGATATAGACATGACATACAGTTCTAATACATTTATAACACAAGCATTTTATATAGATCATGTTGATATTCACAAATGACATATAATTATTTACAAAATTTCAGATAGCTGTGCTGGCAATATCTCCCTTTGTCACAATGAGTAAATGGGAAACATTCCTGCAACTGTATAGTGTCTGGACCATATAATTATCCTAGTTCACCTTCCTGTTGTGTGGTTGCTTGTTTTAGTGTGCGTTAGAAAGTTTGCAGTTCTTCAAAATGAAACATTGAAGAAAACAACATATCCATGGAAATTGTACTGTATTTCATTTCAGGACACACACAGTTGTAAAATGTATATATGTAAATACTGCACGACTGCTTAAATTTGCTGTACATAATTTTAAAAAGAAATAAAAATTGTTGCATTGTGTAAAGGTTAACTTGCTTGTTTTAATATACCATTATGTAATGTCATAATGCCATTTAGGCAGCAAACTTTCGTCAACACTGTTTATGAATATTTTATTATAGTATTTACTTAGCTTGTATGTGCTCATGCCATAATGTCTGGGGTCATTGCTGAAAAGGGTCTGCTGACCAGTAAACTCACCTGGTTAAGAAAATGAAGTAAATAAAAATAAATAAAAGTAAAAAAATAAATGGAGTTGGTATGATTAAGTTGGGGAGGTGTGAAAGGTCTCTATTTCATCGTGCCTGCAGGGACTTTGTTCCCTACACAAAAAAAAATGTTTTAGGTTCAATGAATATGGTTTTCAGCAAAACTACCTCAATTGCTACTTTAACCTAAACCTACCCTGCTGGCCAATAATGCTAAACTCCCCTGCATCTCCCCACTCTTTAACCCTAAAATCCTATCCTACTCCCAAAAATTAAATTTTCTTCTTGATCACTGTCTAAAAATCTAAGCTACACAACTACCCCTCCCACTCATTCAAACTCAGATAATGTGATTGGGCAAGGTGTGCTAACTCCATTGTCATAGCGCAGCTGCCACACTTTGCCAGAACTCAAGCAGCAGATCATGTGACTTGTTTGGGCCGCTTGCTGCAGCAGCCCATGTGATCTGTTTGGGCTTTCACTGCAGCAGCCCATGTGAGCTACAAGATGTTTGGGCCCCTGGCTGTGAGACTGTAGTCTTCAATCTGTTGGGACTCAGGCATTTATAGAAGACTCAGAAATTCATGTTTAAATGAATGTACAGGGTACAGTCTTCATGATTAAATGAACTATTTAGGAACTGAATAACCCTGCTGCAAGACCCAAGTACACTAGTCACAAACTATTTTTATGGGCTTCAGGTGACCCTGGCATAAACAAAGTTCAATAAAAAGTGCATTAGAGTACTCCCAAGGGGTAAAGAGATAAACTTTATGTTGCTATATTCTTAATTGTTTAATTAATTTTTTAACTGGGTAAGCCCCCTGGACACACGTGTCCCTTTTTAGTAGTGACTGGAAGCACTGTTTGATTAGCAACTTATTTAGAATCGTGCAGTAGGAAAACAGAGTCAGAAAGAATCAAAGCCTGCAACCTCACATTATTGTCTGGGTCTCATTGCGTAGTACTCCTCAGCAGAAGGTACAGGTGACACAATTTGTTTTTCCAAAGAGCTTGTTTGACCTTTGGCTGACTGGTGAGGTCAACAAACATATGGAGAAAGATAACAGTAATGAAAACTAAAGAGGAATGCAAAGGTATGGTCATGAGAGAGCAAAGGGTATTAACGCAGAACAAAAGAGATATACCAGCTCAATAAAAGGCAGGATTTTGACTGGGATCAAACAAGAAAAAGTTGCTAGAGTACTGTTCTAGGAAGGCAAATTTAGCAGCTGAGAAATAACAGAGTTGAAAGACAGGCAGCAGATGAAATTACTGTAGAGGTGCTTGCATACTGAAACAGGTGGGGTGACTGCTTTGATATAAACAGAGACGAAGAGTGGCGGAGAAGGTGGAAGTTTGTAATAGGGTCCGAATGGAGAAGAATCCAAATGGAGAGATGATAAAATCAGCAAGGAAAAGAGAGTAATATTGCTAGAACTGAATTCATCCTCATGTCTTGGTGAGTACCTCCACAAGATGGGCCCTGTTTTCACAAAGCCTCACAAAGACAACACTGATAAATAGACTGTATGTTATATAGTACACATCATGGACAGAAGTAGGTTAAAAAATAAAAAAAACAGCTGGGAGCACAAGTCCTAGGATAAAAAAGTGCCCAGTACTGGTATGTGCACTGGTGCCAGGACTGGGAAAAATGACATTGGGGATAGGCTGAACTAGAAGGAAGTACTAAGTCCACAAAAGCTGACAGGCCAAAAAAGAGCCATAACAGTGACACAGCGGAGTATTGAGGATAAGGAATAAATATTGTTACTATTTTGCTAGAAGGTCAGAATTTCCAGATAGAAGATTAAGAGAGACATTAGAGGAATGAAAACTACTTGCACAAGAAAAACTGTCAAAAGCTTCAAATGCAAATTTGTCTTCATTAATACAACAAATTCATAAAAAATATTACATAGACAAAGAAGCTTTGGGCTGCCTGAGGAAGAAGTGACAGAAGAATTGTTAAAATATAAAGAACAATATCCAGAGATTTTTGAAAGGTATAAGAACATGGACTGAAGCTCCAAATGTAGCAGTGTCTCCATATTCATAAAGGATATACACACCTCCAGACTAGTAGCCCAGCATAACGCATCCAAGATACTTCAGGTACAACTAACATTGGGTAAGATGGCGATTCAGGTCGTAGCCTGCTATAGGTCCCCAACCATGTCCCAAGACTCACACTCCATGTTCCTAAACACCCTGGAAACTATTAAGGTCCAACCCAACACTCTCATATTAGGTGACTTCAACTATCCCTCCATCAACTGGGAAAACTACTCATGCACCAATACACTGGCCCAATGCTCCCTGGAATTCATCAGTTCCAGTGTCCTGGACCAGCTCACTCTTACCCCCACTAGAGGAAGCAACATCCTTGACCTGGTTATTACTAACATGAGCAACCATTGCGCTACACCAATAGTCAATTCCTCCATGGTTAGATCTGACCACAAACTAATCACCATGGAAATCCACATCTCACCCACATCCCCCGCAAAGGTAACCACCATGAAAAACTTCTCGAAAGCTGACTTTGGGCTCCTAAAAACAGAGGTGGCTAACTTCACGGCACCCATGTCAATGGAAAATAGATGCATGACTGCCAAGTCATACAGCAATACACTGTATGAATACATACATAAATGCATGGAACTAGCCATACCCAATAGAACCAAGACACTCTCCTCCAAAAAAGGAAGGCAATCTGGTGGTCCCCTGCCATTAATAAACTCTACAACAGAAGGAAGAAACTGTTGCAGAAAAAGGTGAAGTCCCAAGACCGGAAAAACTCCCTTATTAGCCTCAACAAAAAGTTGAGATCCCTCATCAAAACCTCTAAAGCCAGCGATGAAGGCAGAATTGTGGCAGATACCAAAAACAACCATAAATCCTTCTATAGTTATATCAAGAATCTCCACGGCAATACCCAGGTTTGCACTGAGTTACTGCACAATGGCACCTCCTATACTGAACCAACAGATATTGCCAACATACTGGCCAACAGATTCACTGCTAATTTTACCCCTCTCTCTCCCCCTAAAGGACCAGAGGAATGCCAGGCACCCAGCATTACTACAGCACAGGTTAAAGCTGCATTGTCCAAGTCCAAGAATACAGCTTTCATGGGACCCAACAATATCCCTGGATGTGTTCTACATGAACTGCAAAGTGAACTGGCACCACATTTGTGTGCCCTGTTCAGTCACAGCCTCACCTCAGGCTTTATCCCTACCAAATGGTGCACTGCCACAGTCATCCCTTTCCATAAAGAGGGAGCGACTACAGACCCTAGGAATTATCACCCTATTAGCCTGACAAGTCTGATTTGTAAGGTTATGGAGTGCATCATTGCGGACCTAATTAACAGGATATAGGGAATCTCCAAACTCTAGACCCCACGCAATTTGGTTTTGAGAAAGGTAGATCTTGCCTGCTCAACCTGGTTGACTTCTTTGAGTCATTCACCAGAGCTGTGGATGATGGCAAGGCAGTTCATACAGCCTACCTCAATCTGGCCAAGGCCTTTGATACCATTCCCCTTTGATACCATTCCCCACTCAGGAATTATTGACAAACTCACCAAACTAGGCATCAATCCCTATATCGCTAGGTGGGGTGTAAATTGGCTCACAGATAGAACCCACAGTGTGAAAGTAGCAGACTCCAAGTCAGACCAGTCATAAGTGGAGTCCCACAGTAATCAGTCCTGGGTCCTCTCCTGTATGGCATCTATTTCTCAGAAGTCCAGACGAACACGGAGGGACTCTGGCTGATCAAGTTCATAGATGACTGCAAGCTGGGAGCCATTATTAACTCTCCAAGTGATGTAGACATCCTACAGAAAGACCTCACTGAGACCAATGACTGGTGTCAAAACCATGGTCTTAAGCTTGATGCCAAAAAATGCATCATCATCCCCTTTGGGAAAACTCAGTTCCCACTAATTACCACATCGATGGGAGACCACTGAACACTGAAGGTGTTATAAGAGATCTGGGGACACAGGTTGACAGCAACCTCTCCTTCGACCACCACATTGACACTGTGGTCAGAAAGTCCTTCTATGTGGCACATCTCATTACCAAGGGTTTTGCATCCAGGAAGAAAGAGGTCATCATCTCCCCCTCATTAGGCCAGTCATCAAGTATAATGCCCCATTTGGCATGTACTTCACTAGACACATGCAACAGCTGGAAAGGCAACAAAAGTACCTCACGAAGAGGATCCTAGACCTTAAACACGTGTCCTACATGGACAGACTCAAAAAACTCCAGCTATTCTCTGTCTCATATTGTCTACTAAGAGGCAATCTCTGCTTGACTTACAAAGCCATGTCTGACCCAGCTCTGTTAGAAATGCTACATCTAAAGAAATCCCAATCCCTCTGCACTACACGCTTCAGAGACCTCAACCTCATTACCACAATTCACAGAAAATGCTGGAGGGACAGGTTCATAACCCAAAGACTGCCCATGCTCTGGAATAGACTTCCCATACATGTCAAGCAGAGGACCTCACTGGCTCTCTTCAAGAGAAATCTTGATGAGTGGATGGGAAATAAAAAGTTCACCCAGGGATCACTCCAGTGGCTGTACTTGATAGAGGCACTGGGAACTAACATTGGGTGGCATGATGCCAGGGCACTTCTATGGGCTAGGCTGTAAAGGCTCCAGGATAATTAGCCTAATACACACCTATGAACCTATAAAAAAGAAACACAAATATGAGAAAGAAAAAGAGAGCTGATATAGTGCAATATTTATGCAAAGGAGAAAGCAAAACTAAACAATACAAAAAAGCAGCTCCAAAAATATTTGAAGAGAAGTACAGGCAAAGGTACTCAGATACTGAAAATTTCACAATATGAAAAATAAGAAAACAAAGGGAGAAAGTAGAAAAGAGAATTAGTAATGGAGAAGGTAAAGAAATAAAAACTGAAGATATGGATTATCTGTGAAATGAAGGATATAGTGTATAAAATTCAACTCAGGTAATGTCACAGCATAGTGGAACAATAGTCCCCAAACTAAGAAGAAACAGATGGAATGGGAGGCAGCTGTTGACTTGCCACGTGAAGATACTCTGAAAACTTCTGTAGGAAACCAGAACAAAAGTTCAGTTGAAGTTGCACAGCAAGGGAAATAACAGGAAACAGTGGAAACTGTGACGCAGGAAATATTGTGAAGTGATGGGCCAGTGAGTTCCCATATGAAGGAGCAACAGATGATGCAGGATGCAGCTGAAGAGGATATGTCACAGGAAGATGTTCTGGAACTTTCTGTAGAATTCTAAATTAAGCAACTCTTTCCTTAGATCATTCTCTTCTAAACTCAGAGAACATTGCTTGCAGCTTCAGCACTACAGGTTGTGGGACCACAGCCCTTGTCTGTCACATAATTTGTTTTACAGTGGTGTGAACATTTTGTGAACTGAACTTGTATGGCCTACAAAATAATTTTGTCACCAGAAATTGCAAATTTATCCCTGGTCTGGCCCCCATGTCCCTTATGGACAAAGGCAATCATTAAGAAAAGCATTATCCTAACACCCCTCCCTAAAAATCTGTAGTTACCTCCATACTAACATGCCCCCCCCCATAAAGACACCCATGATACTCAGGACCCAAATGGTATGGAGTGTGGGACTAGGCTTGTAAGGGTCCTAGTGGTCATTAGCCTAGTAACAACCTATGAACCTAAGTGTGTGTCCACATCCAGCCATGAGGTAAATATATAGCAATATGCTTTGCATAGCAGTTATTTTATTTTTAGAATTATAATAATTAGGAAACAGGTAACAATGAGCTCTGCGGAGTATGTCAAAATGTTAATTCACAGCTGACCAAAAATGTAAGCTAAAAGGAATCTGACCTGCAGTTAAGTTTCAATCCACTAAAACTGTAGACAACCCAGTAATGGCTATGAGTGCTGACAATGCATCAAAGCAACTCAACCCATCTGATATTGTCTTAAATGATAAATAATGATAAATACTAATGGAGAGAGTGGATAACTTTATGTCAGACCTGCTGTCCTGTCTGTGAAGGTGTTGCAGAGTAAAGCAGTTATAAACCACCCCCTGGTAAAAAATAATTGCTAGAATCTCCTTGCATTCTGGCTGAGTGTGCTTCTCAGCAGATACGTATATTTTTTGGCACTTTTTAACTGTTCAGAGTTGAATAAAACAATAATTGAATTCAGTTCAGAATACAGTTTGAATAAATTGCATTTATTTAAACTGTATTTGCTTTAATATTGTTACACATTCAAGTGTGCTAGCTTGCACTGCACTTGAATTGTTTTTAGTGCTGTTTTAGCTGCTTTTCTGTAAAAAAAAAAAATCTAAGCTTGTTTCCTGCCTTTCCTGTAACTAGTCTAGTTTAGATACCCATTTTCTGTATCCAGGACTGTTTGTAAGCTTCTGAGCCCCTCAAGCCTTTCTGTGTTGGACGGAAGCTTTATAGCTTATTAGTGGGAGCTGTAAGCACTAAGTAGCCTATCTACTACAAAAGGAGTGGTTTCTGGCCAAGGAATTGTAGTTATTGGCCATTTGGGCAGTTTTTCCATCTTTCTCAACTTTTCTGGTTTAAAAGCTCGCATTTGAGCTTGTTTCCCACTTTTCCTATAACTAGTCTAGTCCAGATACAGATTTACTGTATCCGAAACTGTTCGTAAGCTTCTGAACCTCCCAAGCCCTTCTGTGTTGGAGGGAAGCCTTCTAGCTTATCAGTGGGAGTGGTAAGCACTAGTAGCCTATCTACCACAAGAGGAGTGGTTTCTGTCTCAGAAATCGTAGTTTATTGGCCATTTGGGCAGTTTGCTTCCATCTCTTTCAACTTTCTGATTTAAAAGCCTGCATTTGCACTTGTTCCCACTTTTCCTGTAACTAGTCTAGTCCAGATACAGATTTGCTGTATCCAGGACTGTATGTAAGCTTTTGAGCTCCCCAAGTCTTTCTGTGTTGGAAGGAAGCCTTCTGGCTTATCAGTGGGCGTGGTAAGCACTAGGTAGCCTATCTACCACAAGAGGAGTGTTTTCTGGCCCAGAAATTGTAGTTTATTGGCTATTTGGGCAGTTTTTCCATCTCTTTCAACTTTCTGGTTTAAAAGCCCACATTTGGGCTTGTTTCCTGCCTTTCCTGTAACTAGTCTAGGCCAGATACAGACTTGCTGTATCCAGGACAGTTTGTAAGCTTCTGAGTGGTGTCAAAGTCTGCTCTTCAATTTTTCCCTTAGATCTGATAGTTCTCTCCTCTCCTGCACTTTTACTAGCTTATTAGTCTAGCACTTTACCAGACTTCCTGTAGCAATTATTATAGCACACAAATGTGCTACCAGCACTAAACTTTCTACAAGGAAACAGCTCCAGTACGTATTTTTAATGCCCACCCCTCCAGGCATGTCTAAAGGTCAGTTCCCTGTGCTTTCTCCTATTAACCTTGGACATCCTGAGGCAATGTAACAACTGCCTCATGTACACTGACAACCCTCTCCTCTTACCTCCCAACACTCAGACTTGTGAGAGATGCACTTGTATATCCAAATTGGAAGCCACACACTCTCCAGCCAAGACTGAAATAGCTGGTCAAGAGAAGATCAACACTTGTACCACACCACATGGAACACATAGCCATCCAGAACACACACCAGCACTGCCTTCACATAAAAACAAAAAACACGCACCCACCTTCGCAGAGGCTCTCAATAAAAATCTACCCAAACAGCAGAGACCTCCAAGGCAGAAACGCACTCGACCACCACAACACAACACTAATCATGAGACACAAAACTCTCCTAAACAGTGTTCCATTCAACCAAATCCCTTAAGGCAAAACAGCATGCCCAACAAGCTAGTCATAGGTGACTCAATGGTGAGGCACACTGATGTCCCACTCACTAGGTTGAATAAGGAGAAAGTAACAGTCAGGTGCCTGTCAGGTGCCAGGATCCACCACATAACACACGCTCTTAGGTCTCTCAACAACAGGTACAAATATGACTCTGTCATTGTACATGTGGGTGTGAATGACCTGAGACGTACCTCCCTGGATTACATGAAAAGAGAAATGGAGGAGCTCTTGGATTATGTAGCCCAGGCAGGTATAACCCTAGCCCTGAGCAGCATCCTACCATCACCCAGAATGATACCAGAGTACAAGCAGAAAATGATTTATTTCAACAATTGGCTAAGTTTCTGGTGTCATTCTAAGGGGATCCAGTATCTGTCTGCCTGGAATGACATGATTGACAGACCCCAATGCTTTGCCAGAGATGGCCTGCATCTGTCACCTCTAGGCTTCTGGATACTGGGCAAGGCTCTTGCCACCCCATAGTGCCTTTTTTAGCTGGTGTTCCAAAGACCAAATTACCACTGTAACAGCTGCAAACAAATGCAGTCTGAGGGTCATGCTGCTCAATGCTAGAAGTCTAAATCTCAAAATGCACTCGCTTGAAGCACTCCTTAAAATGGAGAACACTGACATTTGTGCTGTAACAGAGACCTTTTTCAAGGCAGCAGAAAGCACCCCTGCACTACCAGGCTATAACTCATTCCACACCTTTCGGCCCCAGAACTTGGATGAAGCTCCAAAGGTGGTGGTGTTTCCGTATTCATAAAGGATGCACACACCTCTAGACTGTTAGTCCAAGATTAAACATCAGAGATACTACAGGTGCAGTTAACACTGGGTATGACAGCGATTCAGGTCGTAGCCTGCTATAGGTCCCAACCATGTCCCAAGACTCACACTCCATGTTCCTAAGCACCCTGGAGAATATTAGGGTCCAACCTAACACTCTCATATTAGGTGACTTCAACTATCTCTCCATTAACTGGGAAAACTACTCATGTGCCAATACACTTGCCCAAAGTTTCCTGGAATTCATTAATTCCAATGCCTTGGACTTGCTCATTCTTACCCCCATTAGAGGTAGCAACATCCTTGACCTGGTCATTACTAACATGGGTGACCATTGCTCTACACTCAACTCCTCTCTGGTTAGATCTGACCACAAACTAATCACCTTGGAAATCCACATCCCTCCCACCCCCCCACCCCCACAAAGGAAACCACCATGAAAAACTTCTCCAAAGCTAATTTTGGGCTCCTAAAAACAGAGGTGGCTACTTTTACGGCACCCCTGCAAATGGAGAATAGATGCATGACCTCCAAATCATACACCAGTGCACTGTACGAACATGTACACAAATGCATGGATCTCACCATACCCAATAGAACCAAGACGCTTTCTTCCAAAAAAGGAAGCCAATTTGGTGGTCCCCTGCCATAAACAAACTCTACACCAGAAGGAGGAAACTGATGTGGAATAAGGTGAAGTCCCAAGACTGGAAAAACTCCCTTATCAACCTCAACAAAAAGTTGAGATCCCCTCATCAAATCCTCTAAAGCTAGCTATGAAAACAGAATTGCAGCAGATAGTAAAGTCAACCTCAAGGCCTTATATAGTTATGTAAAGAATCTGCATGGCAATACTCAGATTTGCTTTGAGCTACTGCACAATGGTACCTCCTATACTGAGCCAACAGATATTGCCAATATACTGGCCAACAGATTCAGTGCCAACTTTACCCCTCCCCCCCAAAGGACCAATCACAATACCAGTAGATTGTCAGGCACCTAGTATTACTGCTGCACAGATCAAAACAGCACTGTCCAAGGCCAATAATACAGCTTCTATGGGACCTGACAACATCCCTGGCTATGTTCTACATGAGCTACAGAGTGAACTGGCACCTCACCTGTGTGCCCTGTTCAATCACAGCCTCATCTCAGCTTTGGCCCTACCAAATGGTGCACTGCTACAATCATCCCTCTCCACAAAGGAGGAGCGATGACAGACCCTGGGAACTATTGCCCCATTAGTCTGATGAGTCTGATATGCAAAGCTATGGAACGCATCATCATGGACTTAATAAACAAGGATATAGGGAATCTCCAAATTCTGGATCCCACACAGTTTGGTTTTGTGA
The DNA here is from genome assembly GCF_019279795.1 of Protopterus annectens. Classification (NCBI taxonomy): domain Eukaryota; kingdom Metazoa; phylum Chordata; order Ceratodontiformes; family Protopteridae; genus Protopterus; species Protopterus annectens. The sequence continues at coordinate 728,158,889 of NC_056751.1, forward strand.
AGGGTAGATTGTGCCTGCTCAACTTGGTTGACTTCTTCGAGTCAGTCACCAGAGCTGTGGATGAAGGCAAGGTTTTTCATACAGCCTACCTTGATCTGGCCAAGGCCTTTGATACCATTTCCCACTCAGGACTCATTGATAAACTCACTAAGCTAGGCATCAACCCCTATATCACTAGGTGGGTTGCAAACTGTCTCACAGATAGAACCCACAGTGTGAAAGTAGCTAACTCCAAGTCAAACTGCCGACTAGTCATAAGTGGAGTCTCACAGGGTTCGGTCCTGGGTCCTCTCCTGTTTGGTATCTACTTCTTTGAAGTCCAGGCCAACATGAATGGACTCTGGCTGACAAAGTTTGCAGATGATTGCAAGTTGGGAGCTATTATTAACTTCACAAGTGATGTTGAAATTCTACAGAGTGGCCTCACTGAGTCCAACGACTGGTGTCAGAACAATGGCCTTAAGCTCAATACCAAAAAATATGTCATCATCCCGTTTGGGAAAAACCCAGTTCCCAAGAATTACCACATCGATGGTAGTCCACTGAACACAAGAGGCGTTATAAGAGATCTGGGAACACAGGTTGACACCAACCTCTCTTTTAATCACCACATGACACTGTGGTCAAAAAGTCCTTCTATGTGGCACATCTCATTACTAAGGGTTTTACATCCAGGAAGAAAGAGGTCATTGTCTCCCTCTACTCTTCCCTCATTAGGCCAATCATCAAGTACAATGCCCCATTTGGCATGTACCTCACTAGACACCTGCAACAAGTGGAGAGGCTGCAAAAGTACCTCACAAAGAGGATCCTAGGCCTTAAAATCTTGTCCTATATGGACAGACTCAAAAAACTCCAAGTATTGTCTGTCTCATATAGCCTACTTAGCGGTGATCTCTACTTGACTTACAAACCATGTTTGACCCAGCACTGTTAGAAATGCTACATCTGAAGAAATCCCAATCCCTCCGCATCACACGCTTCAGAGACCTCAACCTCATTACCACAATCAACAGAACGTGCTGGAGGGACAGGTTCATAACCCAGAGATACTGGATTATATTATATATATATATGTATGTGTATATATATATATATATATATATATATATATATATATATATATATATATATATATATATATATATAATATAAATCTATTATCTATCTGTATATCTGTACACAAACACATACACACACACGCACACACTAACAGATGCACAGAAAAACAGTCTTTCATACATATATGGAAACACAGATGCATAGCCACATTCACTCATGCAGAGGCATGCCAGACACACATATATGCATATACATAGTCACAATGAATTTCATTTATGCACACACATGCAAAAACACAGACAAACCCACGCACATATACACAGAAATGCACACATACACACATGGACCCAAAATATTACAGCCACTTTCTTGATTTGATGCACCTCAGATGTCTCATTGTGATCAAATGAATGAAAACGGATGCAGTACAAAGCAATGAATTGCGCCATGCCACGTACCCCTCACCTGTTCTTAATTTTGTAGAATGTGCCTGATTTTTTCTCATGTTCTTGCTCTTTCCTTGAAAAATGTTTGACTTTTCTAGTTCAGAAAAAGCAGGTTAATGCAAAACTTCTTGCTCTATTAACTTTTTTAAGTGAATTATGGTAATATTTAAAAAATTGTCCCTGATTTGTATTTATTGATTTTATTTTATTTATTTATTTATTTACATTTGTTAACCAAGTAGTGTCCGACTGGGTTGAAAAACTTTGTCACCCCATTATTTTTGACTTTGCCCAGACTACTTTAGCAAAGAAATGTATGTGCTCCCTCTCTCTCTCTCGCTTTCCCTCTCTCCCTCAGTCCCCAGCTCTCCACGCAGAGATACAACTGCATTACTTTTGTTTTATTTCACTTACTAAACAAATTTTTTTAACAACACTTAGTGAAGGGAAAATAAAACATCAAGTCCTTTTAACTGCACAGCAGTTACTTTTGCTATTATATTCGTCTTCTTTAGTTTTCTTTTTTACTGACATTATTTTGTACTGCTAAACTACTGTGTTTAGCGAGCGTAAACGAGATGTCAGCTGCTTTGTTTTTTTCTTCAGTCTATGCTTCATAATGGTTTAATATTTTGCCATGAAGCTGCGGACATGACACTGGGCTCTCCAAGTACATTAATTCCCTGTTGGAGAATGTCTGTTGACTGTGAGATCCGCCCATTTTGTAAGACTGAGTAATAAATTGCTGACCATAAGCCATGTCCCAGTGCCCCTTTTCACTTTAAATAGCTATAGACATATCAGCGATCAACTACCTTACCCCCACCCCCAAGATTGTGGCCAAGACTGATGGGGAAGATGTCATCCTTGCAACAGGAAGAGATGAGATGAGATTAGGCCATCTGAGCCTGATACCATATTGGCAATGGAAGCTTTTTTTCTTATTTTGACCTTACCTTTAACAGTGTCACCTCTGTTTATTACACATTGACATCAATGTGATATGCAAGCCAAAGACTAAAACTGTCACATAGACAAACCAGTTAGTAAAAACTACAAGATAACCCCAGCCAAGCTAGAGTTTTCACTGTGTGATACCTTAAACCTCCTGTAATAGAGGCCATGGGATATTTGCAAATGACCCCTTAAGGACATCAAGTATTTCAGCTATAAGGTTTCTGAATGTCAAATGATTTTTTTACTTATTTTTTAAGTCTCTACAGATACATTCAGGTCAATAAAGCCAAACCCCTCTGGCTGTGGACATGCATGCTTCGGCCTTCTTATGACCTCATCAGCAAAACATAAGTAGACTATAGTGTGTCCATAAAGATTTAAAAAGAAAAAGGAAAATATCTTGGACATTCAGAAACCTTATAGCTGAAACACGATGTCCTTAAGGGGTCATTTGCATATATCCCACAGGCCTCTTTTACAGGAGGTTTAAGGTATCACACAGTGAAAACTCTAGTTTGGCTACGTTTTCAATGGGATATGCAGTCAGCTGCTTCCATGCACACACCCTGCTCTGATGTCTGCTGGCTCTGCCAGTTAAGTACTAGCAATAAGCCCTCTTGTCTCTACCACACACTTTTACCAGGCAGAAAAAAATATATATATTTTTTGTATATAACATTCAGTATGTTATTTTGAAATAAGAAAGCGTCTGCCTTCTAAACTGGTACCCCCTACTATGACCATTGGTCATTGTGATAAACTGTGTAATGTATTAAACAGGAGTCCATCTTTTCAAAGTAGTTAAAAAGTTATAGAAGTGAGCCTCAACACACAACACTTTGTATCTTTTAGGAATATTTTCCAGGAGAAATATTTCTAGCTTGAATTAGATTATCCATTTGGGACTTATAGAGAGATGCATTTATTTTCCATTTTATTATGGCTGGCATTACTGTAAATATCACTTTGGAAACATTTTCTGCAATTTGCAAGGATAAATCAAGATGAAAGGGAGTCAGGACTCAGAATTTACACTTCATTTAACTCCGACTGACACATGTTGCTACTTTACCTGTGAGCAGTTTATTTACACAGATTATATAACAGATGGTACAAGACAATCTTTATCTAGAATTTCATGAAAAAAGTAAAACTATGATTACAAATCAAATTAACAAAGAATAGTTCTGGGCCTGAGTATTGTCAGAGGATATAAATTCATGTTTAGTAGATCAAAAAAGGTTAATGTCGAAGGATTTCATGTGAGAATGCACTGCACCTTTGTGTAGGTGTTATGGCCTTCAAGTAACCACTTATTTTTGGAAGCCAAAGTGTTCCTTAATCTTCTCCACTTGATTACAGAGAGAGCTCTATCTCTTAGTTTCACTAAGAAAAAGAGAGCTATCATTTAGTGAGAGGTAAGTCACGAAGCACGCTCTGCTTTGTAATGGACATATATCTACCAACAAGTCAGAAATGTTACAAACTGCTCAGTGTATTCATACACACAAATAGATATAATAATAATATAATATAATATAATATAATATAATATAATATAATATAATATAATATAATATAATATAAATAGACAAGGCCTAAACAACATGTCCTACATGGACTGATTCAATGCACTGTTACTATAGTCGGTATCCTTCACACTGGTAAGAGGTGACCAGTGTCGGGCATATAAGACATTCTGTGACCCAGTACTGATGGATTTACTGCACATCAGCAAACCAAATGGCATCAGAAATACTTTGTGTAGGGATCTAAACCTCTTCTGCAACATCAACAGAAGAGTTTGGAGGGACAGGTATATCTCGCAGAGGATAGCATTGCTCTGGAACAGATTCTCCATCCACATAAAACAAATCTCATCATTGTTCATATTCAAGCACAATTTGGATTTATGGATGGGAAACATAAACTTTAACCCAGGACCCCAGGACTGCCTCCTGTGCTACTAATGGAGAGAGGAAGCTCCTAAATACTCTATAACATGCATGTGTGCCCTCAAATTATCAATGATATAATCACAGTTATTCTGAATAGGGGTAATATATAACTATTGACCACTGCATGGGTAAGGCCAGTTTCTAACCAAATGGGATAGGTTAATTTGAGCACAAAAAGGTAAACTGGCTAGGATTAAAATGGCCCACAAATGCAGCTAACCTAGAACTTTCGTATGAACCTATGAACCTATAATGAAAGAGCTCTAGAGGACACACAATCACACACACACACACACACACACACACACACACACACACACACACACACACACACACACATATGCAGGAAATACCTAGCAACAGCTGCACATCATGTGTTAGGCATAGAATTTGTGGGCACAGGTCTTAATTTTTAACTTGAGACAACACACCTGCAAGCTGTAATGACCTATACCTTCGAATAAGCCACGAAGACTGGGGAAAACTATGATGGTTTAAAATTGTTAAACCTTTGAAATGCCAGTTTGGAATATCAGTGATATACGAGTATTGTTTTGGATAAGATAAATGAATTACAGTTATAAACAAATAACATGAATGAATATTCATTTTAAACTATATTACTCTCAGTCCAACTACTGTGGCAGATACATGGACTCTGTGGAGGATCTGAAAGAGGTCTGGATTTTGGAGAGCATATCAACCTATCCATTACCCTGTTGGTCCTGTCTAAAAGGGATGATTTTCATGCAGCAACATTTGAGTTCCTGGTTAAGGGGGGTGTCATTAGAATTGTCCTGGTGTGATACAGTGTGATGCCATTAGAATTGTCATGGTGTGATACAGTGTGATGCCATTAGAATTGTCCTGGTGTGATACAGTGTGATGCCATTAGAATTGTCCTGGTGTGATACAGTGTGATGCCATTAGAACTGTCCTGGTGTGATACAGTGTGATGCCATTAGAATTGTGCTGGTGTGATACAGTGTGATGCCATTAGAATTGTCCTGGTGTGATATAGTGTTGCCATTGGAATTGTCCTGGTGTGATACAGTGTGATGCCATTGGACTTGTCCTGGTGTGATACAGTGTGATGTCATTAGAACTGTCCTGGTGTGATACAGTGTGATGCCATTAGAACTGTCCTGGTGTGATACAGTGTGATGCCATTAGAATTGTCCTGGTGTGATACAGTGTGATGCCATTAGAACTGTCCTGGTGTGATACAGTGTGATGCCATTAGAACTGTCCTGGTATGATACAGTGTGATGCCATTAGAATTGTCCTGGTGTGATACAGTGTGATGCCATTAGAATTGTCCTGGTGTGATACAGTGTGATGCCATTAGAACTGACCTGGTGTGATACAGTGTGGTGCCATTAGAATTGTCCTGGTGTGATACAGTGTGATGCCATTAGAACTGTCCTGGTGTGATACAGTGTGATGCCATTAGAACTGTCCTGATGTGATACAGTGTGATGTCATTAGAATTGTCCTGGTGTGATACAGTGTGATGACATTAGAACTGTGCTGGTGTGATACAGTGTGATGCCATTAGAATTGTCCTGGTGTGATACAGTGTGATGCCATTAGAATTGTCCTGGTGTAATACAGTGTGATGCCATTAGAACTGTCCTGGTGTGATACAGTGTGATGCCATTAGAACTGTCCTGGTGTGATACAGTGTGGTGCCATTAGAATTGTCCTGGTGTGATACAGTGTGATGCCATTAGAACTGTCCTGGTTTGATATAGTGTGATGCCATTAGAACTGTCCTGGTGTGATACAGTGTGATGCCATTAGAATTGTCCTGGTGTGATACAGTGTGATGCCATTAGAATTGTGCTGGTGTGATACAGTGTGATGCCATTAGAACTGTGCTGGTGTGATACAGTGTGATGCCATTAGAACTGTGCTGGTGTGATACAGTGTGATGCCATTAGAACTGTGCTGGTGTGATACAGTGTGATGCCATTAGAACTGTGCTGGTGTGATACAGTGTGATGCCATGAGAATTATCCTGGTGTGATACAGTGTCATGCCATTAGAACTGTCCTGGTGTGATACAGTGTGATGCCATTAGAACTGTCCTGGTTTGATACAGTGTGATGCCATTAGAACTGTCCTGGTGTGATACAGTGTGATGCCATTAGAATTGTCCTGGTGTGATACAGTGTGATGCCATTAGAACTGTCCTCGTGTGATACAGTGTGATGCCATTAGAACTGTCCTGGTGTGATACAGTGTGATGCCATTAGAACTGTCCTGGTGTGATATAGTGTGATGCCATTAGAACTGTCCTGGTGTGATACAGTGTGATGCCATAAGAATTGTCCTGGTGCGATACAGTGTGATGTCATTAGAATTGTCCTGGTGTGATACAGTGTGATGCCATTAGAACTGTGCTGGTGTGATACAGTGTGATGCCATTAGAACTGTGCTGTTGTGATACAGTGTGATGCCATTAGAACTGTGCTGTTTTGATACAGTGTGATGCCATTAGAATTGTCCTGGTGTGATACAGTGTGATGCCATTAGAACTGTGCTGGTGTGATACAGTGTGATGCTATTAGAACTGTGCTGGTCTGATACAGTGTGATGCCATTAGAACTGTGCTGGTGTGATACAGTGTAGCAATAATAGAGAAATGCACAGATGTTAGACATTTTTCCATACCCACTTCCCAGCAGTAAAGCAGCAGGGATAGGGTAATCCCTCCAGCTACTATGAATTCTTCAAGATGATAGATGCCTTCTTTTTCCTGTATATGGCATTTATAACCTGCTGTCTGTGCCCACTAGATGCTGGTGGAGAATTACTACTCCCTGCAGGCTGCCCTTCATCTGGTTGACCTAACAACAGGCACATGGGCAGGGGCTTACTGAAAATGCTAAAGAAATCCAAGATACCAGTAAATGGCCACTGAAATAATGGCCTGCATGACAAACCAAGTGGATCCGTTGGGATAAAAAAGATAATCTATTATTAATGTGGACTTTTAGTTTGAGTCTACTCAGTAAAGAGTACTTGTAGATTTGTGTTATAATGAATTCCACCTCCCCCCTCTGTAACCTTGCAGACTCCTCCACACCTCAACATTTTCCATAATTCTGTGAGCTGTATCCTCCTTCAAATGTAGTTTTCTCCCTGCATGCAATCACTTTCTTGTTGAGGCGTGCCTGCAGCTATCATTGTGAAACCTTTTCCCCATAAGATTGCAAATGTTCGGGCTTCATTTGTCAGTTTCTGTAATAATTGAAAGTGATCCACAAGCTGTCATTTTCATTGTAAGTGCTCTGAGATATTCCTTGATGCAGTCTTTTTCAAAATGAGATTACACTTTGAAATCATCTAGCAACCAGGGTATCACTGGAGTAGGACAGCCTTCTTAAAAAGTATTAATGAGAGCATACTATGTGGATTTATGATTACATGTCAAATCATAGTTGTCCAATGGACAAAAACTGGAGAAAAATATCACTGAAAGACACTTTCAACAAATAAAATAAGCTTTTTCAGTAGGGGCAAGGACCCCCCCCTTCACCCTCATGTGGGGGTACCTTCTACATACCCCTAACTTATATATATATATATATATATATATATATATATATATATATATATATATATATATATATATATATATATATCAAGTCCATGGCCACAGAGCAATGGACAAAGGGCAACAGTTAATATCCATCCATCCATCCATCTGTCCTTCCTTTCATGCATACATCCATCTATCTATCCATCCATCCTTCCTTCCTTCTATCCATCCATCCATCCATCCATCCATCCATCAACAACTCCTTTTTCCCATTTTTTGCACATGGGGTTGGGGTGTCACTTTAACAGTGACAATCATCTAGAGCCAAAGGGAAACAGTTAACATTCACTGAAAACATCTTTCAGTGATATCTCCTTGGCAGTATTGTCCATCTAACAAATTCCACTGAAAAACTTCTCAAGTCCCGTGGATGTTATACATGGAGTCTCATACGATATCAGTTCCTGTCATAGAAAACGGCCAATGCAGTATTCCAACAGACAGCAAGAGAAAGCCAATACAGGGTAGGCATTATCAATGGTAAAATAATAAAACAAAACACTTCACAGAAACAACACTGGGCTACAATAAGACATTGCTTTCCATAAAATGGCATTTGCCTCATAACTCATCTAAATGTTTTACTTCAAATTATCATCGGATTCTGCATCGAAGACCTCCATTCAGATCTGTGGAATAAGCATCAACCAATCAATGGAAAATGCAGGAAAAACATACTAATCAAAGCTGTTGCCCGAAAGATTTTACTAATATTGATAAAGAGCAAGAGAATGCTTGTATTCTCTTGTTTTTACTACTAATAACTGACAAATAGTGACGGTACTAACACTTGATGATATTGTGGGAGAAGTGGGTAGCATATGTGCCTGGCTGAATTCCTCATTTGTAGCACAGAGGTAGTTTTAGTGCAGGTAGCACATGTCAGGCAGTGCGGGCTGCATATGTGTCCAGCTGAATTCATCATTTGTAGCACACAGGTAGTTTCAATGCAGGTAGCACATGAAGGGTAGTATGGGTGGCATATGTGTCCAGCTGAATTCCTCATTTGTAGCACACAGGTAGTTTCAGTGTAGGTAGCACATGCCGGGTAGTGCGGGCAGCATATATGCCCGGCTGACTTCATCATTTGTAACACAGGTAGTTTCAGTGCAGGGAGCACATGCAGGGTAGTGCGGGCTGCATATGTGTCCAGCTGAATTCATCATTTGCAGTACACAGGTAGTTTTAGTGCAGGTAGCACATGTCAGGTAGTGCGGGCAGCATATGTGTCCGGCTGAATTCATCATTTGTAACACACAGGTAGTTTCAGTGCAGGTAGCACATGAAGGGTAGTATGGGTGGCATATGTGTCCAGCTGAATTCATCATTTGTAGCACACAGGTAGTTTCAGTGCAGGTAGCACATGCCGGGTAGTGCAGGTAGCATATGTGTCCGGCTGAATTCATCATTTGTAACACAGGTAGTTTCAGTGCAGGGAGCACATGCAGGGTAGTGCGGGCTGCATATGTGTCCAGCTGAATTCATCATTTGTAGCACATAGGTAGTTTCAGTGCAGGGAGCACATGCAGGGTAGTGTGGGTGTCATATGTGTCCAGATGAGTTCATCATTTGTAGCACAGGTAGCTTCAGTGGAGGTAGTACGTACAGGGTAGTGATTCACTGTACTGGCTATTCAAAGGGTAATGTAGTGAAATGAATGTGATTGATTACATGACTGTCAAGTATAGCTTAATCTGACTAATGATGAGATAAATCATAAACATATGCCCTGGATGGCACAGTGGTGCAGTGGTTGCATTGTCACCTCACAGCAAGAGGTTCTCTGGTTTGATTCTTGGCTGGGATACCTTCTGTTTGGAGTCTGCATGTCCTTCCTTGTGTTCATGTGGGTTTCCTCTGGGTATTGTGGTAAGACACAAGTGTTGTCAATCATGAAACAATGATAAAAACTCTATGACATATGCACAGAGCAATAACATTGGCACATGCAAAATTAAACCTAAAAAAGACAAAAACATAATTTTTTAATGAGAGGGTAAGGCATCCTGACCTCCACCCCACAACCCCTGCTAATTATATGTACTAACTCTTGAGATCTCACAATATAGTGGAAATTGCATATTCCACAGCACCAAGAAATGTGTGATCTTGCACTCCTGTTCACCATCTATTTAGCTGACCCAATTTTGTTGACTAAACCACCTTAAAGACAACAGTGGGGAAAAGGCAAAGCCTACAACCATGCTGCAGTCAGTTCTTGCACAACTGAATACTGGCAGTGTGCAATCAAATGAATATTAGATCACTAGTGCTGCGGCTTAGTCCATTTGATGAAATGATCATTCAAACAAACGCAATGCAATTTTATAAGACATGCAGCAGCACAACCCAGGAAGGCAAGCCAAACAACGCAGAAAGATAAATAAATAAAATTTATTACACAAAGCTCCACAGATTAAGCACTTTCATATAAAACTTCATCAGGTTTCTAATGAAGTTTTATATGAAAGTGCTAAATCTGTGGAGCTTTGTATAATAAATTTTATTTATTTATCCTTCTGCTTTGTTTGGTTTTCCTTCCTGGGTTGTGCTGCTGCCTGCCTTATCGATTTGGTGTTCCTTGTGGTCTCCTTGTGGTTCTAAAGCATTGCAATTTTATATATGTGTGTGTGTGTGTGTGTGTGTGTGTGTGTGTGTGTGTGTGTGTGTGTGTGTGTGTGTGTGTGTGTGTGTGTGTGTGTGTGTGTGTGTATATATATATATATATATATATATATATATATATATGTATGTATGTATATAGATAGATATATATAGATATAGAGATAGATAGATATGTGTGTGTGTGTGTGTGTGTGTGTGTGTGTGTGTGTGTGTGTGTATATATATATATATATATATATATATATATGGATGTATGTGTGCCCATGTGTGTGTGTGTGTGTATCTTGTAGAGGTGGTCAAAATGCACTATCTTCAAATGCATGTTAACGCAAAGTAAGTTTACTGAATAACATGCATATCAGATGTGAGTGTTGTATTGTGTGGAATCGCAAATTACCAGAATGAAAGGACTTTTCCCTGGCATTTTGCAGTCTTGAAGTTGGTATATTTAAGTCAACAGAGGTGTCAAGGATGCAGTCATCATGTGGATGGTGTAGGAGGTTTGCCTCCCATAAAAAAATACTTGACGTGTGCACTTACGTAGTTCTTTGACTATTCTGTTTTTCATTAACTTTGCTGCTGAAGAATGGGATTTAAAGTTAGGGTATTTTGATCAATTATTATAAACACATATAATTACATACATACAGAGAGGAAATGCTCAAAGAATGACCAGTTTATAGCAAATCTAAAGTGATCAAAAATATGAAAAACGTAACTCTATAAACCATTGGTTAAAAAGATAACTAAATATTTAGTAACCCTTTAGCCTGCCAACATGGAAGCATAAATACTGTCATCAAGCGAAGACAATTCTGCCTACTTGGTTTGCCTGAGTCCATTCTTGTGACTGTAAGATAATCTGAGCGAGTTAACCAACAGCAATCCTTTACTATCCCCCCAAAAAATGTTTTATGCTTGGACCATGCCATCTTAAATTAGAGTAACCTACAGTCATCTTTGTGAAAAAATGACTCACATTTCCTGTATGACCGAAGCACTAAAGGCGGAGGCGTGTCCATATTCATTAAGGATATCCACACCTCCAAGCTAGTTGCTCAGCATAATGCATCTGAGATTATCCAATTTCAACAAACTCTGGGCAAAACCGCAATCCAGATTGTAGCTTGCTACAGACCCCCCACCACCACCACCATGCCCCAGGATTCCCACTCCTCTTTTCTTGATACACTGGAAAATATTAAGGTACAACCCAACACCCTAATAATGGGTGATTTCAACTGCCCCACCATTAAGTGGGAAAACTACTCGTGTACCAACTCGTTTGCTCAACATTTTCTGGAATTCATCAATTCCAATGCCTTGGATCAACTTATCCACACCCCCACCAGGGGCAGCAATATCTCTAGACCTGGTCATCACCAACATGGGCGATCGGTGTTCCACACCAGAGGTCAGCTCCTTGTTGGTCAAATCTGACCACAAGCTAATCACCCTAGACATCCACATCCTGCTCCCACCCCCCATTAGGAAAACAACCATAAAAAATTTCTCCAAAGCCAACTTCACGCTTCTTAAGACAGAAGTGGCAAACTTCACGACACCCATGCAGATGGACAATGGAGGTACGACTGCTGAATCCTACACAAATGCACTTTATAAGCACTTACATGAGTGCATGGATCGTGCTATCCTTAACAAAACCAAGATGCTATCCTCCAAAAAAGGAAGCCAATCTGGTGGTCTCCTGCCATAAACAAACTCTACAACAGAAGAAAGAACTGTTGCAAAAAAGAGTAAAATCCCACAATTGGAGGAACTCCCTGGTCAGCCTCAGTAAGAAGCTGAGATCCCTCATAAAATCCTCCAAAACTAGTTATGAAAACAAAATCACCACTGATTTTAAAGACAACCACAAAGCATTCTATAGCTATGTCAAGAATCTCAATGGCAACACTCAGATCTGCTCTGAGTTACAGCACAATAACACTAAATATACAGAACCAACTGATATTGCCAACATCCTGGCAGATAGGTTCAGTGCTAACTTTACCCCCCTCTCACCCCCTAAAGGACTCATCTTTATACCGGAAGAATGCAAAGTTCCTGTAATCACAGCTGCACAGGTAAAAACCTCACTCTCCAAAGCCAAGAACACAGCATCCATGTGACCTGACAACATTCCAGGCTGCCGTCTACATGAACTACAGAATGAACTGGCACCCCACCTAAGTACCATGTTCAATCATTGCCTCACCTCAGGCTTTGTGCCCATTGAATGGTGCACCGCGACAGTTACCCCACTCCACAAAGGGGGGGCCACAACAGACCCCAGGAACTACCGCCCCATTAGCCTGACAAGCCTGGTCTGCAAGACCATGGAACGTATCATCATGGAACTCATAAACAAAAACATTGGAGATCTCCAAACTCTGGACCCCACACAGTTCAGGTTTGTAAAAGGCAGATCATGTCTCCTAAACCTGATAGACTTCTTTGAAGCAGTCACCAAAACCATAGATGAGGGTAAGGTGGTTCACTCAGCCTATCTAGATCTTGCCAAGGCATTCAACACCATCCTCCACTCTGGAATTATAGATAAACTCACTAAACTAGGTATAAATCCCTATACCACAAGATGGGTTGCCAACTGGCTTACTGACAGAACCCACACTGTGAAAGTAGCAGACTCCAAATCATACTTCAGACCAGTGACAAGTGGAGTACCACAGGGTTCAGTCCTGGGTTCTCTCCTGTTTGGTATCTACTTCTCTGAAGTTAAGGTTAACACAGAAGGTCTTTGGCTAACTAAATTCGCAGATGACTGCAAACTAGGAGCCATAATCGAAACTCCTAACAATGTGGACATCCTACAAAAGGACCTCACTGAGACAGATGCCTGGTGTCAAAGCCATGGTCTCAAGCTCGATGCCAAAAAGTGCATTGTCATCCCCTTTGGTAAAAACTCTGTACCCATGAGCTACCACATAGGCAGTAGTCTACTTAACACTGAAAGTGTGATAAGAGACCTTGGGACCCAGGTGGACAGTAGTCTCTCCTTTGATAATCACATCACCACAGTGGTCAGGAAATCCTTCTACATGGCACACCTTATCACAAAAGGATTCTCATCCAGGAAAAAGAGGTCATTGTTCCCCTCTACTCATCACTCATTAGACCCATTATAGAGTACAATGCCCCTTTTGGAATGTACCTCACAAGACATCTGCAGCAGCTGGAAAGGCCACAGAAGTACCTCACAAACAGGATCACTGGCCTCAAACAGATGCCCTACACTGACTGTCTCAAAAAACTCCAACTATACTCCGTAGCATATCGCCTACTCTGAGGTGATCTCTGCCTAACATATAAAACTATGTCAAACCCAGAGCTGTTAGACATGCTACACCTAAAGAAATCCCTCCGAGCTACATGCTCTAGTGACCTAAACCTTGTCACCACAATAAACAGAACATGCTGGAGGGATAGATTCCTGTCCCAGAGACTTCCCATACTCTGGAACAGACTACATATCTATGTCAAACAAAGCTCCTCATTAGCACTCTTCAAGAAAAATCTTGATGACTGGATGGGTAATAAGAAATTCACCCCAGGGATCACTTCTGTGGTTCTGCTGGACAGGGGCACAGGAAAATAATTTTCTTGGGTGGCGAAAGTCAGGGTACCTTTCTGGCTAGGCTTGTATAGGCCCTAGGGCCAATAGCCCAGTACCTACCTAAGAACCTATGAACCTATAAGACCATACTCAGTCTTCAGAGTGTACTCTCTTGTTCTTACACATTGTGCTGCCTGATTAGCGATTCTGTTTAGATACTTAAGCAATTTCCATCTACACCCTTTCCTGTTTTTTCTTCAGTGATGGAAATGATAAAGACATTAAACTCACTCATCATGCAGAACCAGCTGCATATTCACAGTGTATGATTATATCCTCTGGATGCAAATTATAGCCACTTATTAAGACGAAAACAAAAAAAAAAAATCACCAGTGATTAGAATGAGTTTTATTCAAGTGATAAGACCAACAATGAGGTAAAGGGTCATGCACTGGGGTCACAGGCCATCACACTGCACATTGTGCATAAAGAATTGTATGTACCTTATCTTAAACCTTCATTGCTCTTTGCTTGATGAAAACCATAGCAGGACAATAGTTACGTGCAGCAGTACATTGCCTAAATGCAGACCTTATCAATCAGCACAGTACGACTGACTGAGCCAAATGCCTCGGCCAGCTCCACAGGCACTGCCCAAGGCTGTGTGCAGTTTAATTAATTAGCAAATATCACAATGGAAATGAATTTCAGCTGCGGTGAACATAAATGACAATGCAACTAAATAAATGTATTTGTACACTGGGTGTGCTATGCATAAAAGATTATTGGGCTAAGATTTCTTTTTGTTCCTAAACAACCATAACGGTGGACTACGGTGTGTCCCATCTGCTTAATGTCTTCCATCTAAAACATTGACATATTCTCATATATCGTTTATTTTTTTAAAACAGTCATGCCCTCTAGAGTTATTATAGCATGTAAGCGAAAGCAGATTAGCCCCTGTTCTACTCTAAGCAGACTTATTCCTTAAAATATAAAAATATTGTTTAAATCATAACTTTCCTTTATGTAAGGAACACTCTTGGTCTCCTTCAAAGTGCTGTTAGTGAAATAGTTAACTTTAGCTGTGTGTTCAGAAACTTATAGATTACAGCATCAGCACTACGTAACCATTATACAGAGCAGCTTCAGCTCAGTGTCAATGAACCGTTAGTTAAAAAGTGCATCTATAATTTACGGGTATTTTCAGTAGTCAGAATTCTTTTCTCCTCACTAATCCTAAAGTCTAAGCCATTGAACAGTTTATATCAATGAACTTCATCAGCAAGATCATAGGACTGAAATAACTGGCCTTGGTTGGCTCCATTTTTTTGTGGAATCACTAAGAAATGATTATAGCCCACAAAATAATACTGCAAAAGTAACACACAAAACATTCAAAGTTCTACCACTTCTCATGCTAGAGAGTGTCCATTACAACCCTGGATATTCATCCCATATACTGCACAGGTCAGCTGACTGATAGGTTTTGAAGGCTATACTATAGTAACATTCTTAGAGTACAGGTAGGGCAGGCCACACCTGACACTGAAGCGATTACTGGATCCTGGCTATTTCCAGCAGTCTCTTAAATGAATATACGATATATTACCAAGACTTCATGTGTAAGGGGTGAGTGTTATTTTCTGCATTCTTTTCTGCCGACTAAGAAAGTTTTCCCTCATTCCTTCATGTCAGAATGTAAATGCCTAGCTATGAAAACCTGCAAGAAGGTCATGATAGTTGCAATGGCCAAGTGAAGAAATCAGCAATCGACTTTAATGTTCATTTTTTTTTGCCACCAGAAAGCATGCTCTTCATAAATCACTGCTGCTGGTGATTTTCTTATCATTTCATCCTCTGGACTTTCACATGAGCACACTCTCTAACTTGTATTTAGTGACAGTTAAAGAGCACACCTATAGAAAGCTCCTGAACAAGTGTCAAAGGGAAAATAAGGGCTTACCTACCAACTCTGCACCTAGTTAAGATTCATATCTGCAAAGGCTGTAACCGAAGGTGAGAGTTATTACCGATATCCCATGCCACATGCTGGGTAACATTTTGGTTGCTGTAAGGAGACAGACAGTGGCTTAAAGAAATGGTCAGAGTGTGGAAGAAGGTACCAAACTTCACTAATAAAGAAATCTCAGATAATCAGAGGGAAAACCAATGACTGATTTTAAGTTTTTGTACTTATTCTTTTTAGCACCTGATACTTCGCTTCCTATTTCCCTTACCTTCCCCCCCCCTACCTAAAATTCTCTCTGTTCATCAGTGCTCAGCTCTGTCTTCTCTAGATTGTTCTGAGGCCTCAGTATCCTAACTGTTAGGAATGTTTCCTTATATTACACTTGAATCTTTTGCCTTCCAGCAGCATCCGAGTATGTGCTCAGTCTTTAATTCTCTACCTTATGTTACAGGTCCATAGATTAGTACTACATTAACTGCCCTAGTGAGCCATTTTAAGCCCAGTCAATTGCCCCATATAGGAATCAAACCCTGCACCTTGTCCCTGTAAGGTAAACACCTTAACCATTATACCAACCTTCCACGCTTAAGTCTAATCAATCACCCCATGTGAGAATCAAACCCTGCACCTTGTGTTTGTAAGGTAAACACCTTAACCATTATACCAACCTTCCACGCTTAAGTCTAATTAATCACCCCATGTGAGAATCAAACCCTTCACCTTGTGTTTGTAAGGTAAACGCCTTAACCATTATGCCAACCTCCCATTCATACTGTCCTCATATTCCTACTATTCATCCCAAACTACACATGGCCATTTATATTACCACCACCAGCGTCTCTCCTGGTCATTTCAGTATCTCCTCCTCCATACAAAGTTCACTAACCTAATGCTCTTACCTCTATTATACCAAAGAATGTTGCACAATGTTTGAGGTGTGGCTTTAACAGAGGAAAAAATGGCATTTCTTTCTTTTGTGTCCACCCTCCTCACCGCTGCGCAACCTAATATCATAATGACCTTCTCCAAAACCCTGTCACAATCTGATGCATGACTCAGTTTTAGGTTCATAGGTGGTTATTGGGCTAGTGACCCAAAGGTCTTTATAAGCCTAGCCATGCATGTCTGATATAATACTAGAGAAATGCAATTTAAAAGATTTTGCCTAAACTCTAGATCTTAGTTAGCAATGACTGCCCATATCTAGGAGGGTCATAGGTGAAATCCCTGGCAGGAGTTTATGGCTTCCCATCCAGTCATCCAGGCTATGCTTAACAGGGTCATAAAGGAGCTTTGTTTGATGTGAACTGGTAGCCTATTCCAGAGGAGTGGCAACCTCTTAGAGACATATCTGTCTTACCAGCAGATCCTATTTATGTCGCAGGCCAGGTTATGGTCCCTGGAGCAGATGACCCTTGTCCCATTTGATTTGCAGATGTAAAGCATTTCCATTAGGTTTGGATCTGAGATTGCTCTGTAGGCCAGGCACAAGTCTTCTCCAAGTAGTCTGTACGCTACTGAGTAGAGTGACAGTGTCTTCAGTCTGTCAATGTATGACATATGCTGGAGACCCTGAATTTTCTTAGTTAGAAATCTCTGAGGTCTCTCAACTTGCTGCAGGCGCCTGTTAAAGGTACATACCAAAGGGAGCATTGTACTCAATTATTGGCCTGATGAGAATCGAGTACAGGAGTGTTATAACCTCTTTCACTCTTTAGACAATGCCTTTGCTAATGAGGTGTGTAACATAGAATGCCTTCCTTACCACAGTAGACACATGGTGGTCAAAGTTTAGGTTACAGTCAACTTGAGTTCCCAAGTCTCTCACTAATGAGTTGTTACTTAGGGAATTATTATTTATATGACATTCTGCAGGGATATCGTTTTTACCGAAGGGGATGATAATGCATTTTTTAGCATTGAGTTTGAGTCCATGGCTTGGGCACGAATCATTGGTTTGTGTAAGTCCCTCTTTAAGTATCTTGACATCATTTTTGGATTCAATGATTGCACCTAATTTGCAATCATTAGCAAACATAGTCAGCCACAATCCCCATTCCAAAAGGTAGGATGCCCAGCACTGACTCCTGTGGAACCCCACTGGTGACAGATCTGCTGGCTGATGTAAAGTCCCCAACTTTGACTGAGTGTGATCTGTCGGCGAGCCAGTTAGCAACCCACCAGATGACATAAGAATTGGTATTCAACTGGGAGAGTTTATCAATGATGCCCGAATGTGGGATTGTGTTGAAGGCCTTGGCTAAGTCAAGGTAGGCTGTATGCACAGATTCCCCTTTGTCTATGGCTCTGGTGACATATTCAAAGAAGTCCACCAAGTTTAACAGGCATGGCCTGCCTTTGACAAAACCAAACTGTGTCGGCTCAAGGGTTTGGAGATCACATATATCCTTATTTATAAGGTCTGTAATGATTTGTTCCATGGCCTTACAAATAAGGCTGGTTATGCTTATGGGTCTGTAGTTCCCAGGGTCTGTTGCTGTATCCCCTTTATGAAGGAGGTTGATGGTTGCTGTTTTCCATTCAGCAGGGACAAAACCAGTACGCAGGCTGTGGTTGAAGAGAGTACCTAATGGAGTTGCTAACTTATATTTTAGACCATTTAAAACACAACCTGGGATGCTGCCCGGTCCCACAGAGGTTGTGATTTTTGCAATGGAGAGAGCATTAATGAGTTCTTGCTCTTTGGAGATGCAAGGTGGGGAAGATGTAGTGGAAATGCTTTGTGGAATGTTTGGAGGAGACAGGGGGTGAAACTTTCACCAAATCTGTCAGCTAATAAGTTAGCTATTTTCACAGGATCAGTGTGTGTGATTCCATCTACAGCTAGTTCAGCACACATCTGGGTCCTACCTTTTAGGTTATGGATATAGCTGAAGAATGCCTTATGGTTATCCTTAGCTATGGTTGCTAAATTGTTTTCTGAAGTTGCCCTTAGAGGATTTTACAAGTTGTCTTATTTGTTTGTTCAAGTAGAGGTGGGTGTTCTTCCAGTGCTGAGACTTCTCTCTTTCTATTCTTAGACAGCAACTTCTTCCTCTTGTATAACTTATTAATGCTAGATGTCCACCAGGGAGGCTTGTTTTTTTCTTGAGGATCTTGTCTTGATCCTATCAGGTTACAGCTGTGTCAATACATTTGTGTTAGTGTTTGTATAAGTCATTTGTGTATACCTTAGTATAGTTGTCATGCCATCTGTGGGAACAGGAGCTTGGAAATTATTTATGCCATCCCTTATGAGGGTATAATTGGCTTTGGTGACATGTTTTAGCCTGATTTCACCTAAGAGGGGTTCACGTGTTTTAGAATGTGACTGATTTCTGATGAGATTTAACCAGTGAGGGTCCTATACTTGTGGTGGTACAATGGTCACCCATGGTTGAGAACCAGGTTGAGAATATTTGAGTGTGGGGGTTGCATACTATTTTCTCCAGGGCATTAGTATTAACAAAGTCCAGGAACCTTTGTGCGAACATGTTGGTACTCATAAATGTTTAGCAGTCTATGGAGGTATAGTTAAAAACTCCCATGACTCGAGTGTTTGGTTGTAATCTGATTGACTCATGCAGGTCCACATAAGCAGTGTGGGTATCTTGGTTCATTGAAAGGGGCCTATAGCTAATGATGACTTGAAAGGGGGGGGGGGGGTCTTACCCACAGTTGGTTGAACTTGGAGTAACTCCATGGAGTTTTCCTGTCTATCCAGTCTAGAGGTGTACTTATCTTTGATGAAGATAGATACTCCTCTTCCTCCTCATTTGGTTCTCACATGTTCATTTTGCAGTCTGAAAGTGTGGAAGGCATTGTAGCCTTGCAAGGCCAGGGTACTTATTGTGGCCCTGAACCAGGTTTTTGTGACAGCACAGATGTCAACATCCTCCAGGGAGAGGAGTGTTTCCAGAGAGTGCAGTTTCTGATTTAAACTCCAAGTATTTAGCAGCATAACCATAGAATCAGGGGATCATAGGAGGTTACTAGGTTAATGGCCCTGAGGCTCTTATAAGCCTAGCCAAGAATTTATTCCCAAAAAAGAAACCTCAGTCAGCACCTGTTGCCCCTGTCAGTGAGGGACACAGGTGGAACCCCTGGGACAAGTCTGTGGTTTCCCATCCACTCATCAAGGTTGTGCTTGAAGAGACTTTGGAGTTTTTCACTAGTGATCTAATTTGTTTGTTGAAGCTAAGGAGGGAGTTTTTCCAATTGGGAATTTGTGTCTTTTTACTCTTGGACAACAGTTTCTTCCTTTTGTTGTAAAGCCTGTTGATAAAGGATGTTTACTACACAGGTTTGTGTTTCCTTGAGGAGCAGGTTTTAGTTCTGTTGGGTATGGCTGAGTCCATGCAGTTGTACAGGTACTTGTATACTGCAGTGGCGTACTGTTCAGCATAGTTGTCCACATCCTCTGAGGGGGGCAGTGGTGTGAAGCTACTGATACCCTACCTTAGAAGGTTGTAGTCAGCTTTTGAGAAGTTTTTTAGCCTGGTTATGGCTGGGTGGTTTGGGCAGGATAGAATCTTTGAATGAGATAGACTGATAGTCTGATCTCACCAGGGAAGAACTTACTATGGGGGCAGTGCAGAGGTCATCTGTGCTGTTGAGAACTAAGTCCAGAATGTTATCTCCCCTTGTGGGGGATGAGACGAGCTGGTCTAGTGCATTAGAACTGATGAAGTCAAGGAATCGATGGGTAAGTGCATTAGTGCAGGAATAGTTCACTCAGTCAATGGTGGGGTAGTTGAAGTCACCAAGCCTCAGGGTGTTAGGAGCTACCCTTGATGGAGTCAAGTAGGTCCAGGTATGAGGAGTGGGTGTCCTGAGTAATGGAGGGGGGTCTATAGCTGGCTATAACTTGGATGGGTGTCTTGCCAATTGTCAGTTGCACCTGGATTAGTTCTAGTGCATCATGCTGAAAAATCAGTCTGGAGATGTGCTTGTCTTTAATGAAGACAGAGACTACCACCCTTAGTCCTCCCACCCTCATTTTGGGGTCAGAATGTGTGGAATGAGGTGTAGTCTGGTAAGGCAGGGGTGCTCTCTGCAGCCTTGAACCAAGTTTCTGTGACTGCACAGATGTTGGCATCCTCCAGTGCGAGAAGAGCCTCCATTGAGTGCATTGTCAGGTTAAGGCTCGTAGCATTAAGCAGCATGACCTTCAATTTGATTTTTGACAGATCTTTTATGTTGGAAGATTTGTCTTTGGGACATTGCCTAAAAAAGGCACAATGAGGGAGGCAAGAGCATTGTCCAGAATCCGAGTCACAGGGGTGACAAGTGGAGGACATATCTATCAAAGCACTGAGGCCTGTCAACCATGTTATCCCAGGCAGACAGATACTGGATCCCCTTTGAATGACACCAGAATCTAAGCCAGTTGCTGAAGTCAAATATTTTTGTTGGTATTGTGGTATCATTCTTGGTGAAGGTAGGATGCTGCTTAGGGCTAGGGTCATACCTGCCTGGGACACATACTCTGAGAGCTCAATCATGTCTCTCTTCACATAGTCCAGGGAGGTATGTCTCAAGTTATTCACATCAACATTGACAATGACAGAGTCATACTTGTACTTGTTGTGGAGAGAGTTAAGTGCATGCATGATGTGGCGGATTCTGGCACCTGACAGACAACTGACCATGACCTTCTCCTTGTCGAGTCTGGTGAAGGGGACATCAGTGGGTCTCACAACTGAGTTACCAATAAGTAGTATGTTTAGTTTATTGTTATGCCTTATGTGGTGTTTGGGTTTATTGTTATGCCATATGGGCTGCATTTGTGAGACACTGGTGTGTTGTCTACTGTTTTTGATGTGTTTGGTGTTGTGTGTGGAATGTTTGTGAGTGTGTTTTGGAGGTCTCTGCTGTTTAGGTAAGTTTTTATTGAGGACCTCTGCATAGGTGTGTGTGTGTTGTGCTTGACTATGTGATGTGAATGGTGTATTGTTTGTGCTGGCAATCTCCTCTTTGTAAGGAGTACTGACTGTGGCATGAGAAAGCATGGATTCCAGGTTACTGGTATAAATGCATTTCTCACAAGTAGAAGAATTATGTGCTAGGAGAAGATGGTTGTCAGTGAACATGAGACAGTTGTAACACTGTCTCAGTATGCCCATATCAACTAGGCTGGAAGGAAAAACTGATGGGAATTGTCCAGACATAGTGTTCTGAAACTTGGATGGACTTATAGTGAGAGGGTTTTGATAAGGGTTTGTCCACAAAAGTGGATTTGCCTTTAACCTTTAATTTATTTGTGAGTGATATTTCACATAGGAAATTTTGTTCTTGAGACCTTGCCTAAAAAAAGGCACTATGGCAGAGACAAGTGCCTTAGCCAGTAACCGAAAGTCTAGAGGTGACAAGTGAAGACCATCTCTGGCAAAGCAGCATGGTCTATCAACCATGACATCCCAGGCTGACAGAAACTGGATCCCCTTAGAATGACACAGGAAACCAAGCAAATTGTTGAAGTAAATTTTTTTTATATTGTGGTATCATCCTAGGTGAGGGTAGAATGCTGCTCAAGGCTAGGGATGACCTGCCTAGGACACATATTCATAGAGCTCAATAATGTCTCTCTTCATATAGTCCAGTGAGGTACGTCTCAAGTCATTCACACCAGCATGAACTATGACAGAATCATAACGATACTTGTTGTTGAGAGACTTAAGTGTATGCATGAGCTGATGGATTCTGGCACCCGATAGACACCTGACCATAACCTTCTCCTTGTCCAGCCTGGTGAGTGGGACATATGTGTGTTTCACAATGGAGTAACCTATGACTAAAAAATTTGGTTTAGAGATGCTTTGCCTTAGGGTGTTATTTGGTGAGACACTGGTGCTTGTGTTTTTATGTGTATTGAGTGTTGTAGGTGCTGTATTAAGTATAGCATGTTTGTGTTTGGAAGGCCTGGGGTGTTTAGGTAGCCTTCTGGTGAGTACTTCCATGTATGATGGTTTATGTGTTGAGTGCATGGTTTGTGTAGGAGGCATAGTATGTGAGGTGACAACCTGCTCTGTGTTTCTGTTCTGTGCGTGAGAGAGCAAGGATTCCAGATTTTTAGTGTAGATGCATCTCTCACAAATTGTACTTGGGTGATTTAGGAGTAGAGGGTTGTCAGTGTATATGAGGCAGTTGCTACACTGCCTCAGGATACCCATGTCAGTCAGGCTGTTAGGAGAAATGGAGGGAAACTGACCATCCATAATGCTAGGTTAAATCCTGTTTTCACAGTGGGGAGAGAAAATGCAGGGGTGTGGTATAACTGAGTGCTCTAGTCTATACTAATTGGGTGCTCTATAAAGAGTCTATATTAGCGGGGGTCTCTAAATGGTATGAGACTATTCTAGATTTGGTGGTTTGGGGACTGTTTAAGGGACAAAAGCACAGCTGAGGTGCTCTCTGAGCAGCTAAGCGAGTTTAAGGACTTTTTGGATGGATCATGGGCAGCTACTAAGGGAAAATGTATCTACTGAAGTTTTTGCGTCTATAACTACCAATGGTTACCACCACTGCACAATATTGCGCAATGGTACATGGAGGTGCACTACCCATAAACAGTAAATGCAATACAATAAGTAAATACAGCGGAGCAATGGCTGGCACAAATGTAGGGTTTATGCAGCAACAGTAAGCAAACTGACAAACAATTTAACCAATATAAAAAGCTCAAGCAGCCTTCAATCAGATGAGTCCTAACTGCACTCTCCTGCCACAAGGGGGTATGGGTGCCCTCTCCAACAAAAGATAGCCTGGTTTAGTGCTCAGTTTAATGGAGAGAACCAGATTCAGTAGGTCTGAATCTAGTCTATGCTACAGCAGAAACGAAGTGCAACAAATCAGCAAGAACAGTGTTTAAAAATCAGCAATATAGCAAAAATACTGTTTAAAATTGTAAAATACAGTTTAAAATTGTACTTATGGTTAGCAGAATGCAACAGAATTGTTGGATTGCACAGATGAATACAGTAGAGCAGTGGCTGGTTGCCTAACTCTTTAGAGCTATGATAAAACACTGAGCCACTGCCACATTTTGCTTTCACTATTTCCTTGATCAACTCTCTTAAGTTTGTGTTTAACTGCCTAATGCTTATGGTCATTTTGCAATGCTTTTTGTTCAGTACTAGTTGCCATCTCTGTGGCCATTGTGCTATGTTTACCAGGTTTTGCTAAAGATGGATTGATCATTCCTGACTGATACAACAATATGGGTGTCATTACGAAATGGATTAATCCTGATCTGTGACAAATGTACTAAACAGGACTAATCTCAGTAGTAGGGCTTGTAGCACCCTGCTATTTATTATTTCAAAACTAAGTCAGCAGTGAAACTATTTCACTCCATATGCATGTCATATTTGGAATTATTTTAGCACCATCTTTCTTGCCAAAACCAATGGATGAGGTATGGCAAAGTTTCCAAGGGTAGGTGTACTCCTGATGACATGATAAAGATATAGAAAGTGACTAGTAAACCCATCAACTGTCCCTATTTTGGATGAATACCCCAGTTTTCAGGCCAGATTAACCCCTGAACATGAGGTACCTATTTGTGGAGGTGTAGCCCTATTTTCAGACTTGATTTACCCCTTCAAACAATTTTCTGTATCCCCCCATCACACGTGATTTTAGAAGATGTCTAGTGCACAGAAAACCACATACACAACCAACATACTAGAGGCACCAAAAATTTACAGAAAGAGGACACACATCTTACATCTCACTTTTTTAAAAGCAAAAATAAATGACCTTATGTGGTACAATTTTTTAATACAGTTCATTAACATCTACAGAACTTACGGGTTCCTATTACCAGATCGCAGACGCAGTTTGTCGAATGCGTCTTGATTGAACTGACAAGAGCGAAAAAGCAAAATAACGAAGTGACTTTTAAGCAAATTCTTTCCCTGGGAAAGAATTCGATTGGCTGCTTTCGTTACTTTGCCGTTTTCGTCACTGTAGTGCGATCTCGGAGTTGGTATATTTAAGTAGGGGGGTGTGAAGTTTTTTTAAAGTTTTTTTTTTTTTTTATTTCGGAACAGCGATTTTTTTCATTTGTTAAAAAAATCACTGTCCTAAGATTTCAACGTTGTAAGCTTATGCTTACATGAGGTCGATTATTTATCGTTCGCTTTTCTAAGCGTGCAATAATATAATATAGACCCGATTTTACACTGTCTCTTTAATAATATCAACATATTTTGTTATAATTTTGTCACTCTCCACTTTTTAAATGTGTTTCTGAGTAGTTTTCCACATTATCGTTTTGACAAATGTTATCCTAAATAGATGTCCAGCTTTTTGGCCGGATGCTCCTGCTTTTCAAAGGCCTTTGTATCTATTTTTCAATGTCTGCAGGTTGAGAAGCATGACGACAGGAGATAGGCCTTGCGTGGGCCTACTTGGCCTACTTATGTGGAGGACTGCCACCGTAATATAGACGGAAGTCTCATTAATAATTTGTATAAAGGAATAATAACCATTTTTTTTACTGCTGATGTCTCTTGATATGCTTTATATAAATCACTTCCACACATAATTTAATTGAAATAAATACCTCCAAGCTTTCTTCCTACATTTGTTGGTAGTACTTTACTCCTTACTTACATCTTTCTCAGCAGTTTTTTTCCTTCCAAAAAATGCATCTTTTGCTTTTCTTTACTTAAATTCAGGTCTTAGCTTGTGTTCTGCACATCATTCTATGTATCTACTGTGAAAGTAATATTATCTGGAACAAAATGCAAACATTTCCTGCCAGCCTTTCTGCAATGCTATTTCCTTGGATATTAAAGATGACAAGTGCAGGTACAAACCCCTATAACACCCACTAGCCCTAGCAACTCCCTGTTAACCAAAGTAAGACACCATTTAAAATCAGTCACTTTGATCTGATATGCCGTCAGTCTTTAGTTAAGGCTATCACTTGACCCAATGAGCAAGTCTTTCATGTAGTAATGTGTGCATCATATGAAATATTTGGTATTCAGGATAATCTAAATAGAGAGAAGGAGACAGAATGCATGTGGTGAACTTCATCACCATTTATTTTAGACTACAAAGTGGATTCAAGATACCAGACCATATGGCATAAATTCTGAACTCTGACATAGGCTAGATGCTCCAAATATCTTAAAACTATACACATATATAGTGCCTCCTCCTCCTTTAAAGGTTAAAGACTCCCACTTTACTGTAAGGAAGATTTAAATACATACACATAAAATATTCAATAACAAAATTCTACACTTTAGTTCTTGAATTTCTAAGCATAATGTGCTAGGAAAACCGCTATTGTAATTCCACCACACAAGAGTGGCTCAACCAAGGACCCTAGTAATTGTAGACACATTAGTCTCTCCAGTCTCATATGTAAAACTGTGCTGTCTATGATTACTATTACACAAGGGTAACCCGCCTACAGATTCATAGGTTCATAGGTAGGTACTACGCTATTGGCCCAAGAGCCTACGTAAGCCTAGCCAACAAGGTTCCCTGGCTTACGCCACCCAAGAAAGTTATTTTCCTGTGCCACTGTCGAGCAGAGACACAGAAGTGATCCACAGGGTGTATTTCCTATTTCCCATCCACTCATCAAGATTTTTCTTGAAGAGTGCTAATGAAGAACTTTGCTTGACATAGATGGGTAGCCTGTTCCAGAGTATGGGAAGTCTCTGGGACAGGAATCTACCCCTCGAGCATGTCCTGTTTATTGTGGTGACAAGGTTTAGTTCCCAAGAACATGTAGCTTGGAGGGATTAGGATTTCTTTAGGTGTAGCATGTCCAACAGTTCTGGGTTTGATATAGCTTTATATGTTAGGCAGAGATCACCTTGGAGTAGGCTATATGCTACGGAGTAAAGCTGGAGTTTTTTGAGGTGGTCAGTGTAGGGCATTTGTTTGAGGCCAGTAATCCTCTTTGTGAGGTACTTCTGTGGCCTTTCCAGCTGCTGCAGATGTCTTGTGAGGTACATTCTAAAAGAGGCGTTGTACTCTATGATGGGTCTAATGAGTGTCGAGTAGAGGGGAACAATGACCTCTTTTTTCCTGGATGGGAACCCTTTTATGATGAGGTGTGCCATGTAGAAGGGCTTCCTGACTACTGTGGCGATGTGACTATCAAAGGAGAGACTACTGTCCACCTGGGTCCCAAGGTCTCTTATCACGCATTCGGTGTTAAGTAGATTGATGCTTATGTGGTAGTTTATGAGTATAGAGTTTTTGCCAAAGGGGATGACAATGCACTTTTTGGCATTGAGCTTGAGGCCATGCCTCTGACACCAGGCATCTGTCTCAGTGAGGCCCTTCTGTAGGCTGTCCACATCATTTGGGGACTTGACTATGGCTCCTACTTTGCAATCATCTGTGAACTTCATTAGCCAGAGGCTTTCTGTGTTAGCCTGTACTTCAGAGAAGTAGATACCAAACAGGAGAGGTCCCAGGACGGAACCCTGTGGTACTCCACTTGTCACTGCTTTGAGGTCAGATTTGGAGTCTGCAACTTTTACAGTGTGGGTTCTGTCAGTGAGCCAGTTGGCAACCTATCTTGTGACATAGGGATTTATACCTAGTTTAGTGAGTTTAGCTATAATTCCAGAATGGGGGATGGTGTTGAAAGCCTTGGCGAGGTCAAGATAGGCTGTGTGAACCACCTTACCCTCATCTACGGCTTTGGTGACTGCATCAAAGAAGTCGATCAGGTTCAGGAGGCATGATCTGCCTTTCACAAACCTGAACTGGGTGGGATCAAGAGTTTGGAGGTTACCAATGTCTTTGTTTATGAGTTCCATGATGATACGTTCCATGGCCTTGCAGACCAGGCTCGTCAAGCTTATAGGTCAATAGTTCCCGGGATCAGTGGTGGCTCCCCCTTTGTAGAGTGGAATAACTTTTGCTGTGCGCCATTCAGTGGGCACAAAGCCTGATGCAAGGCTATTATTGAACATGGTGCTTAAGTGACGAGCCAGTTCATTCTGAAGTTCGTATAAAACGCAGCCTGGGATGTTGTCTGGTCCCATGGATGCCGTGTTTTTGGCTTTAGAGAGTGCAGCTTTTACATGCATAGTTGTGATTACAGGGACTCTGCATTCTTCCTGTATTGATATGGGCCCTTTAGGGGGTGAGAGGGGGGTAAAGTTAGCACTGAACCTATCTGCCAGGATGTTGGCAATATCAGTTGGTTCTGTAATATTCTTGTCTTTGTGCTGTAACTCAGAGCAGATCTGGGTGTTGTCATCCAGATTCTTGACATAGCTATAGACTGCTTTGTGGTTGTCCTCAGAATTAATGGCGATTTTGTTTTCATAGCTAGCTTTGGAGGATTTTATAAGGGATCTCAGCTTCTTACTGAGGCTGACCAGGGAGCTGCTCCACTCATGGGATTTTACTCTCTTTTGCAACAGTTTCTTCCTTCTCTTGTACAGTTTGTTTATGGCAGGGGACCACCAGATTGGCTTCCTTTTTTTGAGGATAGCGTCTTGGTTCTGTTTGGGATAGCACGATCCACGCACTCGTGTAAGTGCTTATAGAGTGCATTTGTGAAGGATTCAGCAGTTGTAACTGTATTGTCCATCTGCATGGGTGTCGTGAAGTTCACCACTTCTGTCTAAAGAAGCATGAAGTTGGCTTTGGAGACATTTTTTACTGTGGTTTCCTTAATGAGGGGTGGGGCGGGATGTGGATATCAAGGGTTATTAGCTTATGGTTGGATCAGACCAACGAGGAGTTGACTTCAGGTGTGGAACACCGGTCACTCATGTTGGTAATGACTAGGTCTAGGATATTGTTGCCCCTGGTGGGGGTGTGGATAAGTTGATCCAGGACATTGGAGTTTATGAATTCCAGAAAGCGTTAAGCTAAGGAGTTGGTACACGAGTAGTTTTCCCAGTTAATGGTGGGATAGTTGAAGTTGCCCATTATTAGGGTGTTTGGTTGAACCCTAATATTTTCCAGTACATCAAGAAAAGAGGAGTGGGAATCCTGGGGCATGGTGGAGGATCTGTAGCAAGCTACAATTTGGATTACAGTTTTGCCCAGAGTTAGTTGTACTTGGATAACCTCGGATGCATTATGCTGAGCAACTAGCCTGGAGGTGTGGATATCCTTAATGAATATGGACACACCTCCACCTTTGGTGTTTCGGTCCAGGTTACATGGCCGAAAAGTGTGGTATGAGTTATACCCTGGTAGTGCAGGGGTGCTCTCTGGAGCCTTGAACCAGGTCTCAGTCACTACACAGATATCGATGTTCTCCATTTTAAGGAGTGCCTCAAGTGAGTGCATTTTGAGATTTAGACTTCTAACATTGAGTAGCATTACCTTCAGTTTTTGCTTGCCTGTTCCTGTTATGGTGCTGAATTTGTTATTTGAACTTTGCCTAAAAAAAGGCACTATAGGGGCAGCAAGAGCCTTAGCCAGTATCCGGAATCCCAGTGGCGACAGGTGCTGGCCATCTGTGGCAAAGCATCGTGGTCTGTTGACCATGTCATCCTAAGCAGACAAATACTGGATCCCCTTAGAATGATACCAGAAGCTTAGCCAATTGTTGAAGTCAAGCATTTTGTCCTTTGACTGCGGTATCATTCTGGGCGATGGCAGAATACTACTCAGGGCTAGGGTCATACCTGCCTGGGCTACAGGATCGGAGAGCTCTTCCATGTCTCTTTTCATGTAATCCAGGGAGGTACATCTCAGGTCATTCACACCAACATGGACAATGACATAGTCATATTTGTACTTGTTGTGGAGTGACCTCAGTGCGTGGGTTATGTGGCGGATTCTGGCACCCGACTAGACCAATCAGTCTCACTAGCCTCGTATGTAAAGATATGGAGTGTACTATTACTATTACACAAGGGTGGCCTGACCACAGACCACAGTTACTGTAGACACATTAGTCATACTAGCCTCATATGTAAAGCTATGGCGTGCACTATTACTATTACTATTACACAAGAGTGGCCCGACCACAGGCTCTAGTAACTGTAGACCTATTAGTCACACTAGCCTCATATGTAAAGCTATGGAGTGCACTATTGCTATTACACAAGGGTGGCCCAACCACAGACTTAAGAAACTGTAGACCCATTAGTCTCACTGGCCTCATATGTAAAGCTATGGAGTGCACTATTATTATTATTACACAAGGGTAGCCTGACCACAGACCCTAGTAACTCTAGACTCATTAGTCTAACTAGCCTCATATGTAAAGCTATGGAGTGCACTATTACTATTACACAAGGGTGACCCGCCCACAGATCCTAGTAACTGTAGACAAATCAGTATCAGTAGCCTTGTATGTACTCTATTATATTTTTGTATCTGACTTGATTTCTTCTTTTTTAAAAGTATTTGTAAAGTATTTTTGAAAGTATTATTTTAGTAGTGTAACGGAGTTTTCTCCTCGGGCCTCCACAGACCCTAGTAATTGTAGACCCATTGGTCTCACTAGCCTGATATGTAAAGCTATGGAGTGCACTATTACTATTACACAAGGGTGGCCCAGCCACTGACCCTAGTAACTGTAGACCCATTAGTCACACTAGCCTCATATGTAAAGATATGGAGTGCACTATTACTATTACACACAGACCCTAGTAACTGTAGACCCACTAGTCTCACTGACCTCATATGCAAAGCTATTTAGTGCACTATTATCATTACACAAGGGTGGCCTGACCACAGACCCTAGTAACTCTAGACTCATTAGTCTAACTAGCCTCCTATGTAAAGCTATGGAGTGCACTATTACTATTACAGAAGGGTAGCCCGACCACAGATCCTAGTAACTGTAGACCCATTAGTCTCACTAGCCTCATATGTAAAGCTATGGAGTGCACTATTACTATTACACAAGGGTGGCAAGACCACAGACCCTAGTAACTCTAGACTCATTGGTCTCACTAGCCTCATATGTAAAGCTATGGAGTGCACTATTACTACTACACAAGGGTGACTTGACCACAGACTCTGGTAACTGTAGCACCGTTAGTCTCACTAGCCTCCTATGTAAAGCTATGGAGCACATTAATCTGGGCATTGATAATGTCTCAACCCTAGACCCTCATCAATTTGACTTTATCAAAGGAAGGTCCTGCCTCTTTAATCTCATTAATTTATTTGAAAAAGTAAAAAAAATGAAACAGCAACAAATGCTCCATGTGGGCTAACACAAACCACCTTAAACCAAAAAGCACACAATACTGCAGATGCAAATAACTTTACTTAGTGCTTTCATCTTTAATAGCAAAAACAGACTTCATATCAGTAAAGGGAGTGAGGTTGGTGTAATGGTTAAGGTGTTTACCTTACAGACACAAGGTGCAGGCCTTGATTCTCATATGGGTAATTGGTTAGGCCTAAATGGCTTCCAAGTGCAGTTAGTCTAGTACTAATCTATGAACCTAGTCACAAAACACACATCTGTATATATAAGCTTTTCTATTTTTATATTGATGAAAGTGCTAAGTAAAGTTATTTGTATCTGCTGTACTGTGTACTTTTTTCTTTGAAAAAGTAACTGAAGCAGTGGACAGTGGTTATGCAGTACATACAGCATATCTAGACCTGTCCAAGGCCTTTGTCATTATTTTCCATGCAAGAATTATAGACAGACTTGTAAATCTGAAAACAAATCCTTATATTGTGCTGCGGGTAGCTAACTGTCTGTCTGGCAGAACCCATGTGGTTAGAGGGGTCTACCTCAACCGACCAAAATTACATTTCTCCAAAACGTAAATTCATGACCCCAATTTTCCAAAAGTGCATTTATCCGAAAATGCACTTTTGAGAAAAAATGAGTCAATGAAAAGCAACAGAGGTTGTTGTTGTTGTAGATCACAGCACAGTGGGGATACGTTTTTTTATTTTATTTTCGTTGTCTCAGTCTTTCGCAAAAGTGCATTTTCAGATAAATGCACTTTCGGAAAAACATGGTCACAAAATTATGTTTCAGAGAAACATAATTTTGGTGGGTCAAGGTAGACCCGGTTAGAGTAGCAGGTATCACTTCTGAAAGCAAAACAGTTACCAGTGGTGTACCCCAGGGCTCAGTTTCGGTCCGTGTCCTATTTGGTATATATTTCTCAGATATTCAGGCTAGCACTTCTGCCCTATGTTTAACTAAGTTTGCAACTGAATGTGAATTAGGTGTTTTTATTCAGTCTTCAACTGACTCACAACTGCTCCAATATGGGTTAGACTATGTTAACAATAGGTGCAAAGACAGTGGTCTCAAATTAAAAGTAAAATAATGTAGCATAGTACATTTTGGTAAACAACAGTTTCACTTACCATATAGGCGATGCACCCCCCCAATCAGACACTGCTGTAAGGGATCTAGACACTCTAACTGACAGCTCCTTATCATTAGACCACCATGTCTCCACAGTCGTTCAAAAAGCCTTTTATCTGGCCCATATAATTTCTAAAGAAGTCTTAATTCCCTTTACTCATAACTTATCAGAGCCATTTTTGAATATAACACACCTTTTTCATGTATTTATCTCAACATTTCACACAACTACAACTTGAGACACCTCAGGGATTCATAGCTAAAAAAATCAGTAGCTTCAAAAATCTTAGAAGGAAAGACTGGCTTACAAATACCTCCACAGACGTCTATGTCTAGCCTTTCATGCTGTGAAAGAGCCAACCCTATTTGATTTCCTATTCCTTCACAAAACAAATGATACCGCAAATACTTGGTTAAAGGAACTAAACCTTTATCAGTAGATA
Organism: Protopterus annectens; assembly: GCF_019279795.1. Lineage (NCBI taxonomy): Eukaryota > Metazoa > Chordata > Ceratodontiformes > Protopteridae > Protopterus > Protopterus annectens. Next base: position 728,191,837 of record NC_056751.1, read on the forward strand.
AATAAGATATGTTGGCATGATAGATTCATAGCCCAACTTATCCTTCACTTCCAGAACAAACTTCCGCTACATGTCAAGCAGAGTAGCACCCTTGCCTCCGTCAGGGAAAACCTAGTCAATTAGAGGGTCAGCCTCAAATTCTGTCCTAGTATATCTTATCTTGCCTCCCTTGAGACTAGAGGGAAATTCTGCATAGGTGCTTTTTTTACTAGGCCTGAAATGGTCTACAGACCAATTGACTAGTACTTACCTATGAATCTAAGAAAACACATGACTGCAGTAACATTTCAAATGTTTTTTTTTTCATTCCTTTTATATTAGGTGCAAAGCTGAAAACATTTGTTTCTAATAAATCAGTAACATATTCCTTACATTTAATTCGGCAAGCATTTTTCATGCTTTAGTACTGTCTGAATGGTATGCTGGCTTTCTTAACAATCTTCTAAATTTGAACTATTTGGGAGACAGGGACTCTGCAATGTTTGGTAGAGTCAGGATGATCTGGTCCTCCACTGCTAATGCTCTAGGAGCTATTACATATTATTCTCTGTAAAACAATCCATCAGAATGTTCTAGACTCAAATTAACACCCTTCTGCTTAGCTAATGTTGTTTCTAGATATCGTTCTTGGAAAAACTCATTGAATATCTCTCTGGGCACATATGTGACTACCTATTTGTTGGAGGTATCACAAACGCATTTTCTGTATTCAGTAAAGTCTCCCTCAGTCATTTATTTTGCACAAAAGTTTGATTTCTTCTCAGCAACTTTTCATCATTACAATGTACAACAAAAATGGTTTGTCCACTCTGTTTCATATAACCCTTTCTATGTGTTTCTCTATGGAATCTTGTGGTATTTTTGTGTTATTCTTCTATGTATTTTATTCCCTGATTACAGTGTTATTTTTAATATGCTGGTTTCATTCAGTCTATGACTAAATTCAGGCTTATATGCTGAAGTAAGTGAGAAGAGATAGATATTCTCCTCTTTAATGTATAGTCCATCAATAGCTAAATTGGCAATATACTCACATCTCTCAAAGAAGTAGTCTTATATTCCACTAAAGCTAGGTATATGACCAGGTAACAACATTATTAATGCTCTGGGGTTTCTTCGTGAGGATTTCCACAGTTTGGTCTGTCCTCTCAGCTTCACCATTGGACTATGAATAGTTTGGACGTTGGATATTGTAATGGAATTCCCAGTACTCTACATTATCTCTTGAATTCCATACTTGCATACTGGGGCTGTTGCCCAAAGTTCTGCAACAGGAATCCAATGTCTAGAAAATGCATTTTTGTGTGCAGTAATCAAACTGTCAGATATTGTGTAAGTTAACTTCACAGCCCCAGGAAACTCTGAATAATAATATATACACAGTCATTAAAGTGAAACAGGTCTTCAGCTTTACTCCAGAGTCTTCCTTGAACTGAATAAGGAATATTTTTTTCTACTGGATTATTGCTATAATATGCATTGCACTCTAAACAATCTTGAATCTTTTGTTCACTTTCCATCGGTATTCCTGACCAGCATAACACATTAGAAGCCTTTCTTTATACTTGACAATTTCAAAATTGAACTTTTATATTTTTTCTACATTTCTTTATATAATTGATTAGGTGGTATTATATTATCTGCCGTAAACATCAGACCTTATATACAGCTTATTTCTTCTTATTTTTTTAAATACGTTTATTAAAATATTATTTAAGAGATAGGCACACATACATTAAAGCATGCTATACTAACATTTTTTTCTACTTACACACATTATACATTACATGTTTTCTTTCTTTATAACAACTGTCTTTCATTCCATTACATAAATCACTGAATTCCTGCCTTCCCTAAAACGCCATTCCTCCTCCCCCTGAACATTATCTTGACCTCGCCAAGTCTTTCGACACCATCCCCCATTCTGGAATTATAGCTAAACTCACTAAACTAGGTATAAATCCCTACATCACAACGTGGGTTGCCAACTAGCTCACTGACAGAACCCACACTGTAAAAGTTGCACACTTCAAATCTGACTTCAAACCAGTGACAAGTGGAACACCAGAGGGTTCAGTCCTGGGACCTCTCCTGTTTGGTATCTACTTCTCTGAAGTACAGGCTAACACAGAAGGCCTCTGGCTAATGAAGTTCACAGATGACTGCAAACTAGGAGCCATAGTTGTGTCCATAAATGATGTGGACATCCTACAGAAGGGCCTCACTGAGACAGATGCCTGGTGTCAGAGGCATGGCCTCAAGCTCAATGCCAAAAAGTGCATTGTCATCCCCTTTGGTAAAAACTCTGTACCCATGAACTACCACATAAACGGCAGTCTATCTAATGCCGAATGTGTGATAAGAGACCTTGGGACCCAGGTGGACAGTAGTCTCTCCTTTGATAATCACATCGCCACAGTAGTCAGGAAATCCTTCTATGTGGCACACCTCATCAGAAAAGGGTTCTCGTCCAGGAAAAAAGAGGTCATTGTTCCCCTCTACTCGGCACTCATTAGACCCATTATAGAGTACAACGTCCCTTTTGGAATGTACCTCACAAGACATCTGCAGCAGCTGGAAAGGCCACAGAAGTACCTCACAAAGACTATTACTGGCCTCAAACAGATGCCCTACACTGACCGTCTCAAAAAACTCCAGCTTTACTCTGTAGCATATCGCCTACTCTGAGGAGATCTCTGCCTAACATATAAAGCTATGTTAAACCCAGAGCTGTTGGACATGCTACACCTAAAGAAATCCCAATCCCTCCGAGCTACATGCTCTAGGGACCTAAACCTTGTCACCACAATAAACAGGACATGCTGGAGGGATAGATTCCTGTCCTAGAGACTTCCTATACTTTGGAATAAGCTACCCATCTATGTCAAGCAAAGTTCCTCATTAGCACTCTTCAAGAAAAATTTTGATGAGTGGATGGGAAATAGGAAATACACCCTGGGGATCACTTCTGTGACTCTGCTTGACAGGGGCACAGGAAATTAACTTTCTTGGGTGGCGTAAGCCAGGGAACCTTGTTGGCTAGGCTTACTTAGGTCCTTGGGTTGATAGCCTAGTACCTACCTATGAACCTATGTATTGTTCCCACAGTTCCCATTTATTTCTATGTAATTTGCTTCTTCCCCTTTCTAAAGATCCCACCTTAAGTTCTTTTAACTCGTTTACAATATTCAATACTTTAAATATAGTTGGTTTAGATTTTGATTTCCATTTTCTAGTAATTGCTTTCTTGGCAGCCAGCAGGATTAAACTTAATAATGCCTCACTATTTATTTATTTATTTATTTGTTTGTTTGTTTGTTTGTTTGTTTGTTTGTTTATTTGATATTTGTTTTCTGGGGTAATCTGACTGGGTCTACAGAACCCATTTTCAGCAGAGGCCTGGGAGAAAAGCTCCACATACAGTACAGTACAAATACAGTATAATCCAATACGATACAAATAACATTAGAAATACTATACAAAAATAAGTTGAAAGAACATAAATTATGTTACAAGATATTACAATATATACCACACATCTAGGCAATCCTATAGAGTTAAAACATTATAGACAATAATAGTCACTCTCACCATATACATAACCTATGAGCAGATACTGTCCAAAACTATTATGTAGGTAGTGCAATGTGTGACATTGACTGTTATACCACATGAAAAAAAATAGAATGATGGTTTCATTTAGGAAAATAATAGCTGAAAAGTTAGTGATGCAGAATGATAGTGAGAGAGTTAGGAAGAACAGAAGCATTACAGTCTGAGCAAAAGCTTAAGGATATGGTATAGAAACAGAGAAGGAGTTAGGAGAGCCTTAGGATCTTACAGACTATGAGGGAGTGAAATATGAGAGAAGAGGAGGATGGGGCTAGTGTGGAAGAAGAAGAAAAGCTGAACATCATACCTAAGTATCATACTATCATACCTCTCAACCTCTTAATGCAAAAAATCTGGACAAAGCCATAAATAATGGGGGCAAAGCCCCGGAAAATAGAAAATAGGGACAAATTTTAAATATTGCTCTCAAAAGCTTAGAAAGTTGTCAGAAGAAAAGGTATCATGTTACTGTGCATTTTTGAAGGATATTGAAGTCTGAAACTCAAGTACCTGTCATTGTTTAGTGAATTCAGTCCTCACTGATTTGCCACAAATATCCAGAAAAAAACAAATTTTATGAGAAACAGACCAAAATATGAGGAAAAATCTGGACATTCAGCAAAATCTGGAGAGATGAGAGGTATGCTTACTATGTCTAGGCATTTCAGATCTGTGCCCCATCTCAAAATAATAATTTCATTAGTTACAACCATTTGTTCCCTCAGTATTTCAGAGTACTCTGTAGGGATTTTTTTTATTTGACAACTCATTACACTCCCAAAAGACATGTTCTTAGTTATCTTTATTTTCCCAATCACATTGCCAACATTTGCTAACACCCTGAGGAAAGCTTCTTTGAAGTCTACTTAGGGTATAAAATACCTATGAAAACACTTCCAAGCAAATATTCTAAACCTTCGGGGCTTTGTTGCATACTTGGGAGCTACAGATATACCCTCCCATTGTTCCTTTATAAATTTCTTTTCCAGTCTGTCTTCCCAATCTTTTCTAACATCATCTGATTGATTCTTACAGTTATCATACAGTATTTTATATGCCCTAATAATTACCCCATTTTTAACATCAGCTTCTTATTAGATTTTATTAAAATGCAAGTGCAACTATGACTGTATTTACTTCCTCTCTGCAGGCTTCCATTCAGTGTAAGATTGCATTACTGTATGTCAAAGGATTCTCATCTCTAGATCATTTTATTAGTAAATACAAATGATGAGTGTGCCTGTGGTATGCATCTCTACTCCTGGCTTACTCTTCACATCTAGGCCACACTTCTGTAGTCTCAGCACTGTTTTATGCAGCCTTGCCTGTGTCTTATACATGGGTGCCTTACATATGCTTTCTAGAATTTTATAGTCTGTTTCAACCAACAATGTTTTCCTATAAATATATCCATGGAGTTTTTCATATCCATGCATAGGTTCATAGGTTCATAGGTGTGTACTAGGCTAATGGCCTTGAAGCCTTTACAAGCCTAGCCCATAGGATTACCCTGGCATCATGCCACTCGACCTTAGTTCCCAGTGCCTCTGTCGAGTAGAGTCATTGGAGTGGTCCCTGGGGTGAATTTTCTATTTCCCATCCACTCATCAATATTTCTGTTGAAGAGGGCCAGTGAGGTGCAATGTTTGACATGTATGGGAAGTCTGTTCCATACATTATAGTGTGTACCTCATTTTTAAGCTATTTCCTCTGGTATTTTATAATGAATTTTACCACATAGTCAGCTGGTTTCCCTCATCCAGAATCAGTACAATGTTTCCATTTTCACTGGCATCTATTTACAGTGTAACTAACTTGTTTGCATCTATATACTTTAATGTGGGCACCTCATTTACAAAATTACATTCATTTTGTATCTCTCGTTTTCCATGTTCTGTACTCTAGTTGCAGTTTACATTGTTTTCAGAAATTTTCCTTAATGGCTGAATCTTCTTTGATATGGTTGGAGCAAAATATGAAATATAGTGTATTATTCTAAGAAATCTCCTGAGAGAATGTATGATATCTGGAAGAGGCATTTGTGCTGTTCCTGTTATGTTCCCAGTGTCTGTTTTCAAGGTTTCAGATGTTAAAGTATGACCGATATATCTCAGTTCTGTAGATTAAATTGTAATGATTCATTATAAAAAACGTGGTGCTAAACCCACCAAAACCAAACTCATCCATACAAAGAATCAGTAATGACATTGCTGAACCTAGAAACCTCAAAGTATAACTTTTTTGTTGCAAATGTGTCCCACAAGTCTATTTTACTTAATTATACAAACTCCACCACTATACAGTCCTAGGGGAAATGCCTTGCTGGTATGAACATATTAGTATTAAGAACTGTGGCCTCATATTAAAATCATTTTATAGAAAATGCAGTAAAGGAAAGTTAACTTGAGGGAAATAGGATCAGGGACTTAATGCCTGGGCTCCATGACAGAAATGTGACTTTTATGCTAGTGATATTCTTAAGTGTGATCATATAAGAGCATTACATCCTAATAAAACTTTCAATATTCAGAACTATAGAACTCACTAAAAATGTTTTTGCAAGGTGCTTCCTCCACCCCAGTGTGAAGGCTACACCCATACAGCCCTGCTGTTTAAATATATTGACTGTGAGATCACATGGTCTTAGGGTGAGTTGAAATCCCTAAGTTACTACACCCTTGATATTTGAGTACAAATCACACATTAGCAAATGGACAACAGACTGCTGATCATTAATGCCTCACATTTTAGCTTGGCATGCATTGGCCACTTAGTTACAAAACACACATAGTATAACTGAATTTTACACTTACTTTATTCACCTTGAAGTTATTTTGAATCACTCTCTTCTGCATTTCCATCAGTTTTCATCATCTTCTTTCATCTGACCCCATTCTAAAATTAAGTTTATATAAGCTATACCATAAGACCCCTTGATGGTTTGTGTAACAATTTCTCTGAAACACTTCAGGTGCTGATGAAATACCAAACTAAGTTTTCTGAAATATATTCATTTTCATAGATAGATTAAGTCCACAGCTAGAATTCCTATGATCAACTCTTTTTTGTTTTTTGCTAAAATTCTTGTGTTACAGCATACATGCATCATACTTTGATTCTGGCATGGCCGACATCACTTCTTCAGCTGTACAAAGTGAGTAATGCTCTCTTTTATAACTTTAATAAAGTATTGTAGATCTGGAAAATATATTTTTTCTAAATTCACAACAGTAATCATGATGTTAATCCATACTTAGCAAGTTTCTCAAGCTGAAAGTGACTTATAGTACAACAGATATTTTAGGGTCACCAGAATTTATAGATGTATAATACTCTTGACCTATCAGCTCAGATATATATTTGCACATCTGTCTCAATTACATTTTTGGAAACTAGTTACAGTAATATAACTAGCAATGTTTTGCAAGTAGCTATAGCTCATCAGAAACAACAGCTGCTTGTTAAATATATCTCTTTGTGAATGAATACACTTTCTGATGGAATGGGCTTCAGAAGACCATTTATCACCAATTAAAAATAATGCCAAATAATGTACCATATTTGTGTACATGCATGTATATGTGTGTGTGTCCTAAAATGGACATCCCACCTGGAACGTGTTCTCCCATTTATACCCTTACGTTGATAGGATAGGCTTCATCTCCCCTATAACCTTGAATAGGCGCAGCTATTGGAAAATGAATGAGCAAAAGTAATGGTCAGCTACTCCCTTCTATATTCAGAACATCAGTGCTTTACAACAGGATTAATAATATAAATAACTGCAAAAACAATGAACATTAAGTCTTGTCTTGTTGTGTGTGTCTGAGTGCTCTCACATTTTTACAAGGTAAAATAACATCTGTAATCTAGCTTTTACTTCTCATACCATCAATAAAAAGCATTACAAAAGTTTTAGCTACCAACTACATGTGATATTTTACAGTACGTATATTACATAGCATTTTATATAAATAGCAAACATTTATTCAACCCTGTTATAAACTGTGCACACAAATACTGTATGTTCTAAATGATAACTGAATGCTGCATATTAAAATGAAAGTGTGTGTATTTCACTGTTGAAAATTATGAAAATGTGCACTTATTACTCTTTTTACTAAAGATGTCTTACTTGTATATAGCATGTACTTGGCAGACAAGGTTCTATCACCCAGACAGTTAACAAACAGATAAAAAGCAAACATACAAAAAAACAATAAAGAAAGAAAGAAAAATATACTTTTCCAGTATCGAAGCAATGGCAATTCCAACAGTTCCTGAGATATTGTCAGTATCTTTCAAAAATATGTTTAAGAAAACAAAGACAGCAAGTACAAGCCTAGAATTAGCCAACTGACATTTCAATTATTAGGCAGAAGAACAGCTTACAGTATGTAATGGTAACACTGACCCAGTATAACCAGAAATAGAAGGACGTTAAGACAGAAATACAACATACTTACTCTGCAATGTCTAAAATTATTTAATGCTTTAATGAAGTCCTTTGTTTTAAGACATACACATAAATATTCTGAGGACATATTTTATAAGTAAAAAGAGAATTTCTTCTGAGATTTATTTATTGCTTGGAGACTACGTTGCATTAAAATAAAAATTGCATTTTTAAAATTTTATATCAAAATTCCTGCTTCAAGAACTGCACTCCAAAGAAAGTCTTATTGTTCATAACTTTCTTTATAACAGTAAGAAACAGTTGTGTTCTGTGGGTATATGTTACGTATTCATGTGACTTACTATAGTTATGTTCTGTGGGCATGTGTTACATATTCAAGAGATGCACTTGCCAGGACACTGTATTTTAAGTTGTCTGGGTAACAGTAAAAATACATTTTTCTTCACGGTTTACTTGGCATCGCTCATGTGAAAAAAAATGTTACAGCTGGGCTGCAGAAGTAAAAGAATACAGTTGGCTCAGAGGATTAAGAAGATGTTAACAAACTGTTGCCCTGTGTTCCAGGGGTGCAAGGTTTGATTCCCTCAGCCTCTATTACCCAACTGTGTGGCTCTAAGACATTTACTTAACCACACAGTGCTCCTGGGCTAAGTCTACAAAAGGTCAATGTAGATCGGTGTTCTTCCCTGGTAAGCAAATTATATAAAAAAAAAAAATCTTACAATGACTGCTTTTAACTCTGACTTTATCAAATACATATTATGACTGCTACTTTTTAAGACTGTAAATTTTATGAGCATAAGCCTAATTTTAATGTTTTCTTTTGCAGTAAAGATACATTCTACACTAGGGTAGGTGGTTGAAGATAAGTTATGTGGCTGGGAACAAATTAAGGTGGTAGGTAGGCTATGGGGATGAGTCTCTGGTGGAGAACTCAGGAATGAGGTCAAAGATGTGAGGAAAGACAAGAAGAAAGGAAAGCCAGTGTGACTAGCAGTTAGGAAAAAGGATAGGGACCATAAGATATGCAAAGAAAGGGGTGGGGAAGTAGATGACCTACAGTGCCAAGGAGGCTGGCAACAAGGCAACAAACTGATAATGGCAGCAAAGGCTAATACCAAAAGTGATTTAGCAAATGAGATCAAGAAAGGCAGCAAGAGCTTTTTTTACATCTATAGCAGAAAGACAGAAAGAAGGAGGCAGGGGACAGAACTGGTCAGGCTGAGAAGAGATGGAAGGGAGATTCTAGAAGAGCGAGAAAAAGCAGAGGTACTGAATTAATACTTTGTGTCAGTCTTCAAAAGAAAAGCAAAGGGAGTCTGTGATAGTGAGGGACAGACAGAGGATAATGAACAGAGGAGTGGAGAGACATCAGGATAGAGGGGTGATCGGGGAGTGTCAGAGGGAACTGGATGCTTTAAAGCACAAGGAACACACGAGTTACCTCCCAAACTCACCAGAAATCTGATTAGTGTGTTGGCAGACCGCTAACGGAGATCTTCAACAAGGCACTGGCTAGTTGAGAAGTGCAGAAAGACTAGAGTACAGCAAATAATCTCTCCTTTCAAAAAAACAAAAGCAGAAATAAATTAAGGATCTATAGGCCTGTTATCTTGCTAAAAATGGCAGGGGAAAGACAAGGCCTGAGTGGAAGGTTAGTAGCATTTCCAGAAGACAACAGTCTCCAGGACATCAATTAGTATGGATTCATGGTGAGAAAGAATCATCACCCAAACCTTCAGATCCAGTTTTGTATTTGGTCACAAGTGAACTTGACAAAGAAGCACCATGTGATGTGCTCTGTCTGACATTATATAAGACCTTTGACTTGGTCCCAAAAAGAAGGTTGATAGGAAAACCAAAGGGTATGGGGAGGAACCAGAACTGTGGAACTGGTAGTACATGGAGGATTGTGGGGAGGGAGACAATGACTAGTGGAGAAAGATGGCTGTTGAGATTCACTGCAAATAAATGCAAAGTGCTGCAATGAAGCAACAATAAGCCTTATGTAAGTATCACCTGGGGGGAAGCAGACCTGATGAAAGCATAGCAGGAAAAGGATCTGAGGGGGCTGATAACACCTGAATTGGGCCATTGGGAGCAGCATGAGAGGGTAGTGGCAGCAACAAACAGAATTCTGGGGTACACGGAGTGACAGACTCCAGAATCAAAAAGGTAATGCTTCTACTCTGTGAAGTCTTGACCTCTCTACATAACCTATATGACAGCAGGCATGATCAATAAAATCTTTCAAATAAGAATGATTTGCATCCTTTGATTATGTTGCCATTGCTGCTAAATCTTGTGTCCCATAGTTCTAACAAGAAAATATTTCACAGAAAAAAAATGCTGTTCTTAGTTGACCATGTTGTGTAGAAGAATGGAATCTTAACTGTGACTCAGAGATGTACAGGAATGGAGTCCTGGCTGTGACACAGAAATGCCGAGAAATGGAATCATATGACATACAAGTGTAGAGGAACAGGGTCCTGACAATGACATAGATGCATACAGGAACAGAGTCCTGACTATGACATACGTGTTTATAAGAATGGAGCCCTGACTATGACATAGGTGTGTACAGGAATAGATTCCTGACTATGCCACAGGTGTGTACAGGAATAGATTCCTGACTATGACATACGTGTGTACAAGAATAGATTCCTGACTATGACATACGTGTTTACAAGAATGGAGTCCTGACTATGACATAGGTGTGTACAGGAATGGAGTCCTGACTATGACATAGGTGTGTACAGGAATAGATTCCTGACTATGACATAGGTGTGTACAGGAATAAATTCCTGACTATGACATAGGTGTGACCAGGAATAGATTCCTGACTATGACATAGGCGTGCACATGAACAGATTCCTGACTATGACATAGGTGTGTACAGGAATCAAGTTCTGAGTATGACATAGGTGTGTACAGGAATAGATTCCTGACTATGACATAGGTGTGTATAGGAATAGATTCCTGACTATGACAAAGGTGTGTACAGGAATAGATTCCTGACTATGACATATGTGTGTACAAGAATGGAGTCCTGACTATGACATAGGTGTGTACAGGAATAGATTCCTGACTATGACATAGGTGTGTACAGGAATAGATTCCTGGCTATGACATAGGTGTGCACAGGAATCGAGTCCTGACTATGACATAGGTGTGCACAGGAATAAATTCCTGACTATGACATAGGTGTGACCAGGAATAGATTCCTGACTATGACATAGGTGTGCACAGGAATAGATTCCTGACTATGATATAGGTGTGTACAGGAATCACGTTCTGAGTATGACATAGGTGTGTACAGGAATAGATTCCTGACTATGACATAGGTGTGTACAGGAATAGATTCCTGACTATGACATAGATGTGTACAGGAACAGATTCCTGACTATGACATAGGTGTGTACAGGAATAGATTCCTGACTATGACATATGTGTGTACAGGAATAGATTCCTGGCTATGACATAGATGTGTACAGGAATCGAGTCCTGACTCTGACATAGGTGTGCACAGGAATAGATTCCTGACTATGGTATAGATGTGTACAGGAATAGATTCCTGACTATGACATAGGTGTGCACAGGAATAAATTCCTGACTATGACATAGGTGTGACCAGGAATAGATTCCTGACTATGACATAGGTGTGTACAGGAATCAAGTTCTGAGGATGACATAGGTGTGTACAGGAATAGATTCCTGGCTATGACATAGGTGTGTACAGGAATAGATTCCTGACTATGACATACATGTGTACAAGAATGGAGTCCTGACTATGACATAGGTGTGTACAGGAATAGATTCCTGACTATGACATAGGTGTGTACAGGAATAGATTCCTGACTATGACATACGTGTGTACAAGAATGGAGTCCTGACTATGACATAGGTGTGCACAGGAATAGATTCCTGACTATGATATAGGTGTGTACAGGAATCACGTTCTGAGTATGACATAGGTGTGTACAGGAATAGATTCCTGACTATGACATAGGTGTGTACAGGAATAGATTCCTGACTATGACATAGATGTGTACAGGAACAGATTCCTGACTATGACATAGGTGTGTACAGGAATAGATTCCTGACTATGACATATGTGTGTACAGGAATAGATTCCTGGCTATGACATAGATGTGTACAGGAATTGAGTCCTGACTCTGACATAGGTGTGCACAGGAATAGATTCCTGACTATGGTATAGATGTGTACAGGAATAGATTCCTGACTATGACATAGGTGTGCACAGGAATAAATTCCTGACTATGACATAGGTGTGACCAGGAATAGATTCCTGACTATGACATAGGTGTGTACAGGAATCAAGTTCTGAGTATGACATAGGTGTGTACAGGAATAGATTCCTGGCTATGACATAGGTGTGTACAGGAATAGATTCCTGACTATGACATACATGTGTACAAGAATGGAGTCCTGACTATGACATAGGTGTGTACAGGAATAGATTCCTGACTATGACATAGGTGTGTACAGGAATAGATTCCTGACTATGACATACGTGTGTACAAGAATGGAGTCCTGACTATGACATAGGTGTGTACAGGAATAGATTCCTGACTATGACATAGGTGTGCACAGGAATAGATTCCTGACAATGACATAGGTGTGTACAGGATTCAAGTTCTGAGTATGACATAGGTGTGTACAGGAATAGATTCCTGACTATGATATAGGTGTGTACAGGAATAGATTCCTGACTATGACATAGGTGTGTACAGGAATAGATTCCTGACTATGACATACGTGTGTACAAGAATGGAGTCCTGACTATGACATAGGTGTGTACAGGAATAGATTCCTGACTATGACATAGGTGTGCACAGGAATAGATTCCTGACTATGACATAGGTGTGTACAGGATTCAAGTTCTGAGTATGACATAGGTGTGTACAGGAATAGATTCCTGACTATGATATAGGTGTGTACAGGAATAGATTCCTGACTATGACATAGGTGTGTACAGAAAAAGATTCCTGATTATGACGTAGGTGTGTACAAGAATAGATTCCTGACTATGACATAGGTGTGCACAGGAATAGATTCCTGACTAAGACATAGGTGTGTACAGGAACAAATTCCTGATTATGAAATAGATATGTACAGGAATCGAGTCCTGACTCTAACATACATGCGTACAAAAATGGAGTCCTGACTATGACATAGGTGTGTACAGGAATAAAATCCTGACTATGTCATAGGTGTGTACAGGAATAGATTCTTGACTATGACATACATGTGTACAAGAATGGAGTCCTGACTATGACATAGGTGTGTACAGGAATAGATTCCTGACTATGACATAGGTTTGTACAAGAATAGATTCCTGACTATGACATATGTGTGTACAAGAATGGAGTCCTGACTATGACATAGGTGTGTACCGGAATAGATTCCTGACTATGACATAGGTGTGTACAGGAATAGATTCCTGACTATGACATAGGTGTGCACAGGAATAGATTCCTGACTATGACATAGGTGTGTACAGGAATAGATTCCTGGCTATGACGCAGGAGTGTACAGGAATCGAGTCCTGACTCTGGCATAGGTGTGTACAAGAATGGAGTCCTGATTATGACATTGTTGTGTACAGGAATAGAGTCCCCCCCCAATGCCTCTCAACCTCTTAGTGCAAGAAATCTGGACAAAGCCAGAAAGAATGGGTGGGGGACATAGGTCCAAAAATTGGGGCAGAATTTAAATATTGCTCCTATAAACCTAGAAAGTTTTGCATTGTTACATATTTTCTGAAGGCTATAAAGTCTAAAACTCAAATGTTTGTCTTTATTTAGTATTATTTAGTGACTTCAGTATTCAATAATTTACCATAAAACCACAAATGTATGAGGAACAGACCAAAAATATGAGGCAAAAATCTGGACATTCTGTGAAAATCTGTACAATTGAAAGGTATAGTCCTGACTATGACATACAAGTGAAGAGAAATGAGGTCCTGACTATGACATAGATGTGTACAGGAATGGAATCCTGACTCTGATGTAGACATGTTGAGAAACTGAGTCCTGACTATGACATAGACGGGTAGAGGAATAGGATCCTGACTATGACATAGACGGGTTGAGGAGTGGAGTCCTGACTATGACATAGACATGTAGAGTAATGGTGTTCTGACTATGACATTGATGTGTACAAGAATGAGTCTTCACAGTGATGTAGAAGTGTAGAGGAACAGAGTCCTGACAATGCCTCAGAAGTTCAGAGGAATGGAGTCCTGATTAGAACATAGACATATAAAGGAACTGATTCCTGACTATGACATGGGTGACCTGGGTTAGCAGTATGGATTCTGGAAGAGCTAATGACAGGCAAAAGGGGAGAAATAAAACTTTGTCTCATCAACTCTTCCATGGGGATGGAGTTGAGGTGCTCTAGGGGCATATCCACTTAGGACACACCTCTCAACTTCTAAGTACAGGAACTATGGACAAAGCCACAGGTAATGGGGACAAAGGCCCAAAACTGGGGACAAATATTAAATATTGCTCTTTTAAACTAGAGCATTTCCAGAATAATATGTTGTTTATCATACATTTTCTGGAGGCTATTAAGTCTGAAACTCAAATGTATGTCAGAACGTAGTGATTTCAATCCTCAGTGATTTGCCAAACAAACACAAATTTGAGGAGGAACAGATAAAAAATATGAGGGAAAAATCTAGCCATTCTGCAAGAATCTGGACACTTGAGAGGTATGAGCCAGGGTCATAGAAAAGGATAATGTACACATCATTATATAGGAGGGGGAACTTCTCCACACCACCATTACACACCTGCCTATGTCAGTTAGTCAGTATACCAGGATGGTGCCGTGGTGCAGTGGTAGTGTTGTCACCTCATAGTAAGAGGTTCTCTGGTTCAATTCTTGGCTGGGGTGCCTTCTGTGTGGAGTCTGCATGTCCTCTTTGTGTGGGTTCTCTCCAGGTACTCTGTTTCCTCCCACACTAGAAAGACATGTGTCTGGAGCATTTGTCCCCAGGCCTCCACTGAAAATTGGCTTCATTCCAAGTTGGACTTTCCTGGTTAAATAAATAAGTCTGAGACTTATAAGGCATAGAGAAAAGCCCTCAGTAGCATGAGTGATGCTGCGGGTGGTAGGCTCTTATCTCCTCTTTGCTTTCTGTACAGTCTCCTCCAGAAAGTGATTGTGCTGGATATGGAGAGTAGAGACGGAGGAAACCCACCTACCAGCAGCATTTGGTCCAACAAGCAGAGGGATTTAGAAAGCTTTTCTTATTTAGGTTTATTATATCAAGCCAAATGTCTTCCTCTCCTCAGACCACATGTATTACAGAATAAGGTCAGCTCCCACCTAGCCAGTCTAACAGTGTAGTAGGTTTACTATTAAAATGTCGAACGGCACTACGTCGACTGTACTATAGTCGAACACGGAAGTTTGAAAATAGTAATGTCGATGTCAAAAAACAATCTAAGAATGGTTTTAACATGGGTCGAGGTAGGTGTTCAGTATTATTCAGAACTACAAACATCTCCCCTACCTCGACCCATGTTAAAACACAGTCCTAGATTGTTTTTTTGTTGTCAACATTACTATTTTCGAACTTCCGTGTTCGACTATAGTACAGTCGATGTAGTGCCGTTCGACATTTCAATAGTAAACCGTGTAGTAATATTCTTTCCAAATATGTCCTCAGTTGTTCTAGGTTCCAGAGCAAACATTATCATAATAGGGATGGTTTGCAAGAACTTCCCTAATTCTTTGCCTTTCGCTTTCGCTGATGGTGGAGTAGTGTACACTGGGGGGGGGGGGACAGGTATGGTCATAAATGATAGTCTTCCCCGAGAGCAAGCAAGATGAGCAGAAAAAAGTTAAGCAGACTGGGGGGTGAACAAGAGAAGTCCACAGCCTCAGTCCCTTCTGCCCGTGTCTCCTACGGCTTTTCAGCATTATTTTATTATTTTATAAGATTAACAGAACAAGAATGCGAAGTTGTTGTCCCACCCAAATAATGAACCTAATGCTAATATTTCTGCTTCTGGCACCCTATAGGACAAAATTCACTTGTATAAGGAAATAAGGAAGACTCTATGTAGGCAGAATCAAGAATCAGATAAGTAGAGACAATGAGAAATGTGCACCTGCTGTGTTTTTTTGTTTTGTTTTGTTTTTATTGAGGAACAGTGATGGGTATAGAATAAACAGGATTAATAAGGTACAAGAATCCATTTCCTAGTCTATTGTGGAAATAATAGATGCAACAATTATTGGTTTTACACATCACGTTTTCAGAAGTTTCACCATTTAAATCGAGGGAATTTTAGGATGAAGAAGTTTACAGCACAGTAAGAGTTAACTGTTATGTACACAGGTGAGCTGCAGACAGGTGATTCAGCTGTACCAGATGGCGCCACACTTTCCATCTAGGTAGAAAGGGATCAGGTGTCCAGTTTTGTGCATGCAGTCCTGTTGCTATGGCAGCAGTAAAACACACAGACATGCTAAGTACAGCATTGCTGGGCTGAAGCCATCTAAAGTGATAAACCTCCTTATTGCCATACAGCAGAATACGATTTTTGTAGAAAGGATTTTGCACAGAGAACCAAACATTGTTTGAGGCCAGAGCCCTGTTACAAAACTAAACTCATAGCTGGATTTTAGGATGAGATATATGACACAACATCATTGCCTGAGAATGTGGTAATAGATAAAACAGATTTGTGCCAAAAAAAGAATATAGTGTGAAATACCAGCATTAAAAATAATATTCTTCTACAAAAGTTGGATTCTGCAGTTATTAAACCTGCTGTGCAGAACTGGATTTAGAAATAAAACAACACTAAAAGATTTAATATAGAATTCATCCAGCATGGGTGTGTGTTTGAGAAGAGCACACTGTGAGAAGAAAGAGCAGATTTCGTGAGGCTACACGTTGATGTATAACATCCTTATATCTCACTACATTAGAACACAGAGTAATATAGTAAGTAACAAATGATCTTAAATGAGCTTAGATGTAGAGGCTGATGACAGCTCACATTTCCTGGGGGGAGGGGCAGCTTGGCCGATGCATTGTCTTAGCAGGAAGCTATCATGAGTTAGTCAATTTGTGGGAGGGCTTCTGCATGGGACCTGCAAGCTGGGCTGCCCCCTACTCCCAAACTCTTTCTGTAGGTGACATGAATGAGCTGTTTGGATTTCCCAGGCAGGAAGAATGATTCACTGAGTCATAGACTGTTGCTAGGCTAACAACCCGGGGGCCCTTCTAAGCCTATCCAAGTTTTCCTGACAGAATAATGATGTTCTGCATCCAAACAGGACACTGAGGGTCAGGCATTTATAAGCTACCTCTGTCCATAAGGGACGTGGGTGCCAGGCCCGGTGTAAATGTTCTATTCCCCATCCATTTGTCTAGGTTGTGCTTAAAATGGGTAATAAACAAACTCAGCTTTACATGGATGTGCAGTTTCTGGGGCAAATATCTGTCGCTCCAGCATGTTCTGTTTAAGTCACAGACAAAATTCTGGTCCATAGACCATGTACTTCTGGTACTGTTTGACTTACGAATACGTAGGAGATTCATAAGTGTGGGGTTTTCAGATGCCTTGTAAGACAGGCATAGATCAGCAATCTATAGGAGACTGAATAGAGGCAAATGGCGTTAAGGGGCTCTTCATAAGGTAGGTTTGTTACACCTTGTATTCCTGTTGTAAGGAACCTTTGAGGTCACCCTAGTTTTTGCATATGCCTGGTAAGGTACATACCAAAGGGAGCATTATACTCTATAACTGGTCTGATAAGGGTGGAGTACAGGGGAATAATGACCTCTTTGGACCTAGATGCCATGTCCTTAGTTATAAGTTGTGCAACACAAAAGGACTTCCTCAACACTGTGGTAATGTGGTGGTCAAAGGTAAGGCTACTGTCTATGTATCTGCCCACATCCCTGACAACTGGGTCAGATCTTAGTGGTGTATTATCGACATGGTAATTAGCCTGGAGGTTTGATTTCCCAAACAGTAAAATTATGCATTTCTTAGTATTGAGTTTAAGATTATCGCTTTAGCACCATCTGTTAGTCAGAGATAGGCCTTCTTGAAGAATGCTAGTGTCTGCAGGGGAGTGGATGATAACCTTCAGCTTGCAATCATCTGCACACTTAGTCAGACATAAACTGTAGAGCTCTCACTTACCCAAGGATGTCCTGCTTCCACTGCCAGAGGACAGACAGGAGAGCCATCAGAGAGGTCCTGCAGAGGTTGGCAAGTGGAAAAATCAGCTTAGATGTCTATTCAAATAAGATTCCGATTGCAGAACACTGAATCAGACTATTTAGTGACAAGCACAAAAACACAAACTTTTCATAGGTAGGTAATTGTCTATCTATAGCAGTTTCATAGCAAGAAAAGAAAAAAAATACTTCTTGGTTTGAAACAAAGATGTGTATTTGTGATAGAAAAGAATCTAATGTACATCGTACTTTTGTTAGAGAGAATCTGGAGAAAAATAGCTTTATAAAAGGGTCAGAGAGGTCAGGAAGTTTGGTTTAGAAGTGTAAGAATACTGTCTGTGCATATTGTAGATGAAACCATTCCTGATTCACACCTGAGCTGACATCACAAGGGCTGTTACTGTATCACCATCAACTCCTTGTTTCCATTTTGTACATGGGGTCAGGGTGCTGCGTCAGCTGTTGGCACTTTTCTTGATTCACTGCACAGTCATGCCTGACTGTTGCAAGTTCTGCCTCAGACAATCCATCCATCTCTTCACTGCTTTCCTGCACGTGTGCTCAAACTACCTAAATCTGTTCTCTTAAACCTTCTCTGCTATTGAGCTACTTTGGCTTCTGCTTTAATTACCTCTTTTCTTTGTCTGTCCCACAGTGTCAATCCTATCACCCATCTCAGGCACTTCATCTCCATCACCTCTAACTTCCTCACCTGCTCTGCCTTTACTGCCCAGGTTTCTGTACCATACAGTAGTAGTGGTCGCACCACTGTTTTGTACACCTTACTTTTAAGCTTCTGTGGCATTTTTCTGTCATACACTACCTCTAACATTCTGTGCCACTTGGCTGCTGCCCCTCTGATTTTAGCTTTGACTTCCTCATTCACACTTCCCTTCTCAACTACCCATCCCAAACACCTGTAACACCTGTAGATGTTAACCTGTCCCACTATTTCCCTTCTGCCTCAGTTTTCAGCTTCTTCTGATTATTTTCATCCCATGAGCATTCAGTTTTGCATTCCATTCCCCTATCCTTTGCTGAAGTTCTAACTCAGAGTCTGCCTGTACTGCCACATCATCTGCATACAGCAGCTTTGTTGATCTGTCTCCTCCAAATTGTTTGCTAATGTAGTCTGTCACCAGTATGGACAGCAGTGGGCTCAGAACTGAATGCTGATGAACCCCCACCCCCACTGGAAACCCCTATGTGAGTCCAAACACTGTTCGTAAATGAGTCGTATGGTCCTTGTACAGAGTCTGCACTAATTCTATTAAAGTTATCATGACTTCAAGCCATCACAAGACTGTCCAAATCATCTTTCTTGTCATATGCTTTCTCCAAGTACAGGAATACTCAGATGTTTATTTCCTCAGCTCTAGCTTCTTCTCCATTATCTGTCTCATTGTATCCATCAGGTCAGTCATGTTGTACTATAATCTGAATCCAAACTGCTCATCTCCCATCTTCCCTTCTGTTACTCTGCATATTCATTTATCAATAACCTCCTCCAGATCTTTCATGTAGCGTGACTACAGTTCGATACCTCTATACTGCCCAACATTGTGAATGTCCCCTTTGTTGCTGTTCATTGTCACTACAATATTTATTGTACAGTCACCTGAGATATGCTTTTCTCCCCGTACTGCCAACCCTCACAACATCTTGCTCTTATCTGCTGTGACATCATCTTAGACTGCTGCTTCCTATGACTTCATTTTCCTTAGTGCTATTCTTACTACTTCTAGGGTGGTCTGTTCTTCCTCTTTCATCATAGGCTGTGTCTGAGGCAGATCAGCATCTGTGGGTTGTTGTTTTTATTTATTTATTTATTTATTTATTTATTTATTTATATATTTTTGTTACTGGGGTAGTGCACTGATCTCGAAGTACCATTTGCAGGTACAACCCGGGTGAATAGTATCACATAAGAAATTAGAAACACCTATTCTCAGATTCAGGGATATGCTATAAAACATATACAAATGTCTTCATTCAGAAGCTTCTGGAAGTGCTCCTTCCATCTGCCTTTGATGTCCTGTGGACTGGTGAGCAGGTTGTTGCTGGCATCCCTTATGAAGGGTGTCTGACTATCTTCTTTATCTTTCTGTCTTTGCCTTGCAATTTGATAAATTTCTTTGTGACATCTACTAGTCACTTTCCAGAAGCTGGTAGAGTGCCTCTGATACCTTCTTCTTTGTTAATGCAACTCCTCTGTTAGCTGCTTTGTTAGCCAACCAGTATTCCTTTTTACTCACAAGTAGGATCAAATCTCAGGATAGGTTAAACTAATAAACAAAGTAAACCCAGGAACCAGTTCCAAATCAGGAAAAAAAAACACCAGCAATGGCACAAACAGCAGTTTTTCTCCAATTTTATTCCACAAAGTTACAAAATTTAGTGGTTTCATCTTACTGGAAGACTTCATCAGAATAAAGTCACTCTGTTTTCCACTGAATATATACAAAACATTGCAGAAGCATAAAATATAATTTCCTGCTTTTAAAAATTACATAATTTCCTGGTTTTAAAAATTACATAATTTTCCTGCTTTTGTATAATATACATTTTAAAATATGTGCTTTCATTTATATTACCTTGCTGGGAAATTTGTATCAATTTTAACTAGATTACTGTTTGTATAAGCAGGATGAAGTCTTCCAGGAAGACAAAAGAGCTAAATCTTGTAACTTTTGCCTGTTATCACAAAAGAACAAGCTATCACTGTGCAATTGGAATCTCAGGATGCCTATTAAATAGCTTGAAATACAACTTAGAAAACACATTCATATCTCTGTTTAACCATAGTGTGCAGACAGGTTTTGTCCCATTTGACTGGAGGACAGCAAGAGTCATCCCTCTGCACAAGGGCGACCATCAAATAACCCAGGAAACTACTGACCCATAAGTCTGACTAGTCTCATATGCAAGGCTATGGAAAAGATACTCATGGACCTGATTATCAGTGACATAGGACATCTCCAGACTCTAGACCCAACCCAGTTTGGCTTTGTCCAAGGCCATGACTGAGGGTAAGATAGTACATACTGCCTACCCAGACCTGACCAAGGCATTTGACACAATACCCCACTTAGGTATTATAAATAAACTCACAAAATTGGACAAAAACCTCCATGTCACCAGATGGATAGCCAAATAGCTCATTGATAGGAGACATGTTGTTAGAGTGGGGGAATTCACATCCAGCAAGAGGCCAGTCACCAGTGGAGTACCACAGGGTTCAGTGCTAGGCTCCCCCCTGTTTGGGATATAATTCTCAGATGTCAAGACAAATGCAGATGACCTTTGGCTGAACAAGTTTGCTGATGCCTGAAAGTTGGGACAATCGGTGATTCCCAAACGATGCTGATATCCTACAGAACAGTCTGACACAGACTGATTGGTGTCACAGCAATGGCCTCAAACTAAATGTAAAGAAGTACATAATAATACCCTTTGGGAAATAAAATACTCTCCTGCAAATTACAACTTTGTTAGCACCCCCCCCCCCCCAAGAGTGGACCCAGTGGTGAGAGAGCTGGTTACTCAGATAATTAGTAATCTGAACTTTGACCACCATGTGTCTATGGTGGTAATGAAATCCTTCTATGTGGCTCAGCTTATAAATAAGTACATGGCATCCAGATACAGATAGTACCACCGTACTTGGCCCTCATCAGACCAATAATTGAGTACAATGCACCCTTTGGCATACCTCTCCAACCATCTGCAACAGTTGGAGCATCCTCAGAGGTTCCTCACCAAAAAATTACAGCGTATAACCAGCATGTCATATGTGGATCGATTAAAAGCCCTTTCACTGTATTCAGTTTCCTACCAATTACTGAGGGGTGACCTACAAAGCAGTTTCTGACCCAGCCCTGATGGATATGTACCATATCCAGAAAACTAACTGCATGAGGGTTAACTGCTCCAAAGATCTAAACCTGATCTTTGATGTGAATAGATCATGCTGGAGAGACAGATAGGTTTCTCAAAGATTGCCCCTCCTCCAGAATAGGCTTCCTATTTACATGAAGAAGAGCCCTTCACTGACCATCTTCAAGCGCAGTCTGGACCAATGGATGGGAAATCACAAATTCACTCCTGGCATGGTGCCCATGTCCCTTATGAATAGAGGTAGTCCATAAAAGTAGTCAAAACCCTGCTTGCTGACCCTTATTATCTTTCCCCTTGGGATAGAAAATTTTGTCCCATCTGGGTAAAACTGGCTAGGCTTGTAAGCACTCTTGAGCCTTTAACCTAGTAATCTCCTGTGAACTTTTTTTTTTTAATTTTTCCAAATGTTTGGGTTTCTAATACCATGATGGCAATGAACCCCATTCCTAAGTCAAAATACAACCAAAGTTCATGAAATTAGTATTGTTTCAATCTTTGATGTCAGCCAAAAGTGCCCTTCACAGCATCCGCAATGTGCCCACTAATGACTCCTTCTGCAATTTGTACTGGGTTACATGTATCAGTAACATATCTAAATATGATTGTAGATTTGTTTTTATAAGACCCATTGCTCCTACTACTATTGGAACTGTGTATCTTTCTTCCACATTGCACTCATTTCTGCCTGCAGATCCGGATATTTTATGACTTTGTGTCTCTCCGTACGCAACACACTGTAGTCACTGGGTGTGGTGTTTTCAGTGATCAATGCTACTTTTGTCTTCCTTTCATGGAACACTATATCCAGTTTTCTAGCATCTATCTTTTGAACTGTTGGTAATGGGTAATCCCATGTGATATAAACTTCATAATTTTCTATGATGCTTTGTGGTTCATGTTTCTAGTGTTTTTCAGCCATTTCAATGCCATAATGTTTGCACAATCCCCAGTGCAACAGTCTTGACACATTATTATGCCTTTCAGCATACAGTCCTTCTGCCATTAGTATGTCACAACCAGCAACAAGGTTTACAACTGTTTCCAGTTTGGTTTTACAAAACCTACATCTGTCTGTTTCTTCCACACATTCAATGGGCTTTGTAAACCAGTGTGTACGTAGCCCACTAGCTTGGACCGCCAATATTAACCTTCCATCTCTTGGTTTGAATTCACCTCTCCTTAACCATTCTTGCATTTGTTCCTGATCAACATGAGGTTCTTCCAGAAGTTTTCTATACTTGCACCTAGATTTATACATTTTCCACATTTCTTGCCTTCCCATCTGGTCCTTCACCTTCTTTCTTTTGTTTTTTTGCCACATTCAGTTGCTGCCTGATTTTTATCTACTTCTGGTTTGATTTCTTTTCCTGCTTGATGCCGATATGTTTCAGCTAAATTAAGCAGAGAAGTCATCTTAGATTTATTCTCCTCATGTTTTAAAACTTTCACTATATTTGGGTCTTTTGAGGTCAATAGATATTTGTGGAGTCCCACGATTGCAGATCTATACATGTAATCAATTTCAAGGAGGCCCATCCCTCCTTCAGAATGGGGAATATATATCTTGGTATGCACTGATTTTTATAAATCATTTGGTGAACATGAAGCATCCTTGTTGTTTTCCTACTAATCTATTCGACATGTTTTGGGGCCAGTCAGTCACTCCAAAACTGTAAGTTAGGACAGGAAGAGCAAATTGGTTTATAGCTTGGATTTTGTTCCTAGACATCAATACCTTTTTCAGGATTAATTTAAGTCTTCTAAAGTATTTCTTACTAAGTTTTATTCACATTTCTTCATGTTTTATTGTTGATCCTTCATCAGTTCCCAAGTATTTATACACTTCCTCTTGCTTAAGTTCTTTTATATCACATTCTTGACCCAAACTGATGTTTTCCTGGTGCTACAGTTTTTCTGCTTTAAAGGTTGCTTTTGCACATTTATCAATAAAAAATGACATTCCCCAGGATTCAGTAAACTCCGTGTAGGACTAGTGTTATCCTACATGGAGTGAATGGTGTTCATGTCCGCATCCCCTTCTCAGCAGCGCGCCTTTCATATTAATGAAGGTGCGCTACTGAGACAGATCTGTGGACACGAACACTGAATAAGTGCAGGGGGCGTGTTGCAGTAGTGCTCACAGATCCAAAATGCCCCCTGCACTGTCGAAGTGCCATATGGCACTTTTTAAATGCTTTCAGTATCCATGGACACTGAAAGCAACTGATAACAGTAAAACAGTGTCTGCGGACACTGAAATAGGTATTAGGACTTGAAATAAATGCAGGGAGGGGGTGACATGTATAGTCACACACACCCTGCATTGTAAAAGTGCCGTATGGCACTTTACAATGCTTTCAATGTCCATGGACACTGAAAGCAGGATTGTGAATGGGAAGCAATGCAGGGTGTGTGTGACAGAACTGTAACACACCCCCTGCATTGTCAAAGTGCCTTATGGCACTTTACAGTAAATTGTGTCCTCAGACACATAGCCATACTTGCCAACCTCTTACTTCCAAAAATCTGGACAAAGGCCAACAAAATGAGTGGGCAAAGGTCCAGAAATAGGGACATATTTTAAGTACAGCTCTTATAAACTTAGAAAGTTGCTAGATTAACAGGATTTGTTTTAACATACATTTTCTGAAGGATTAGAAGTCTAAAACTCAAATGTATGCCATTCTTTTGTGACTTCAGTCCTGAGATAATCCCATTGATTTGTAGAAAACCATGAATTCTATGAGGAACAAAACAGAAATATCAGCCAGATATCTGGACAGTCTGCAAAAATCTGGACAGTTGAGAGGTATGCACACACCTCAACCTCTTTCACCAAAAAAATCTGAATAAAGCCATGAAATAAATGTGGGACAAAGGACCCAAAATAGGGCAAATTTAAAAGATATTGCTCATATAGACTTAGGTGGTGCTGCAGTAGCGTTGTCACCTCAAAGTAAGAAGTTGTCCTGTTCGATTCTCAGCTAGAGCATCTTCTGTGTGGAGACATGTGTGAATGGGCGTACCTTCATTGAAGGTTGTGCGTCAGGGCCGGCAACTCGGCACGTAAAAATCTACTGCCAATCATTAGCGGACTGGAGTTCCACTGTGGCGACCCCTAACCGGGAAAAGACGAAAGACACAACAAGACTTAGAAAGTTAATAGAATGACAGGTAGTGCATTACCAAATATGAATCAGCATTAGTATTATTATGTGTAATTAAAGTGGTTGTATTAATTTTTTTTCCATTATAAGTGAAGTTTAAGTGTATCTGATTGGGTTTGAGTGTCACAGCAATTTGCACAGCATTGTTTAAACATCTTATAGGAACTAAATACAAATGTATAGCTAAAATCCTCAATGGTGAGATAGCATAGTGGTTAGAGTTCTGGCTTTGCATGTAGCAGTTCATGGTTAGGGTACCAAGACAGGCCCTTCATTTTTACATGGAAAAGCACTGTTAAAATTATTATTTTTTTAAATGATGTAGTAATCATCATTTGTTAAACAGGATAATGTAGCTGGTCCAAAACTGAAGTGTCAGTGGATATAACATGAAATCATCCATGTAAACACAAGTGTCCCATACAGTATAGTCACATCCCAAGGTCATGTAATGAAAGCATATAGGGAGACATCATGTAAAGTAAATTGTATACACTTAATAATATGTCAGTAATGATTAATTCATTTATAATTCTGAAATATTTTTTAAAATGAAAACTGAACAATCCTTAGAAGTGCTTAGCTCTGCTTAGCTTGTATGAGCATTGCTTAGAAGTCTCATTCTAAGCAGTATTCAGCTTAACTGAGTGGATTTGCACACCACTAAGCACTGCTCAACATTTGCCCCTTTAAGCACTGCTCAACTCAGCTTAGCGGGTTTGTGCACCACTGAGCTGCACTCAGCATTTTCAAAAATGGTCCAGTCATGGCAAAGAGTGGGAATATGGCCTTATTTAAACCACACAGGTGGGAATACAGCCAGAAGCTGTTGTAGTTTGATCGCTGCAGGAGCTATGTCTGGATTTGGAGAGGGAGTGGGCTTTTGAGCACAGCACTGGGGCATCTTGGAGTCCAGAGTCATGGCTGGGCTCCTTGTTAAAGACCATGACCACAGACTTCTGCAGGGCCAGTGCAGGGCTCACAGTACAAAGCAGATGCCTGTGACAATCTGGCACATGATCTCACCAGTGCTACTGGAATCCCCCAAACTGGTAAGCAGGTACGGCATCACTATTCCAACCTAAAGCATAGGAAAGGGGTGCTCTTGGCCCAATGGATCCAAGAAGCTCGAGATGGGGATGCCCCAGTAGTGAGTAAGTATCTCACCCATATCAGTACCAAAATCTAGCCTGAGTATGTGATAGACATGTATGCTTAATGTTTTTTTTCCCGTCCCCTACAGCTGCAGAGGAGAGAGCTAGCAATCTTGAGGCCCATGCTGACAGATTGGCGAGGTTGTGACGAGAGTCTGGTGAGTACATATTTATCTTGCAGTATATAGTGTAATAAATAAGAAGGAGTACATTGTTTACTGCCAGTAGGTATAGTGTGCTCTGAGTGTACTGAAGAAGTAAAAAGTTTGTCAGACCAATACTGATCTGCAGGATATGCAGTAGCTGTAAAATATCAAGTGTAAGAAAGCACTGTGTCATGTTACTCAAATAAAGATTTATACCACAAACTGTTGTGTTTAATCTGGTTTGTTGTTGAAGAAATAGAATGTGTAAAACAAGATATAAATGAAATATGAAATATATCCTGCACTAAGATCTGAACCTTGAATAGTAATGTGTACTGTATTATAGTGTGTCCCCTGCAGCATTGCCTTGTGTTAACCTTTGCATTTCAGATCGATGTAGTCCTGAATGTGGGTATGCTGATGCAGGCAAGTATGAGAGTGTAATAGGTGGGGAGTGCAAATATATGAGGTCCAAATGTATATGGGTTGGGTATGCAACCCAGCACCCTGCTATACTCTGTACAGATCACATATATTCACATCTACTAGGGGTTAAATCTGTACACCTGCTTCCAAAGGATTAATACACCGTACAATAACTATCTGTCAGGCATGTATGTTCAACTGTCACTACAGTCTTTGGTGACACTCCACTTAGATTACAAGATCAGACTTTCTAACCAAGCGAGTATTAGGCAGAAATCAGTCAAGTAAGAGACAGCGGTTCTCCAGTAGCTCAGTGTGTTGAGAAATAGATATGTTGTTCATTTTTACACACACAGACCACAGTTTGAATCCAGGGAGTGGTACTAAGATGTGTGAATATTTACAGACAAGTAATCCTGAATATGTGTCCAAATAGTCAGGTAGTGCTAACAATATTTTCTCCACAGGATTTACAGGTGGGTATACTAATAAACGTTGTGTTCAAATATTCCAGTGTACAACCCCATACCTACACAAGACAGCAGAAGAGGTACATACACCATGCACTCTTCCTGATACATGTCTGTCAAATGTCATACTGTCATGGCTAGTGATCACTGTTGCCAATAACCTTGGACACAGATATCAGTGCAGGCTACACCTTGTTAGTCATATATGTAACTCTGACATGTATGAGTCCCCTCCAGTCATGTACCCAGAGTACTCACACTTTGCCCCATACCATTCCATCTTGACAGTTTAACAGTTACGTATGTGCTACAGAAGCTATGTGCCACAGGTAGATGTAAAGTGAGGGCAGACCTGTAGAGTATTGAGCAGTACTGTTGTGAAAAATAGAGTTGTTAATGGACTTTTTTTCTCTACCCCCACCCCTTATGTGCATCAATAATTATTATCCATATACTACAGGTATGTTGTTCTCAAAATCTAATGCTGGGACTTGTGTTCTATTATTGTTCATATATTTAATTGTTTTCATATTAACATACCTTGTTCAAATACCATTGGACATGGAACAGACCAAAGATATGAGCCAAACATCTGGACATGCTATGAAAATCTGGATAGTTGAGAGGTATGTGTGCAGTCATGTAACATTAGGGGAAAAAACACTGAGCTGCCAAGCATTTAATCAAGCACCTTCTGAACTGCAGTCAGAGGAACACAACACTACACCAAATCAGCTCTGGAGAATTGCTGATGCATTTGCAAATATATCATGCACTACAAAGATATAAATGTCAGGAAAAACAGACATTGGTGAGAAATTAGCTACCAATTTTCTTGATATACTGGAAAATATTAGGGTTCAACCAAACACCCTAATAATGGGCAACTTCAACTACCCCACTATTAACTGGGAAACCTACTCATGCACCAACTCCTTCCCTCAACCCGTTCTGGAATTCATAAATTCCAATACCCTGGATCAACTTATCCACACCCCCACCAGGGGCAACAATATCGTAGACCTAGTCATTACCAACACGAGTGACTGGTGTTCCACACCTGATGTCAATACCTTGTTAGTCAGATCAGATCATAAGCTAATCACCCTAGATATCCACATCCCGCCCCCACCCACCATTAAGGAAACCACTGTAAAAAATTATCTCCAAAGCCAACTTCATGCTTCTTAAGACAGAAGTGCTGAACTTCATGACACCCATGCAGATGAACAATATAGTTACAACTGCTGAATCCTACACAAATGCACTCTATAAACACTTACACGAATGCATGGATCATGCTATCCCAAACAGAACCAAGATGCTATCCTCAAAAAAAAGGAAGCCAATCTGGTGGTCCCCTGCTATAAACAAACTCTACAACAGAAGGAAGAAACTGTTGCAAAAGAGAGTAAAATCCCATGAGTGGAGGAGCTCCCTGGTCAGCCTCAGTAAGAATCTGAGATCCCTTATAAGATCCTCCAAAGCTAGCTATGAAAACAAAATCACAACTGATTCTAAGGGCATCCACATAGCATTCTACAGCTATGTCAAGAATCTCAATGGCAACACCCAGATCTGTTCTGAGTTACAGCACAACAGCACATAAATTACAGAACCAACTGATATTGCCAACAACCTGGCAGGTAGGTTCAGTGCTAACTTTACCCCCCTCTCACCCCCCAAAAGGGCCCATATCTATAGAAGAAGAATGCAGTGTCCCTGTAATCACATCTATGCAGGTAAAAACTGCACTCTCTAAAACCAAAAACACAGCATCCATAGAACCGGACAACATCCTACGAACTTCAGAATGAACTGGCTCCCCACCTAAGCACCATGTTCAATCATAGTCTCGCATCAGGCTTTGTGCCCACTGAATGGCGCACAGCAACAGTTATCCCACTCCACAAAGGGGGAGCCACCACTGATCCTGGGAGCTATTGCCCTATTAGCCTGACAAGCCTGGTCTGCAAGGCCATGGAATGTATCATCATGGAACTCATAAACAAAGACATTGGTAACCTCCAAACTCTGGAACCCCCCCCCCCCGTTCAGGTTTGTGAAAGGCAGATCATGCATCCTGAATCTAATCGACTTCTTTGAGGCAGTCACCAAAGCTGTAGATGAGGGTAAGGTGGTTCACACAGGCTATCTTGACCTCGCCAAGGCTTTCAACACCATCCCCCATTCTGGAATTATAGCTAAACTCACTAAACTAGATATAAATCCCTACTTCACAGGATAGGTTGCCAACTGGCTCAGACTCCAAATCTGACTTCAAACCAGTGACAACTGGAGTACCATAGGCTTCAGTCCTGGGACCTCTCCTGTTTGGTATCTACTTCTCTAAAGTGCAGACTAACACAGAAGGCCTCTGGCTAATGAAGTTCGCAGATGACTGCAAACTAGGAGCCATAGTTGAGTTCCCCAAATGATGTGGACATCCTACAGAAGGGCCTCACTGAGACAGATGGCTGGTGTCAGAGGCATCATCTCATGCTCAATGCCAAAAAGTGCATTGTCATCCCCTTTGGTAAAAACTCTGTACTCATGAACTACCACATAAACAGCAGTATACTTAATGCTGAATGTGTGATAAAAGACTTTGGGACCCAGATGGACAGTAGTCTCTCTTTTGATAATCACATCGCCACAGTAGTCAGGAAATCCTTCTATGTGGCACACCTCATCACAAAAGGGTTCTCATCCAGGAAAAAAGAGGTCATTGTTCCCCTCTACTCGGCACTCATTAGACCCATTATAGAGTACAACACCACTTTTGGAATGTACCTCACAAGACATCTGCAGTAGCTGGAAAGGCCACAGAAGTACCTCACAAAGAGGATTACTGGCCTCAAACAGATGCCCTACACTGACCGTCTCAAAAACCTCCAGCTTTACTCTGTAGCATATCACCTACACTGAGGAGATCTCTGCCTAACATATAAAGCGATGTTAAACCCAGAGCTGTTGGACATGCTACACCTAAAGAAATCCCAATCCCTCTGAGCTACACGGTCTAGGGGCCTAAACGTTGTCACCACAATAAAAAGGACATACTGGAGGGATAGATTTCTGTACCAGAGACTTTCTATCCTCTGGAAGGAGCTACACATCTATGTCAAGTAAAGTTCCTCATTAGTACTCTTCAAGAAAAATCTTGATGAGTGGATGGGAAATAGGAAATACACCCCGGGGATCACTTCTGTGGCTCTGCTCAACAGGGTCACATGAAATTAACTTTCTTGGGTGGCATAAGCCAGGGAATTTTGTTGGCTAGGCTTACTTAGGCCCTTGGGCCGATAGCCTAGTACCTATCTATGAACCTATAAGAACCATTTGCACTACAGTCAAAGCAACAAACCAGTAAGCCAACTGACCTCTACAGTATAATAACTGTTTTAACAAACATATTCTGACTGCCAGTCACACACTACTCCTATATATACTGCCCCAAAGCACAGTATACTTGGATTCCTGAGGTTTTAAGGGACATGTCTCAGTCTGCCCCTACAAACATATACAGCTGACAGACCACCAGCAACTGTAGCAGCTTGCACAGTCAGATAGAAAAGGATCTATGACATTCACATCTGCCCCTCTCCCTACTCAGCCCAACAAACATTTACACACTACACTGCTACACAATCTTGAAAGTCTGTTAACAATGGCCAGACATCTCAACTGTACAGATTTCCACAGAATGTCCAGATTCATGCCTCATATTTTTGGTCCATTTTCTCATAAACCTGTGTTTTTCTGGCAAATTGTTAACAAATCATTGCGGGTTTATGTCAAAAAATAATGACAGACATTATGAGTTGCAGACATCATACCTTTCAGACTATGCTAATGCAGACCTGTTATTCTATCACCTTTATAAGTTTGTAGGAGCAATATTTGAAAAGTGTCCCTATTATGTGGCCGTTGTCACCCCATTATTTATGGCTTTGTATACATTTCCTGCTCTAAGAGCTTGGGAGGCATGGGTACAGATGGTGGCCATACCTCTGACCTCTGCATATGTCTGCAGATTGTCCTGATGTCTGACACATAATTTCTTTCCATCTGTCATAAACTTGTGGTTTTCTGGCCAACGTTTTGGAAAATCATGACAGACTGACATTGCAGATTAATGACGGATATTGCCATGTAACAACATGGAGGGATAGATTTCATCCTTTGGAAGGTGCATTCAAATGCATGATCTGTTCTGCTATCTATTTCCCATGTGTGACACATCAATATGTGAAGGGTGTGCTCAATGTTTGCCCCTCCTTCCCATATGGCTTTATCCAGATGTCTTTCTGTGAGTGGTTGAGAGGTATGCTGGTACATACATACATACATACATACATACATACAGAAACACACACACACACATACACACACACACGCACACACACACACATGACCTGCCCCTGCTGATAGCCAAACCTCTACCATCCCAGTTTTACAAACAATACTGCTAGAATCATAACAGAAACACCACAGAGGTAATGTAGTGTTGCAGTGTCTACCACTACTATTAAAGTGGGTGACAATTGCAGAGGCTGTTAGGATTGCCAGTGGTAGGTTCAGAGGTCCTTAACATGGTAGAACCACCTGAAACTCACACACACACTGCTGCATGGGAACATGCATTAAAACACATGCACACAGAGTTGACACTTCTCGTACTAGATGACCCACCTATCTATTTATGTACAATGCACAGTGATAGGACTATTGCATGCATTACACTGCCTTTGTGTTAGAAACTGTGTAACTGTGTTTGTAAGGTGGATAGCATCTGTAGGGGCTGCAACTAGATTGGCAATGGGGGAGTTAACAGGGTGGAAGAGGCACACAAAATGAAATAACCATTGCATACACACAGTAAAGACAGCCACAGGGGATATGCATACAGTAACACATACACAGTTGCCAATAGATTAGTAACCCTATATATCCACTTGTATGTATTACAGTGCTACGTACACATTACATGCACCACAGAGATTATATGCTGGGCACATAACTTACTACCTCTTACAACAAGTAATCTTAGGAATGCCTTCTTGGATGGTGGGATAAAGCACCCAAAATAGCAACTGGTCTCATATATTGCTCTTACATACCTGGACAAGTGATAGAGTAACAGACTTTGTATCAGCATGATGTTTCAGACAGGTACGATGTCTGATGCTGACATGTCTGTCACTATGGTAACTGTGACATATATGGAAATGATTACTCATAAATGCCCATTGTTAGTGGACACAGACCACATATAGGTTGCAGACATCTGGATATTCCATATACATATGTACAGATGACTGGTATGGCCTGTATAGTATTACACGGTGCATGTGAGGCAGATGCCATTAACTGCCTCTTTAAAGTAATGCCATGGAGAGGGAATCAACAGGCCTTAAAATGGTACAACCAACACACACAACAACCACAGGGGATATGCTTCACACACAAACACACACAGTACTATAGTTGCCAGTATTGATTACAATTCTTACCTATCTAATTATTTGTACTATAAACATTATGCAGTTATTGCATGCACCACAGAGCATATAGGGCTGAAGAGTGTATACATGTACTTCTAAGGTGAATGACATCAGCAGGCCTTGTAAAGTAGGGAAATGGGAAGTGTACTTGGTGGAACACACCTCAAAATTGTATAACTCACAACTCCAAAGATATGGTTCACACACACACACACACACACACACACACACACACACACACACACACACACTTACATTTGGCAGGACTGAGATTAGAACTCCTACCTATCTAGTTATTTGTTCTACAGTGGTATACAGTTATTGCACATGCCATGGAGCCTATAGGACTAAGGGCTGTCCAAAGGTACTTCTAAGGTGTACGACATCAGCAGCCCTTGTAAAGTATGGCAATGGGAAGTGTACTGAGTGGCAAAGGCCTCAAAATACTTTAACCTACAAACTTATGCACACACATTTGCCAGAATTGAGATTAGAACCCCTGCCCATCTAGTTATTTGTTCTATATTGTTACGTAGTTATTGCATGCTCCAAAGATCTTGTAGGGCTGAGGGCTGTCCAAAGGTCCTTCTAGGGTGAATAACATCAGCAACCTTTGTAAAGTATGGCAATGGGAAATGTACTGGGTGGGAAAGGCCTCAAAATACTTTAACCTACAAACATACACACACACACACACACACACACACACACACACACACACACACACACACACACACACACATTTGCTAGAACTGAGATTAGAACCTCTGCCTATCAAGTTATTTGTTCTATACTGTCACACAGTTATTGCATGTGCCACAGAGCTTATAAGGCTGAGGCCTGTCCAAAGATACTTCTAGGGTGAATAACTTCAGCAGGACTGCTAAAGTAGAGCAATGGGAAGTGTAGTAGGTGGGAATGGCCTAAACATTTTTTAACCTACAAATACACATACACACTTCCATTTGCCAGGACTGTGATTAGAATTCCTACCTATCTAGTTATTTGTACCATAGTGTTATACAGTTATTGCATGTGCCACAGAGCTTATAGGGCTGACAAGTGTCCAAAGGTACTTCTAAGATGAATGACATCAGCAGATATTGTAAAGTAGGGCAATGGGAAGTGTACTGAGTGGGAAAGGCCTCATAATACTTTAACCTACAAACACACACACACGCACACAAAGGTAGGTGCGGTACTATTACACAATGGAGCTCATCTTCATGCTGGCAGATGGGACTGTTTACAACTGGTATGCAACTGTCCACAGCAGGACATCACTATATGCCTTTCAGGGTATCCCTTTCTATGACTCACTCTCTGTCTGTGTCTCCCTGTATCTCTCTCTATCACTGTCTGTCTCTCTCTCTTCCTCATGTCTATGTGTGTATGCTTGAAATATTGTTATATGTTATCCATATATATGTCTGTGTATCATACGCAACAGATGCATATATATCACATATGGGCCACCTACAGCTAGCTGAGGATAATCCTGTCTGATGGCTGAGGGTAGAGTCAGTTAAGCTGTACATAGCTGTCTATATGCAAAGACATCTATGCACAATACAGTTATATAGTCTGATGTGGGTTTAGACATAAGCTGTAATTCTTTAAGTGTAGGAGCATGCCCAGTATGACTTTATATAGTAAGAGTGGGACTCCATTCCAGAGATAGTTGTACTCTGGTCTGGGGTTTTGTGTGCTACAGCCATACCTCTCAACCTGTTAGAGCAAGGAATCTAGAGATAGCCTGCCAAAATAGGGGGACAATGTCCCAAACATAGGGAGATACTGTAAATACTGAACTTATTAATGTGGAAAGTTGCTAGTGTAA
The DNA here is from genome assembly GCF_019279795.1 of Protopterus annectens. NCBI lineage: Eukaryota > Metazoa > Chordata > Ceratodontiformes > Protopteridae > Protopterus > Protopterus annectens. The sequence continues at coordinate 728,226,716 of NC_056751.1, forward strand.
CAGAGTTTGTTTCAGCAGACATTTTCTGACATATATGATGTCTGACAGTGAAAAGTATTGTGTCATTACTTACTGACAGAAATCCTCAGATCATCAGAGTGATTTACCTAAGAAAAACAAGATGTATGATGCACAGACCAAAATTATGAGCCAAACTATAGACATTCTTGCACAGACTGAAATTATGAGCCAGACTATAGAATTCTTGCCCAATCCAGCCAGTTGAGAGGTGTGGCTACAGCCAATTGGCTGATGAAGCTGTGTAAACAGTCCAGCACCTCAGTGATATACTGGCTGGGGATCATCTGCTTGTGTGTTATTCTTCTTAACTGAAAAGTCATATCCTGGTGTGCTCATACCTCTCAACTGCACAGTTTTTTGCAGAATGTCCAGATGTTTGTTTCATAATTTTGGTCCGTTTTTCATAAAATTGAGGTTTTCTGGCAAGTTAGTGATAAATAATTAAAGACTGAATTTATAAAATAATGACAGAACATTTGAGTTTCAGACTTCATAACCTTCAGAAAATTCATGCTAATGCAAAATCTGTTATTTCATCAACTTTCTAAGTTTGTGAGAGCAATATTTAAATATCGTCCCAATTTTTGGGCCTTTGTCCCACTTTTATTTATGACCATGTCCAAATTTCTTGCTCTAAGAGGTTGAGAGGTATGGATGTGGGTACAGAGTGCATTCTAATCAGCAGACATGTCCATTATATGTGTGGTATATTCCACATAGCACTGTGATTTCAAGGTATGTCAGTGGCAGAGCAGTATAGAGTAATGTGATGAACCACTGACAGACATTTGTTTATAGGTTCATAGGTTGATATGAGGTTATATAGGCCCTTATAACCCTCACAGATGAGAGTGCAGCCCATGTTAAGACATGTCAGTACCCAGAGCCCCTGTCCAGGAGGGACACAGGTGGAATCACAGGACTGTATTTTCTGTTTCACATGCACTTATACAGGGAGCACTTCCAAAGGGATATTGAGGCACTCGGCCTGATGTAGACAGGGAGTATATTCCACAGATGGGGTGTCTGTGGGCCATGTATCTGTCACACCAACAAGCCCTATTGATATCACAGAACAGGTTGATGCTGTGCCTACAGGTTGTTTGAGTGGGCCTTGGCTTCCAAATGTGCAACAGTGCCATCAAGGCAGGGTCTGGATTGCTTTGTATGCCAGACAGAGGTCACCTCTGAGGAGTCTGTATGGAAATGAGTAGAGGAACAGTGCTGTCAGCCTATCTGTGTACGGTAGGAGTTTGGGGTCCTGGATTTTCTGTGTGAGGAACCTCTGCGGTCTCTCCAGCTGCTGCATGTGCCCCCAAAGGGGGCGTTGTACAAATTAATTGGTCTTATAAGGTTAGAATACATGGATCTTATGGCCTCTGTCCCTGGATGAGATACCCTTACTTTTGTGTTGGCCCATCTATGAAGCCTTCTGTACAACAAAAGGAACATAGTCCTCAGACTTCAGGTTGCTATCAACCTGGGTGGCCAAATGCCTCACTACTGATTGTGTATATAGGACATTGTTGTTAATGTAATAATATGTGGGGACATCAGTCTCCCTGAAGAGGATGATGGTGAATCTGCAGGCATTCAGCTTGAGGCCATGTTTCTGGCAGAAGTCATTTGTTTTAGTGAGACCCTGTTGGATGTCCACATCACTTTGGGTATTGATGACTGTTCTCAGCTGCCAACTTGGTCAGCCATAGGCCAGTGTTTTTGGCCTGCACCTCAGGGAAGAATACCCCATATACCAGAGGCCCCCAGACTGATCCCTGGGGTATGCCACTCATTAAGGCTGTACTACTTGACCTGGCTACCCCTATTATGATTATGTGGGTTCTATCAATGAACCAGTTTGATACCCATCTGGTAACATATGGATTGCTGCCTAGTTAACAGAGTTCATGTACTATGGCCAAGTGGGGAATAGTGTGTAAGGCTTTGGCTGAGTCAAGGTGGCCAGAGTGCACCATCTGTCCATCATCCATGCCTTTGTTGGCTGTCTCAGGGAATTCATTCAGAGTTCACTGACATACCTCTCCTTGAGAAAGGCAGACTGTGTGGCATCAAGTATTTGGAGTTTGCCAATGTCCCTGTTAATAAGGTCCATGATAATCCATGCTGATCCATAATGATAATACCTCAGACGGTTTGTGTTGCTATGTTATTATGAGGTGACATGTTGGCCCTAGCTGTCAACCTGTCACAGACTGACATCTGGACAGGCCCATATATGACAGTCAGACACAGGCCCACACATTGGGACAGGGTGTTAACAATACTCTGCCGAACATAGACAGCAGGGAGACCAGTTTGATATTTGCTTGCTTTTTCTTATGGGTATGATGTCTGCTTCTCCACTGTCTGCCATTGATGTTTTGACATGAACCTTTCTTGTTTGGCACATAGTTTGGCAGACAAATGCAATATTAGGACAAGCAGAAGAGATATACGAGGCATACTTGAGATCCTTCTGTGACAGCCTGTCATTCCAAGGGTATGGATGGTGGCCAGTGATTTGTTGTCAGTGCTGACACAGTAAGATGGTAGCCATTTGAGAAGGTTACTGTTAGCTGCCTATCGGGTGCCAAGATCCGCCGCATAACACAAGCACCCAGGTCACTCCAGAACAAGTAGGAATATGACTCTGTCATTGTCCATGTTGGTGTGAATGACCTGAGCCATACCTCCCTGGACTACATGAAAAGAGACATGGAGGAGCTCTCTGATCACATAGCCCAAGCTGGTATGACCCTGACCCTCAGTAGCATCCTGCCCTCACCAAGAATTATACCATGGTATAGAGAAAAAAATATCAATTTCAACAATTGGCTAAGATTCTGGTGTCATTCAAAGGGGATCCAGGGTCTGTCAGCCTGGGATGACATGCTCGACAAGTCACGCTGGTTTGCTAGAGATGGCTTGCACCTGTCACCCTTAGGCTTTTGAATACAGGCCAAGGCTCTTGCCACCCCATAGTGCCTTTTTTAGGCAAGGCTCAAAAGACAAACCCACGGCCATACATAGCACAAGTAACAAAAAACTGAGGGTAATGCTACTCAATGCCAGAAGCCTAAACCTCAAAATGTACGCACTCAAGGCACTCCTCAGTATGGAAAGAATCGATATATGTGCAGTAACAGAAACCTGGTTTAAGGCTCCAGAGAGCACCCCAGTACTACCAGGCTACAACTCATACTATATATTTTGGCCACAAAACCTGGACCGAAATACAAAAGGCAGGGGAGTATCCATATTCATCAAGGATACCCACACCTCCAGGTTAGTGGCACAGCACGATGTTTCAGAGATCATCTATGTGCTAACAACGGGCAAAACTGATATTCAAATTATAGCTTGCTACAGATCACCCACCATGTCCCAGGACCCCCACTCCGCAATCCTGGGAACACTGGGAAACATAAAGGTCCTACCAAACACCCTGATACTGGGTGATTTCAATTACCCAAACATTAACTGGGAGAACTACACAAGTACAAACTTCCTTGCCCAACATTTCCTAGAATTTATAAACTCAAACGTCCTGGATCAACTGGTCAGCACCCCCACCAGAGGTGACAACATATTGGACCTGGTCATCACCAACATGGGCGACCGGTGTTCCACACCGAAGGTCAACCCCTTGCTGGTTAGATCTGACCATAAACTAATCACTCTGGATATCCACATTCCGCCACCACCCCTGGTCAAAGAAACCACCATGAAAAACTTTTCAAAAGCAAACTTCACGTTACTTAAGACTGAGGTGGGAAGTTTCAAAGCCCCCATGCTAAAGGATAATACTGTCCAAGCTGCAAAATCCTTTACTAATGCACTCTATGGGCACTTACAAGAATGCATGGATCATGCTATCCCAAACAAAACCAAGACTCACTCCTCCAAGAAAAGGAAATCAGTCTGGTGGACCTCTGCCATAAACAAGCTATACAATAGAAGGAGGAAACTAATACAGAAAAGAGTAAAATCCCAAGAAGGGAAGACATCCCTGATCAGTATCAGCAAGAAACTACATTCCCTCATAAAATCATCCAAGGCTAGCTTCGAAAGAAAAATTGCCATGGACTCCAAAGATAACCCCAAGGCATTTTTTAGCTATGTCAAGAATCTAAGTGGCAATTCTCAGATCTGCTAGGAGTTAGTACAGAATGGCACAAAATACACTGAACCAACCGATATAGCCAACATCCTGGCAGACAGATTCAGTGCAAACTTCACCCCCTCTCACCCCCAAAAGGGCCCATAACTATAACAGAAGAATGTAGTGCCCTTGAAATCACAGACACTCAGGTTAAAACAGCCCTCTCCAAAGCCAAAAACACAGCATCAATGGGACTGGACAGTGTCCCAGGCTGCATCCTACATGAGCTCAAAGATGAACTAACCCCTCACCTAAACACACTGTTTAAACTCAGCCTCTCCACAGGCTATGGGCCCACAGAGTGACGCACAGCAATGGTTATTCTGCTCCACAAAGGTGGAGCCACAACGGACCCTGGGAACTATCGCCCTATAAGCCTGACTAGCTTGGTCTGCAAAGCTATGGAGCACATCATCATGAATCTCATTAACAGAGACATTGGAAACCTCCAAACACTGGACCCTACCCAGTTCGGCTTTGTTAAGGGCAGATCATGCCTCCTAAACCTGGTGGACTTCTTTGAGACAGTTACCAAGGCTATAGATGAGGGAAAGGTGGTCCACACAGCCTACCTAGACCCCCAAAGGCCTTCGATACCATTCCCCACTCAGGTATTATAGACAAGCTCACCAGCCTGAACATAAACCCCTACGTCACGAGATAGGTTGCCAACTGTCTCATGGACAAAACCCACATGGTAAGAGTTGCAGGAGCTAGGTCTGACTCTAAACTGGTTACAAGTGGCATTCTCCAGGGCTCAGTCCTAGGACATCCTCCTGTTCAGCATATACTTCTCAGAGGTACAGGCAAACACATGAGGACTATGGCTGACCAAGTTCACAGATGACTGCAAACTAGGGACTACAATTGACTCTCCGGCTGACACAGACATCCTCCAAAAGGGTCTCACTGAGACAGATACCTGGTGTCAAAACCATGGCCTCAAGCTAAATGCCAAAAAGTGCATAGTCATCAGTTGGAAAAAACAAAGTACCCACAAACTACCACATAGGTGGTAGCCCCCTAAATACAGAAGACGTAATAAGGGATCTGGGGACCCAAGTAGAAAGTAACCTCTCCTTTGATAATCACATTGCCAAAGTGGTTAGAAAATCCTTCTATGTGGCCCACCTAATCACAAAAGGGTTTGCATCCAGATCGAAAGAGGTCATTGGGCCCCTCTACGCACCACTCATCAGACCAATCGTAGAGTACAATGTCCCATTTGGGATGTACCTTACAAGTCACCTGCAACAACTGGAAAGACCACAGAAGTACCTCACCAAGAGGATCACTGGCCTCAAGCAGATGCCCTATGCAGCTCAACTGAAGAAACTCCAGCTGTACTCGGTTGCATACTGCCTACTCAGAAGTGATCTCTGCCTGACATACAAGGCCATGTCCAACCCAGAACTGATGGACATGCTCCACCTAAAGAAAACCATATCCCCTTGAGCCACACACTCCAGGGATCTAAACCTCACCACAACAATAAATAGGACATGCTGGTGGGATAGATTCCTGTCCCAGAGACTTCCCATGCTCTGAAACAAGATTCCAATCTACATTAGGCAAAGCTCTTCACTAACCCTCTTCAAGAGAAACCTTGACGAGTGGATGGGAAACAGAAAGTTTACCCCCTTGCATACATGCAGCAATACCTTAGATATGCTACCAAAATGGACTACTCCATTCATCTATTGTTAAGAAGAGTGCCTTACCTTGTGCCAGCAGCAGTTGTGAGGACATTGCTTGTGGGCTGACTCTGTCAGATGCATGCAGTACACAGCCTATACATGGTAAGGTACAGGTAGTGTGATGTGTGTGTGGCATACATTTTACTGTGTGTGGGAGTCAGAGAGAGGTGTCAGTCCCAGAGTCCCTAGGGTGTCAATATATGTGCTATGCATTGCCTCTTTGTCCAGGCCAGGGCATACTGGACATGCCTGCGTCTGCCTACAGGGGGCAGGCTCAGGGGGTTCCTCCTCCAAGTCCCCCCTCTGCCTGTGGAGACCTTGACAATGGTGGGGGGCTGTGTGCCCCTTCCCTGTGATGTTCCTGCCGCAGCTCTTTCCACAGGATCATATTGTGTAGCATGACACATACTATGAACATGTGCACACATGTGGCTGGAGAGTATTGTACAGCTCCACCAGATATGCCAAGGCAGTGGAACCGTGACTTGAGCATCCCAAACACATGCTCTATAATGTTCCTAGTTTGTGCATGTGCCTCATTATGGTGTTCTTTGGAGGGTGTCATCAGCCACGGTTCCAGTGCACAGCCAGCATCCCCCATGAGATGGCCATATGGGATGTTCCCCTGGAAAATACCTGGTACATCTGTGAGGCCTACCAGATGTGGGAGTCATGATAGCTGCCAGGGCTGCTAGCACACACATTGATGATAATGCCCTGGACATTGCATATGACCTGGCAGTTGATGGAATGATAGCCCTTGTGGTTGACCTACACTCTACCATCTTCACCGGGTGGTACTTTGATGTGGACATGAGTACAGTCTATGGTACCCAGTACCTCTGGATAGTCTGCTACATGGTGTAAGAGATGCATATTGCTGGTCCTCTCCTCAGAGGTGCTGGGGAAATAAATGTGCCCACCAGCATGTGGTAGCATGGCATTCAGGAACCGGTAGAGTACCCTGGATGCAGATGCCTGTGAGACCCCCATGATGTCTCCAGTAGGTCTTTGGAAAGTACCTGTAGCTAGTATTCTTAAGGCTGTACATACCTTTGTTTCAACTGGGATGGGTTCCCCTCTGTTGGATCTTGGTTTGAGGTGAAGCTGGAAGAGCTCGTTGAGTTGCTGAAGTATGTCACTGTCCACCCTGTAGCACTCTAATATCTCCAGATCATGTAGCCCCTGAAAGGTTACTTTGGGTCTGATGACTCTTCTCTTCCTCAGTCGGGACCAGTTATCAGCATCATCCTCATCACCGCCCTCAGCCTGTAGTACATAGAGATGTAGCAAAGCAGCAGTAGCCCCTATCATTTTGTCAGTTAAAATTCCCAAATGTGTACTCCAATGGTGCAGAGCTTTTGGGAAAAAACAGACAGAAAGGTGTTTGCATACTTTATACTGGTATACTACAGATGCTGCCTGTGTGATTGGCTGACTATGATACATTCCATCTGCCAGGTATATTACTGAGGGGTTTAAATGGTCCACTGTGAGTGGCAGAGTCCATATTAGTGATTTGTAGTTCATGTTCTTTATTCTGCTATTTCCTTTTTTTTTCTCTATTTCCAATGTGTTTAAGCCCTGCAGCGCACCATGCAAACTGTTTTAGCTAGTGTAAACATTGCTGAGCAGAAAAGGCCCTCCCCTGAACATGAACATGCTCATCATTTCTTGAACCAGCTTAGCACAGCTAAGCAGCCTCAAGCACACCCCTTGCTTAGCCGAGTGCAAATAGAAGCCACAGTGCTCCAATGTGCTTACACCAAGTGTGACACACCCCCTTTCATGTCAGCTGCTTCTTCTGCTTACTCCACCACATTATAGCTCCTACACAGTTAGGTACCCACAGACATGGTCTCCCATTTTGCTATTCAATAAATTTAGCTCATTGACATACCCCTACTAGCTTATACCCTAGTTTCACCACTACACCGGAGCATATATCCTTAGCAACCACTGTTACTTGTCATTGTTATGAGTCTGCATGCTGCCCACTATAATGGCAGAATTACAGTTTCACATTCAATTGCCTTTTTACTATTTTTTTTATTTCTGCATGATCCCATTTACATGCCACTGCGCTCCCCTTAAATGGTGGAAATCTTCCAAAAAAAACTTTTGATTTTTGCAATTTTGCAACACTTTGGCATGCCAATGGCCATAGTTTTGGCCATTGGCATGCCTAATGAACATAATACATGCTTTACTTTAAGCTGTCAAGCCCCCGTTTTTTATTTTTGTAGAAATGTACACAGTTACTAACCGCATACATTTCTGCTGCAGACACGGCTCCAACACGGATGTCTGTCTGCTTCCTGGATCGCAAATTCACCGCATTTGCATGGTTTTCACTAGCAAATGAGGTGATTTGCATTATTCCATTGCATCCATGCTGGAATAGTGCTGGGAGGCTTCTGCATGACCCCAGCCTTGTTTACTGGATTGCACAGGCTCCGAACTCCGTGTTCAAGCTGTGGCACTATGCTTACACAGAAATTAGCTCCATGTAAGCTTTACTGAATTACCCTCATTCTTATATCATCTGAAAAAGTTTTGAAAACCTGCAGTTGTGCTTTCAGTTTCTCATCTGATGAGATATACAGTTTTACAGTTTTAAATCATTGACAAAGAAAAAAATGAGAAGTCTTTACATTTTGTTGTTTTCTAAGAGCCAAGTTATAGCCATGACCTAAGCTGTTAAGTAAAGACCTTAATGGGTCAAGGGCAAGGCAGAATAGCAACGGTGACAAAGAGTCACCCTGGAATATCCTCTTTGAATTATTATCCCTGGGATAATAATTTGTCTTTTATCATGGCTTAATTGCAAAGTGGTCTGTCACTGTTTCATGATCACTGTAATGTAGTCGATCAATGTAGGGTGTAACTTATACATTCTTAAGCACTCTTTTATCCATGAATGTGGGATACTATCAAATGCTTTTTTGTAGTCAATCCATGCCATACTTAGATTCTTCCTCTTTTTGCAGTTCTCCACTATGACTTTATTTAACAACAAATGATCCTTTGTTCTATATGACTTTCTTTTATTGCCCTTTTGTTCTACTGCTATAATTGAGTTTTCTTCTAAATGACTATAAACTCTGTCTGCATCAATTCCCATGTATAGTTTATACATTGTTGGAAAGCAAGTAATTGGTCTATCATTTTTAGGGTAGCTTGCAGGTTCATTCTTAAGTAGGAGCATTGTTTTTCCTGTTGTTAGCCAGGCTGGTGTCTGTTCAGGGTACACACATAAATAGTTCTTACTCATGGCTAAATCATCTTGCAAAGATGTTAATACTTTTAGACAAAAGTTAGGTACTGCATCTGGGCCTGGGGCTTTCCAATTAGAGGCTTTCCTTAACTTTGTTTCAATCTCTCTGGCTGTTACTTCATCCCATTTATTATCCTGTACCTTTAGACTTCTTATTCTTTCTTTTACTTCTTCTATCCATTTAGCATCTTTGCTGTGTTCCACAGGATCTTCATAGATACTTCTCCAAAATGTATCTATTTCTTCTTTTTTGGCGGTCTTTCAATTCCTTTTACATTGTTTCCCAGTTCTGTATAAAACCTTTTTGGGTCATCAATAACTTGCTTATTTTGTATTTTTCCTTTATATTTATTTGCGTATCTTCTAAGTTTTTTCATCTGTGATGAAATTTTTAATTTATTTGCGTTAGTGCATGATAGATCCTGGTCTGTTCTAATACTGTACATTGCTTTCATCATGTCTATCTTTCTTAGTATTTTTGTTGATCTGTTCTCTCTTCTATAGTCTTCTAACAATCTCCTATGAACCTATGTAGGTCATCTAATGTATTTATAGCATTATTCATCTAGGGTATCCATGCAGCTAGGTCTCTAGTGCAGTTAATGGTCTAATGCCACTGGGGAACTAGTGAAATTGGTGTTAGAGTACCAGTTCAGCATCAGTATTAGGGCAGTAGGGTCTAATGCAATGAGGGCACTGATGCAGTTAGGGTTTCAGGGTAACTGTGTCTCATGCAGTTATGATACTAATCCAGCTACTATGTTACTGCTGCAGAATCTAATACTTTCAGGACACTAATGAATTTAAAGCACTAATGCAGCTAACAGTATCATGGCAGCCGAGTCTAATGCAGTTAGGGTACCACTGAAGTCATTCTAATGGAGCTTGTGTACCACTGAAGTCATCCTAATGCAGTTAGGGTACCACTGATGTCAGTCTAATTCAGTTAGGGTACCATTGAAGTCATTCTAATGCAGCTAGAGTACCACTGAAGTCAGTCTAATGCAGTTAGGGTACCAAGTCAGCTGCAGTATTAGGACAGCTTGATCTAATACAGTTATGGCACTAATGCAGGTATGGTGTCAGTGCAGCCAGGGTAATGCAGTTAGGGTATTAATCTAATCAGAGTATCAGTGTTGTTGGGTACTAATGCATCTCTTGCACAACTTCAGCCTTGAATCTTGAATATTGTCCTGAGGAGCTATGAAGATAAGCCATGTATAGACCTTGGCTATAATGCCAGATTCAACAAATTCCAAGGTGTGACTGCTAAATACAAATCTGGTGTTTAAAAGACATGTAAAGAAGAAGCAAGCATGCAAATAAAAACTAAACCTAGGGTGATAGGCTTTGATTCTAGAGAATCATAAAATACTACATGGCATCCGGGTCTGTTCTAGCCACAACAAATATGAAAGTTTCCAAGTCAGGTCCTCCATAAGGTTGTATTTGGTTATATTTATCAAGCCTTGTACTAGGCCCAAACATTTATTTCTTACATTTAGACAAGGTGACCAATGGTCCCAGTGTTTCCAGGACAGTCCCAGTTTGGAAGTCTCTGTCCCAGAATCCCAAACATTGTTTTTTGGAACACAGAAATGTCCCAGTTTAGACCATTCAGTCTGAATGGTGACTTGGCTTCCCAGGGTGGCCAGTCCCCCTGCTTTACCATCCTAAGCAGCTCTGGGGACTTTGACATTTTTCAGGAATGCCACTGAGTATGGGGTAAGGTCAGATGCCTTCGCCCTGGGAGGGGCCTTCCAGGCCCTGCCACCATCAGTCAGTCACTTCCTCAAGGACTTCCATCGTGGGGGGTTCTGCTTGAGCCCACTCACCCAGGCAGGAGCTCTCCAGGCCCTACACCCATCTGCCTGGGACTCACATACTGACTTCTGTCAGGGGCAAACCCTACAGTCCTCCCCTTCGACCTAGCCGAGATACCTTCCCCAGCCGCGGCCCCCCATGTCAGGGGACTCCACTGCCTGCATGTCTCCTACAGGCTGCCAAATCATGTCAGATCACTCATGCCCTTAGACCCGCTCAGGGGAGCTTCCCTACAATCCCATCTGCTCCTCTGGAACTCCCCTTGGCTACTAAGGGGTAGATCCTCTCTCATGAAGGCTTCAGAGTCCCCCTGCTTTCCCATCCAGAGCAGTTCTGGGGACTTTGAGATTTTTTCAAGGATGCTGTCAGTTATGGGGTAAAGTCGGATACCTTCACCCAAGCAGAAGCTCTCCAGGCCCTTCTGCCATCCACCCTGGTGCTTCCTCAAAGACTTCCATCATGAGGAGCTCTGCCTGACCCCACTCACCCAGACAGGAGCTCTCCAGGCCCAACCACTGTCCAACAGTTGCTCCCTTAAGGACTTCCATCATGGGGGGCTGTGCCTGACCCCATTCACCCAGTCAGGAGCTCTCCAGGCCCTGCTGCTGTTCGCCTTAGTGCTCTCTTAAGGACTTCCATTGTGGGGAGCTCTGTCTTATCCCCCTCACCCAGCCAGAAGCTCTCCCAGCCCTGCCACTATCTGCCTCTCTCCCCCTTCCAGACTTCTGTCCCAGAGGGAGCATGGTCCGTACCCCCTCACCCAGGCGAGAGCTGTCCTGTAACAGTCACTTTCCACCTCTCTCTCTCCCTTCCAGACTTCCATCGGGACTGACCCCCTCTGGGGATCCACTTCTACCCAGGAGAGAGAGCTCTTTTCCAAAGTTACATATCTCCTAACGGCTGCCAAATCATGCAGTGTCATGGGTGGTCTTGGAGCCTCTCAGGGGATCTTCCCAGCCTCATGGAACTCTGCTGGGCCACGAAGCCTCAGACAGTCCCTCATCTAGACTTCTGTGACACCAGTTCTCCACTTTTCCTTGCATCTAGGGCTTTCAAACTCACAGGGGAGATGGCCCTGGGTTCCCCCATTTCTGTACTTTTGTGGCACACCTCAGTCTCTCAGCCCCACGGTGCCAGACGCCAATGAATGTGCATCACTTCAAGCCTCCTGGCATGTGGCCTCTTGTCTCCTGGGTGGCGCTATTCACAGAATGGCATCCCCACAGTGCCTGGTGAAGGACGGGAGGCCAACCTGCCTGGCTCGGAATGAGATGACATGGCTACCCTATCTCCACTCCCATGGGGGCTGGGAGAATCTGATTGCAGACCTGGCTTCCCAGGGAGGCCCTCAAGTATCCCAGTTTAGGTCCTGTAACAAAATGGTCACCTTGCACTTAGACAAAATACAGTGTAGGGGTGAATGAGATAAACAATAGAGAATAAGTGCTGGTAAAGTCCCACCAACTGTCTGCTCTACATATTTGCCTGCTTACTTTATATACAGCATATCTTTTTAGGCACCATTTTGTCTATTTTCTATCCTATTTCAATGATTTCTACGTCCTTCTTAGGGCTTGCCTGAGCAGCTCTGCATGATTCATGTATCTGTTCTTTGTTTTCTGATCTAACACTTCCTTATATTAATTCTTACCATCTCCTCCCCCAACCTTATGTCATGTCAGTGCTGTCAGGTTCTTAAATATTTTTGTTTTTAGAAAATGGCTGAAATATAAAATACGATATTTCTGTGCTTATCCTGCTCACCCTCGTAACTTCACTGAAAAACATCACACTATTTAATTTGCTATTGGTCTTAACCTCTCTATTCCATCATAACTAGCACATTGTTCATGCTTGCCCCTTCCATAGCAAGTCCTCTAATAATCTTCATTTTTTATTTTATTTTTTTTTTACCAAGACTGAGGCTCTTGAAGCCTATTAAAGAACACTTCTCCTTGCTTTTGTTTTATTCACCACATTAAATGTAAGTCTTAGAAGGGTAATTACAATTATACAATGACTGGCCATTAACATTTAAAAATGAACTCACTGATTGGACAGCCCAACCAGCATCCCCATTGTAAATCAAGCATATACCAATCAAAAAAAGTTCAGTTGTTTTTTTTTTCTATTGGTATATGGTAAGCAAGCATTAGTCTGAAGGAAAGAAAGTCTGAAACTGAAAAGCATGTCATTATTTAGTGACTTCTTTCCTCATAAAATTTGTGGTTTTCCAACAAATCACTGAGGAGTGAAGTCATTAAATAATGACATGCATTTCAGTTTCAGACTTTCTTTCCTTCAGACAATGCACAATTATTCTTGCAGATTTCTAAGTTTACAAGAGCAACATTAACATTCAGTCCCCTCCTTTATTTACGCTTTGTCCACATTTTTTGAAATAAGAGCTTGAGGAGTACAAGAACAGAGAAAATACAAGGAAAATCAGCTACTTTCCTTGTACTCCCCCCTGTCTCTCTCATACCTCTAAACTGTCTGGAGGTTAGTTTTATTTTTCTTTAACAAAAAAAAAGATAGCAACGGAGATCTTCCTTTCTCCATTGCTTGCTTTTTTAAGCACTGATGTACTGTGTAAGTGTGGGAATGTAAGTCCCATACACATGCACAGTACTTCATCAAAGGGCAGAATCCAGAAATAATGCTGAAGAATTCCCTGGCACTGTTATACAAAGACATTTTTTAAGAAAAGTAAGTAATTTCCTTCTTAAATAATATCATTGTATAATAGCAATAATCTATGACTGGGTGTGGGTAATGATGTATTTACTCACAGCTGGCTTTGTTTGGTCACTCTGGCTTCGCCTTCATGACCAAACCACTCCAACCGTGGTTAAATCCAGCATTACCCACACCCAGCAATGGGTTATTGCTATAATACAGCATTGCTTATGGTACTGTTACAATGTAGAGACATCTACAACCAAAGTAGTCAAGAATTTATTCTGTTTTATAATTTGTTATTATATTTACTGCATCACTCTTTTTGTTAGGGTTATGGCTGAAAATGCTTATTTTTGTTTAAGCTGACTTGCTCTGTCACCAACATAAAACAGCAATGAAAAAATAAAACAAATAAATATCACCCTCCTCTGCATTTATGCCCTTAAGACAGATATTTGTAGGATTTGGTTATTGTTTTATTTCTTTTTTTTCTCACCTGGATCTGTCATATGAAATGCATCCTTTGCTCCTTGTGTGACTTTTTGCCTCTGACTCTCTAATATATATTTAGTTTTCCCCTGAACTGCCTTGACCATACTTGCTTTCTGCAGAAATACGAATTTCCGATAATGTGGCATACCGCAAACCTCTGCCCAACAACGTTTAGTGTCTTCGGTAGTTACTCCTTTTGCTTGCTTATCATACTTCTTAACATTTCCAGTATCCCAAGCCACTGCCTCTGTCATGGTCTTGTTATACAAGTCAGTTGGTTTTAACTCATGTGCCATGATTTCCTCTAGACTTCCTTCAATATGTTCTTTCCATAGCTCTTATCCTACTCAGTCATCTTTGATATGTACTCCTTTACCAGACAAATCATTTTTGCCCTTAATGTGTTGAGCCTCACATACTGTAGTCTACCCATTTATATAGCTTGCTAATAGACCTCCCCAAGACTATACCCTTGATAGTACCCAACAATCAAATAATATTGTAGTGGAGCAAATGCACTGAGGTAAAAGAAAAGCCCAAGAGGATACTAAACCAAGAGCTGTTTACACCAAAATCTTAAATTACCATGGTGTGACCTTAATTTTAATTTTAAAAACAGCAAGAAGGAAAAAAATATTTTCTGGAATGGACTGTATTGTAAATAAATCTGCTAGACAGGACTTGGGCCTGTATTGCGGTTACCTAATCTCTTCCATCATGAAATTCACCATGTCATATCCAGCTAATATTCTTCTATTATAATAATTCTAAATATGAGATAAATTCAGTAGAAGAAGCCAAACTGCTTTTTATGAAAATCTTCAAATATCTCATTAATTGACAATGAACCGTAATACTTGTTTTTGCCATTAATACCGCTCAGCAGAAAGTCATGTGAATTGCTGCCCAATCTCATCCTCAGATCTTGATTTGTCCAGGGGGCCATTTGAAAGTACAATAAGGCTGGATTTGTCTGCTATTATTCCTGAGGGAACGTTTCTCAATAGGAACTGTATTTAATTTGCTTTTATAAGTAGATAAATGTATTAAAAGATACTTATAATAACCAGCATTATGGGAAAACACAATTCTTTTACTATAAAATCATTTCCCAGTGGGTAGAGGTAAATAAAAAAAATGGCTGATTCTCAAGATAACTGCAGGAAAAGATAAAAACAAAGTAGGGTTGCAATTTTAGTTAGAAAATCCATTACATTAACCCAAATTGAAAGTAATTGGGACCCAAATGGCCATTGGTGTTACTTATCAGCAAAGCTTAATTTTTGCAACAAAACCTTTTTTATGTTGTTACATACATGCATCCACATTCAACCCAGTAGAGTCCATTATGAATATTGTTAGTAAATTTAAAGAACACAATATAATTTTAGGTTGCGACTGGAACACTATTATGAATCCATGATTCGATACTATCAATAAAAAATATATAGATTCAGCAGCATTAATATTAGATATACAAAGTAAATATAATTTAATAGATCTCTTTCTTATTTCCAAAATTAAATAAGATCCTATTAATAATTCAAATACCAATCACAATTACATGTATTTCTCACTGTGCTATAAATCATGGTCCAGAATAGTCTTCTTTTTAATCTCAACAACCTTAATAAGATAAATAGATTATGTAACAACAAATTTAAGAACCATCTCTATTCACAAGATTAAACTAGCATTATACTGGAATTCAACTACTCTAGAC
Source organism: Protopterus annectens (assembly GCF_019279795.1). Taxonomy (NCBI): domain Eukaryota; kingdom Metazoa; phylum Chordata; order Ceratodontiformes; family Protopteridae; genus Protopterus; species Protopterus annectens. The sequence goes on from NC_056751.1 coordinate 728,242,594, forward strand.
AAGTCACCTTATTTTACTTTTAATAACTGGATATTAAATCCACTACTTCTAGAAAAAAAATGTTGTTCAAGAGATTAAATTGTTTTTGAAACAATTCCACTTAGATCTTTCTGACACAATATATAAGCTTGATTTAATATGGGCAATACTTAAAATAAAAATAAGAGGCTTCTTACTAGTAAAACCACTAATGTGATCATAATCTAGAACTAGAAACTAAAAATAAAATATCCAAATTAGAAGCAGAATTAATTGCTAAATATGATAAGAATTTGGAACAAAAACTAAATTCCCTTTGGAAAAATATTATAGTATATTACACTTCTCAATACTCATGGTATGAAACTCTTGGCCCAGTTAAAATTCAAAAACCTAATACAGTAATCAGGGAAATAAAATATAAAAAACAGAATCTACACATCAAATGTATCTATATTAAACATTTTTGCAGACTACTATTCAAAATTATGCCATCCAAACTGTGACAATTATAATGTAGTAGAGTTAAATAATATTGTATAACAAATGGAGATTTGTACCTTAACTCCTAACAGTTTTATCAAACAAACTGGAAACCCCTATTACATATACTAAAATACATGAAAACCATTAAAAAGATGAAAAAAGGAAAGCTCCAGGACCAGATGGTTTCATCACCAGAATTATATAAAAAAAATGCTGATACCCTATCAGACTCCTTCAAACAGTATTTAATCATATAATTTGTAATGGCCCATATTTAAAGAGATCTAAAACCATTTTATTCAGAAGCCAAGTTCTGGCCCCTCAGATATTACTAATTATGGACCTTTCTCTCTAATAAACTACAATATAAAAATCTTAATATCTACAGACTACAAACCTTTGTACAAAATATATTATCCCCCTTTTCAATCAGGGTTTGTCAAAACAAGACAATTTAGTGATCAAACATTAATGTTAGAAACTCTTCAAAGACTAACTAATAATGTTTATAAGAAAATAAACATATTCATGCTAGCACTTGACACTGTGAAAGCCTTTGATCACATCAGTTTACCTTTTTTGAAAATCATACTCCTTTAATTTGGTTTCCCTCTTCATTTCTCCAAATCATATCTATTCTATAACAAATAAAAACACACAACTACTGATTAATTAACAGTTGTCGAATCCCATCACAATTAAACAGAGAGTTAAATAAGGATGTTCTGTTTCACCACATCTTTTCAAGATATATATACATATATATATATATATATATATATATATATATATATATATATATATATATATATATATCTACTTCAGTAGATCAAACATATTACAAGTTTGAACCAAGTATGGCCGAGACCATATGTTCGAACTTGTAATAGTTAGAACACTGAAGGAAAAAAAGAAAAAGCAAAAAAAACAAAACAAAATTAAACTGCTGTAGCAGGGGGGCTATGTCACCTTGCACCCTCACACCCCCCTTACTTAAATATAACAACTCCGAGATCACACTACATTGCAGAAATGGGAAATCTTCCCGCTCTACTCTGTACTTGGATCTCCATTCAGTCCATTCTGACATTTAAATGTTTGAAATTATGGTCATGGCCATATCATCTTCGAACATTTAAAAGTTCAATCTACCAAAGGGGACCCATATATATATATATATATATATATATATATATATATATATATATATATATATATAAAACATTTTTTATATTACACAAAATACCTACTATAATTATCCTACCCTTTTTAAGATAAAAATTCCAATCACATCTTTTGCTGATGATACTAAAGTTTATACACCTTCCTCAAACTCTAATATCCCTAAAATTTTGAATACAGTAACTTTATTTTTTAATTCTCTAACTACTAATTAAATTTACAAAAAAAGCAAAGTTAATTCCATTATCACCTATTCATACTCCTGTTCATTTTAACTCTCTTGAAGGGATCACTTTCTATACAGCATTCAAATATTTAGGTATACATCTCACTCAAGATAAAAATTATAATTTTAAGAATAATATCAAACAAGCCAAACAAGCATGGCAATCAGTTCAAGAAAATGTATCCAAGTAGAATAACATGCATCTACCCTTTTTATCAAAAGTATCAATTGTAAAAGTTAATATATTTCAAAAATTATACTTTTATATTTCCTCCTCTTTCTGAACAATACCAAAGAAAAATTTTACTCACATCAAAACTTTTTATGACTTTCAAAATCTTTAAGAATCAGCTATGATAATCTGACAGCCCCCAAGTTAAATGGAGGGTTGGCACTGCTAGACCTTTATTTATACTATCTAATTACCAACTCCATTAGACTTTTCAGTGTTACAAATGCTGATCCTAAGGATAATCAATGGCACCCTGCTTGGGTAAAAATCTGAGGCCAGTACCTAAAGCTTCAAGATTTAAATAAATTAGCCATTCCATTTTTATCCAAAGATATTTTAAAATCCATGAACATTAATAGTGCACTTGCCAAATTGATTTCATCCTTCAGCTTCCTACTGAAGAGTCTGGGCAAGTAGATGCTTATTGGAGGGGTAGAAAACAATGCAAATCGTGGTTAAGAATGGAGAAGGGACCACAGTATGACAAATGAATTTTAATTCCAGTGCATTATAAATTATGTATTTGGAATAGTAAAATTTAGAGAAATATGCAATTTAATCTTAAACAATATCAAACAAAATGTTGCCAGCCCACTTATTTGTAACTCTTTGCTCTTCCATGACATCCAACTACCAATTCCTTCTACTCCCTCCATAACAATTGGGAATATCTGCCATTTTACTTTAAGAAACCCCAACTCATTCTACTCCCTGCATAACAATTGGAAATATCTGCCATTTTACTTCAAGAACCCCAAACTCCTTCTACTTCCTGCATAACAATTGGGAATATCCACCATTTTACTTTAAGAACATAACTAAAACTCAGGTTAGGGACTTATGTCATAATTTGGACTGTAGTTACAACCACCAGTTATACACAATACTCTCTAAAATAATGAAGATTGGAAGTCCTGTTCTTTATGGTCCTGTATCCTTTATTTATATTCTTTTTTTCACATCTTGCAGTGTCCCACACAGCATTAAGCTTACTTTAATCATCCTGATACACAAATATCAACCCCTTCCACTGCATCAGACTGTCATCTTGTAGCTAACCCCAACTCACAACTAAGTTTTTGAGTACATATTGCTAAACTGCTAAATATAATGTTCTCACAGACAGGCAGCATGGTTTTTGTGGCACCCGTGCCCTGGCCTCAGCACTCAAAGAGCCTCAGTCCTCACCACTAACACCAGTGAGGGGCGTCTCATATAGGAGGAAAGGATAACAAATACACAGAGTAAAGTGCAATTTCCCTTAAAAGCACACAGAGATCACAGTCAGTCCAGGGCTGGTTGCTCCCTTGCTCTCCAGGTCCCCAATAAGACTCCCACTGGCACAGCTATAGGATCCAGATCTCAGCCTAGTGGGCAATTAAAACCTTCAGCACCCTCTCTGTCCGACCAGTGCTTCGTGTCCCTGCCCAAGTAGCTCTCACACACACACACACACACACACACACACACACACACACACACACGCACACACGCACACACGCACACACACACACACACACACACACACACACACACACACACACACACACTTTGAGAAGAGTTTATACAACCACACAGACACTCCTGGGGGAGGCTGGCACAGGTTCTCCAGCTGTGCCCCTTTTTCCCAGACTATACGGTAGTACCAGCTGCCACCACCCACTAATATCTGACATCACAGAAAAACACTTAGTCTAATATTTCTAGTTTCTAGCTATTTCTAAGAGAAAACACAAGTCTAAGATAACTTACATATAGAGCAAGACAGTGTTGATGAGTTGGATGGTCAAGACAAAAAATGTTTAATGCTCTCTGATTCTCTCTGTTTAAATTGATATTACAGTTCTGATTCACATTACACCATTCTTCACACTTTCCTGGGGACCTCAGGCTAACAGGCTACATTCTTTAGTAAGCTCACACCAGGTCAGGAAGCAAAGCCATTAAGGACATTTATGCATGCAAATTCTGGCCAGTAACTCTGGCGTTAAAACAATAGCAAGAATTCCTTCATCTAGACTGGCCAGGGCTGTGTTTTAACATCAAAGGGTCACAACATGCTTTACTTGGTCAGTAGAGTGCACTGTTGTTACATTTTTTCCACTTCCACATGTAACACTATTTTTACCATTTAAGCAACAAGCCTGTGGTTTACATTAATATTTACAGATGACAGAATTATCTCAAACATTCTATCTGGCTAGGCTGGCAGCCTTCATCTAGCTTCACCCAATCTTCGCATATCTCTCCCCCTGGAGAACTCAAGCTAGTTTTTCAAGTGACCCTTGAGAAACACTGCTTGAGGGAGTTAAGACTATCTGAGTGTACCTTACCCCATTCCCTGTTTTGAGAGCCCATCTGCATTGGCATTGCTAATCCCACTGCAGTGCTGCATGGATATATCATATACTTGCAACCCCAGGCTCCATCTTAGCAACTTGACATTTTGCTGGCTGGCTCTGTTTAACCATGTTAGGGGGTTGTGATCTGTCATAACAGTGAATTTCCTTTCATACATATAAGGTTGACGTTTCTGCAGTGCCCACACTATGGCCAGACATTCCTTTTCTACAGCTGCATAGCATTCCTCCCTGGGCTGGAGCCTATGACTGAGATAAACCACTGGCGCTCTTCCCCCTCTGAATAAATCTGGCTAAGTACAGCCCCCAGCCCATGGTTCGAAGCATCCACCTGTACAAGAACTTCTTTGCTGTAATCTGGATTGGCTAACACAGGGGGTCCTCCCAAAGCTTCTTTAAGCTTCTGGAATGCCTGCTCACATGCTGGGGTCCACATTACCTTATCTGACCTGTTCTTCCTTGTCAGGTCTATGAGGGGAGCAGCTATGGTACTATAACTGGGGATGAACTTTCTATAGTACCCTGCTGTCCCTAAAAATGCCCTTACCTGCTTTTTAGTAACAGGTGCCGGCCATGCCTGAATGGCTTCCACTTTGGCAGGTTCTTGCCTTATCGTCCCACTCCCCACTCTATATCCTAGGTAGGAGACCTCTGTCATACCCACCTTACATTTGCTCAGCTTAATGGTCAACACTGCCCTCTGTAATCTGAATGGCTGTAGATGGCAATATCATCTAGGTAAGCAAGGGCAAACCCTCCTGCTCCTGCTAGGATACAATCTACCAGCCTTTGGAAAGTTGCTGGGGCATTCTTCATCCCAAAGGGTATCTTTGCAAACTCATACAAGTCAAAAGGAGTCACAAAGGCTGACTTTTCTCTAGCACTGGGAGTCAAGGGCACCTGCCAGTAACTCTTGGTAAAATTGATAGTTGTAAGATACTTAGCCCCACCCAGCTGCTCTAGGGCATCATCTGTCCTAGGCATGGGTAAGCATCTGACTCTGTGTGACTATTTAATTTCCTGTAGTCCACACAGAACCTGGTGCTGCCATCCTTCTTTGGCACCAGCACCACTGGGGAGGACCAGGGACTGTTGGACTCTTGAATCACCCCTAGTTCCAACATTTTCTGTACCTCCTCCCTCAAAGTCTATTTGACTCTCTCAGGCACTCTATAAGTGGCCTGCCTAATAGGCCTTCAGGGTTCTGTATCCACCTGGTGCTGCCCAAGGTGGGTGCACCCTAGTGTCCCAGTGAGCATGTCCCCAAATTCCTGCAACACTGCTCGGCTTTATCAAACCTGGGTAGGAGATAGCTGCTGGGACATTGCTACCCCTTCCACTGAGGTGTCAGCCTGAGCCTCACTGAGGAGATCAATCACCAGATCTCCCTCAGACTCCTCCTGCAATCCACTGCACATGCTCAGCACAAGGGCCTCCCTATCATGGTAAGGTTTCATCATGTTAATATGGTACAATTTGTGCCCCTGCCTTCTGCCTAGCAGTTCCACCATGTAGTTAACATCACTTACCTTTCTTACCACATTGTAGGGTCCCTCCCAAGCTGCTTGTAGCTTGTTGTGTCTGACAGGAATGAGAACCATTACCTGCTGCCCCACAGCATACTCACTAGCTCAAGCATTCCCGTCATACCATACCTTTTTCTGTTGTTGGGCTTCTGCCAGGTTCTCCTGGGCCAAGCCCATGAGTTCCTTGAGCCTTGTCCTGAGGTTTATGATGTATGCCACAACAGACTCCTTGTGAGACTTGCACTCACCTTCCCACTCATCTCGAATTAAATCTAGAGGTCCTCTCACTCTATGCCCATACAGCAACTCAAAGGGTGCAAAACCTGTGGATTCCTAGGGAACCTCTCTATAAGCAAACAACAGATGGGGCAAATATTTGTCCCACTCCCTCTTAAACTTATCTGCAAGTGCCTGTAGCATGGACTTGATTGTAGAGTTTAACCTCTCAACAAGACCATTAGTCTGGGAATGGTAGGGGTTGGTCTTCATGTGCTTCACCCCACAGGACTGCTACAGACAAGCCAGCAGGTCTGACATGAAATTGGCACCTCTGTCAGTCAGTATTTCTTTTGGGAAACCTACCCTGCTGAAAATCTCTAATAAAGCATTTGCCACCTTCTCTGCCTCAATGGAGGACAAAGCCACTGCCTCAGGGTATCGTGTAGCATAATCCACTACCACTAGGATATGCTATTTCCCTGTGGAACTTGGGGTACTCAGAGGCCCCACAATATCCATAGCTACCCTCTGAAATGGCTCCTCAGTCACAGGCAAAGGCATCAAAGGAGCTCTCACCTTGTCTCCTGCCTTGCCTACATTTTGGCACTGCTCACAGGTCCTGTACCCTGTTACATCTCTGGAAATTCCAGGCCAATAGAAGTTCTGCATAATATGCCTCTGTGTATGTTTTATGCCCACATGACATGCAAAGGGAATATCATGGGCTATGGCTAATAGCGCCAGACGTTAGGCTCTAGGCACTACCAACTGCTGTACTCTCTCACATTCTAGCCCTCCCTCAGGGGTCCACTCTCTGTACAGTAACCCTTTGTCCCAGTATACAGATTCCCCCTTTCCTTAAGAATCAGGTGCCGCCATAGCTACCTGCCTCAGGCCTTGCAATGTAGGGTCTGAGAGCTGAGCCTGTCTCAACTCTCTCCTTGTAACCCTTCCCAGCTCCCCTTCCACAGGAAGTCTGGCATCCTCTGACAGTGGTGCCTCTCAGCTTGGGTACTACTACTTACCTCTACCTTTGCAGTCACTCTGTCCAAGGGACCATTAGTACCCCCAAGCAGCTGTGGCTCACCTTCAGTCTCACTGCTACAGGGTAGCTCCCTCCCTGAAGTAACCACCTCACCAGTCCTGGCTGCAAGTATGCAGTCTGTCTGGGTCTCCCCCATGCTACCAGACCCAAATGCTTGTTTCCTAGCCTGACTGCATGTAACTGCACAAACACATGGTACTGCCTCATCCATTTACTTCCCTATAAGGACATCTGAAGGATGGTAGTTTGGTACTCTTGTTGTTTCAAGACAACCTACTATTGGCATTTTGCCTTTCCCACTTACTGGCTCCCTCAACTTTTGTTCCCCACCTTGCCTCCGTGGACACCTTATGCCACATGGCCCCACTGGTTGCATTCAAAACATTTAACCTTAGCTCCTGGACATGTACCTGGACTACTGGCTTCCCTTGCTTCTGGCAGATTCTGTTGGGGAAGTCTGTGCTGCCCACCATGGGTCCCTTTAGCCCCATGAGCAGTACTGGGGGTCCCTTTCCTGTGCAGGGCTACCCTGCTTGCCAGGTATAGGTCTCCCTTCTTCCCCAACTCATCTGAAGTGGCACATTGTCTATCAGCTAACCAGATCCTCATGTCCTCAGGCAAAGTGCTAAGGGCTTGTTCCCTCACAAAAAAGGTCTACCAGCCATTCAAAAGTGGTGACCTGACATCCACTTACCCACCTATGGAAACAAGTGCTCAGTTCAGCAACATATTCACACACACTTTCATCAGCCTTGCATCTATGCTCACGAAACGTTTTCCTATTCTTTTCAGGTGTTAGCTTAAACAATTCTAACAAGTGATTTTTAACAGCAGTATAATCAAAACATGCAACATCAGACATTTTTGACAAAACAGTTACAGCTTTACCATGGAGTAAGGGGGTCAGGAACTGTACCTACAGCCTTTGGTCAACACCATACTGCTTCATACCCTCTCAACCATATGAATGAAACTATCAAAATTATCCCCCTCTTTAAACTGCGGAAGAAATTTACTGACCTTTTGTGCTTCTGGGGTCCAGTTACTCCCTTCCCCATTACCTCCATGACTCTGGCGAAGAGTCAGCATTTCCCTCTCATGCTTGCTCTGCTGATCCTTTTCCTTGGCTTCCAGGCATAGCAGTTTCTCATTCTCCTCAGCCTGTATACTCCTCAGTCTCTCAGCTGCTTCTATTTCCAAATGTCTGGCCTCCAACTCAAGTCTCTTTAGCTCCAGATGGATTTTTAAGTCCTCTGCAGAAAGGTTGAGCTGTCCATTCTCCGAGGGTATTATATCTCCACTGCCAGTCTGATTGTCCTCCTGGTTGTTGTTTTCTGATGCAGCTGTAACCAAGGCTGCAATCAGGTCAGCCTTAGTCAGGATTCCATGTGCCAGTCCCCCAGCTGGCTTCTTGTCAGCTTTCCATACTCCTCTGCTGACATGCTTCCTGCTCACCCTGACTAAACTAACAAAAGAAATAAAACAGTTGTGATTTGAACTCTGAGTATTCACTGTGTGGCTGATTTAGAGTACAAAACACCTTCAAAGTTAACTGTATACCAGCTACAGGAATTTACTCTACCCACACCACTACAAGCCAATTAGTATTTGCCAACCAATTAATATGTGGTGTGGATATCCAAACACTGCCAAACAATTAATATGTGATGCCCATGCCCTGGCCCAGCAATCCAGAAGCCTCAATCCTCACCACTAACACCAGTGAGGGGCATCTCATATAGGAGGAAAGGATAACAAATACACACAGTAAAGTGCAATTTCCCTTAAGAGCACACAGAGATCACAGTCAGTCTGGGGCTGGTTGCTCCCTTGCTCTCCAGGTCCCCAATAAGACTCCCCACTGGCACAGCTATAGGGTCCAGATCTCAACCTAGTGGACAAGCTAAAACCTCCAGCACCCTCTCTCTGTCCAACCAGTGCTTTGTGTCCCTGCCCAAGTAGCTGACACACACACACACACACACACACACACACACACACACACACACACACACACACACACACACACACACACACTTTGAGAAGAGTTTATACAATCACACAGACACTCCTGGGGGAGGCTGGCACAGGTTCACCAGCTGTGCCTCTTTTTCCCAGACTATACGGTAGTACCAGCTGCCACCACCCACTAATATTTATCAGCTACTCAAAGGCCCTTAAAAGGGTGTCCAATTATTACTGTGCAATATTATTATCCAATTGGTAGTATATCCCAGGGCTAAAGCTATTGAAGTGGCTTTGTACAATTTTACCAAAGGCATGCAAGCACTCTAAAGAGCTTAAATTATCTCTACAAAAACAGCCACAGTTGAAAGAGTTTAAAAATTTTAATAACAAATAGTCAAAACACAAGACAATACTTTTTACTAAACAGTGCTAATCAAGAGTTCAGAGATCACAGAGAAATGCTTAAAATAATTCAGTAGTACAGTTCTGACATCATAGAAAAATAGTCTAATCTTTCTAATTTCTAGCTATTTCTAAGAGAAAACACAAGTCTAAGATAAACTTACATATAGAGCAAGACAGTGCTGATGAGTTGGATGGTCAAGACAAAAAATGCTTAATGCTCTCTGATTCTCTCTGTTTAAATTGATATTACAGTCCTGATTTACATTACATCATTCTTCACACTTTCCTGGGGTTCCCAGGCTAACAGGCTACATTCTTTAGTAAGCTCACACCAGGTCAGGAAGCAAAGCCATTAAGGACATTTATGCATGCAATTTCTGGCCATTAACTCTGGCCTTAAAACAATAGCAAGAATTCCTTTATCTAGACCGGCCGGAGCCGTGTTTTAACACCAAAGCGTCACAACATGCTTTACTTGGTCAGTAGAGTGCACTGTTGTTACATTATTTCCAGTTCCACATGTAACACTATTTTACCATTTAAGACAACAATCCTGTGGTTTACATTAATATTTACAGATGACAGAATTATCTCCAAAATTCTGTCTGGTTAGGCTGGCAGCCTTCATCTATCTTCACCCAATCTTCACAGTTTTAAGCATGAATACAGTATCAAATTGTACTATATACTCTTATCAACCTAACTAATGACATCCAGGATCAGAGCCTTCTAACAGCAGCCATTTTCCTTAATATGAAACATGCCATCAAAACAGTCAGCAATAAACTGTTCCATAATAAGTTGTCTGACAAAGGTTTTTCTACTGAAGTTGTGCTTTTCATTTAAAAATTACCTTACAGGATATATATTCAAAGTGTTGGAATCTGGTTCACAAACCACAACTAAGGAAGTAGGGATATGCATGGTGAAAGTGCATAACTGCAAATCCGAATATTTCAAATTTGGGGTTATGCTTTAACAGTACATGACGTGGAATGTGTCGTGTGGATGGTTTCTGGTTTAGTATGTGAATTTAGGTGTAATTTAAGGTAAGTGCCTAATTTATAAGAGTTTTGGGTAGGTGTGTGAGTGTATGTGAGTGCATTTGGAAGTTGTACATGTGGGTTAGGGTAGCCAGGTAAAAGTATGAGTGTTTAAATGGTTGAATGTAATGGTGTTTGTATATATGTGATGTGTGTGTGTGAGTGAGTGTAGAATGTCTGGTTGTGAGTTTGCTGTGTTTTTCTGTTTGGTGCGATCTCTGAGTTAGAATATATAAGTAGGGGGGTGTGGGGGGTGCAGGGGGCTTGCCCCCCTGCTTATTTGTAGTGTAGGTTTGTTAGTTTGTATTGTTATGTTTGTGTGTTTGTTTTTTTTTTGTAGTGTGGGTAGTTTGGTCTTTGTTTAGTGTGATATGTGATGTGTTGAAGTTCGTGATTTTAAACTTCAGTTTTGGAGTTTCGGTGTTGTTTAGATTCGACTTTATAGTCTTGACATACTGAAATTCAATATTTCAGTATTTCAAGATTATAAAGTGAATCTCTCTCTCTTTCTCTCTCTCTCTCTCTCTCTCTATATATATATATATATATATATATATAAAAGTAACTAAAACACAGCAATGTTACAGACAGCCCATTCTCTAAGTACAATAATGCCCTTCAGGGTGTGTGTTAATGTGCAATTAATGCCCTTCCAGGGGTGTAGAGGCCCGACACCGCAGCATTAATTACACATTAACACAAACCCTGTTGGGCATTATTGCTTGCATAACCTACAAATTCTGCAGCCTGCATGACTAATGTATATATGTATATATGCAAATAACTTATTGGCAACCAGGACAATGTACTTAATGTAGTGTTTCTCCTATACCATACTCTATGTTCTCAGTTGTTTTGTACAGGTGCTATATGATTTTTACTGATGCTATATGATTGACTATTGATGTAGCATCTATAATATTGGTGTATGTAATATGTGTAATATTACTGTATGCAATGATGTACACTGTCACTTTGTTGTTTATGTATGTTACATTTCTTGTTGCATTTGTGCCTGGGTCATGGCTGAAAAGGGTCTTTGGAGCAGTTCATTCACCTGGTTAACAAACTAGAATAATTATTTAATGAATGAATGAATAAATTCTAGACATGGAGATGAGGTTAGAGTCACTCAGATCACTCAGACTGATCTTTTCACTGCATACAGCAACAATCATGAGTTCTAACTCAGCAACATGCTATCTGCTCTCTCTATTAAATAAAAGGGAGTAACAAAAGATTACCATGCTTGCAAATTTGGAAAAGGGTGTGCCATGTTTCAGAAGAGAATAGGTAAGATGCTGAGGTACAGAAGAAAAAAGGAGACGTCATGGTGAGTTCGAATATTATTTCTTTGCTGATCACTTTATTGCATTTTTTAGAAATGCCTAGTTATTAGTGTGTAGTCCCTCACCTATTGGCTTAGAATGTGTTATACCACTTAATTAGTATCAGTATTCCTATATATTTGCAACTGCATTAATCTGTTGAATGTGATAACTGACAACTTGTCTTAATTTTCACATTATCACAAACTGAGGTATTTGTCTGTGTATAGATTGCCTAGTTTTTCTTTTCTTTCCACTCCTCTGTTATCTGCTTTGTTTTTTTTGTTTTTTGGGGTTTTTTTTGCATTTTTTTTTCTTAGCAGTTGCTGTATTTTGTATTAATATTGATTATTTTTCTTTCCAGCTTCTCCTTTTAATTCTCCTTTCCCTGGATCCCCACCAAGCCAAGTTCGATCTATTGGCCTGCAGTGCTCTTTAACAGAACCAGGCAACCTTGGAATGAGTGTTATTTTCAAAATATACAAAATGTATGTTTTATCCTCCAGACAAAATTAATTGCTGGCCTTTGTTTAATTTCTATTTTTAAGTAAAGCACTCCATCATAGATGTTAGTTTGCCCTCCCCATACTGTACTTCCTAACAGCGGTCTCCCTTTGCAAGCTGTTTCATCTATTTGAAAGCCCTACTGCTTTTCTAGTATTACTAAACCCTTTCTCCTATAACTTGTGGTCTTTCTAAACCCCACATACTCCTGGTTACAAGTGTTTATTTTATTTCAAAAGAAAGGTACGCAAAACAAGTTAAGTACAAAGTACCTACTGAGTTTCTTGTTTTCAGAACATTAGCTGCCCCCCCATTCTGTACTTCTAACTGCAATCTGCCTTTAGATGCTGTACTATTTGTATGCTGTGCTGTTTCTCTACTTCTACTAAACCTTTTTTCTTATAAATTCTTGTCTTCCTAATTTCCACATAACTCCTTGGTAAACTTGGCTTATTTTATTTCAATAAGACAGGTATGCAAAACAAGCAGGTCAGAGTACCTACTGCCTTTTCTTATTGGTTCTGTAGACTTGCATATCTGTGAAATCAGGGCCAGCCCTTTTCATCATACTATTGCTATCCACCACTTTTCTGGTCTATTCTGATCTTCCCCCTCCCCACAAGAACAATTGCAGCCTAATCAGGGCCAGCCCTTTTCATTATAACCTATAAACCTACTGATAGTCTTCATTCATCTGTTGCCACTACGACCCCCTCCCTTCCCCCAATTTCCACGCATCCCCAGTGGTCCTACCTTTATTACAAACAGTAACCCCTCCCACCCTTCAACCTATAACATCACCACACCTATACTTCCTCCTACAACTTCTCACTACTATCACTCCTACTCAGCTAATATGTACAAGCACACCATACCTATACTCACTGCATGCACACTCCTTGCATACATCACATCTTACCAAACCTCCACCATTCCTGCACTCAACCACTACCACTGTACCACCACACACACCACCACTCATATCCCACCTCTACTCTACTACTCTCTCATCAGGTCAACAACCTTCCCAATACACCCTCTATATAGACTACAGACCACAATACCTAAACTAAAAACAACCCCACAACCTAACATAACCCTACCACCATACTTATTGCCCACAGAACACAATCAAAAAACTTCTCTTATAAGCAAGCATATACAGAAATTGATAAAACTAATAATCTCATCCATATCCAACCTAGCTCTCAGTGGAGACATCCATCCTAATCCTGGTCCCTCTATCTCCAACCCCTCCCCTCATAATCAGACTACAAACCACATCTACCAAATCACAGCCAGTAGAAAGCCAACCGACCTCCTTCTGATAAGCCTAAATATTAGAAGTATATGCAACAAGGTGCATGAATTCCATGCCACCATAGACTTCTACTCCCCTGATGTAGTGATCCTTACAGAAACATGGTTAAAGCCACACATTACTAATGAGCAAATCCTCCATACTGGTTACAATATACTAAGAGTAGACGACTAAACAAAAAAGGAGGTGGTATAGCTATAATATTTAAGCAGCATCTAGATATCCAGATCTTAAAGTTAGCAGCTCCCCAAACAGGTAAGGAAGAAATAATATGTACCAACCTTAAAATAAACCAAAATAAAACCCTTAACATAATAGGTTGCTAGTTCCCACCTGGCCACAACATCCCTCCAATTGAAAACCTCCTCAGCTGGACTACCCACCACCTACCCCAAGAAACTTTAATTCTAGGAGACTTCAACACTGACTGGCAATCCTGCTCTAGCAACCACCCAACCCATCATGTAAATCTTCATGGCTTCACCCAACTAGTCCAGTCGCTTACTAGGATAAATAACTCCAACAAACACACTACCCTTGATTGGATACTAGTCAATAACAGCCCCCAGTCATATATAGCAGGCTGCTTATCTGACAGCCTCAGTGATCACTCCCCAACCTTCTTACTAAGAAAACGCCTTTATAAAGCAAAACCCATCATCTACCGTCAAATATGCAAAAAAACTAACTTCAACCCTCTCTCATTCAGCTCATCCCTAAATGACTGTAACTGGCAACCTCTAAAATACCTCAAACTACATGACGCAGTTGACTACTTTAATAAAACATTCCTAAGCATCCTTAATTACCATGCCCCCATAAGACATTCCCAAACTGGAGCCCAACAATCTCCATGTCTACAAAAAAACATGAAGTCTGAAACGAAAAACAGGGATAAAGCGTGGGACAACTGGTGCAAAACCAAAAACCCCTCTACTAGGCAAAAATTCCTAGAACTACGCAATAGAACCAAAAAGCTTATAAAACAGGACAAAATCTAATACTACCAGTCTGCCCTTACCTCCTCCCAACATAACCCCAAACAATTCCGGTCCTCAATAAACTCCATCCTCCACCCAGGTAAAGTAAGTACACCCACTCCTAACTTAACTCACTCCTCCGAAAATATTGCTACCTCTTTCAACAATCACTTCACACAAACCGTACTATCACTAGCTAGACAACACAACCCCCCCATATACCCACACCATCAACTAAAACTAAATATCTCCCAACTAGCTTCTCTTTCTCTCCTGTTCCTACCTCCAAAATAAAACAACTACTAACTAAACTTAAAATCACCAGATTAGCAGCAGACAACCTCCCAGGTGAATACCTTCAACTTGCAGCTGATGCTCTAGCCTACCCCATATCACTCTTGATTAACAGATCTCTGTCAGAAAGTTATGTTCCTACACTATGGAAAGTCTCACACATAATCCCCCTACACAAAGGAGGCCCCTCCACAGATCTAACCAATTACAGCCCCATAGCTATTCTCTCGCCACTCTCCAAAATGCTAGAGAGATGCATTCATTCTCAAGTCTCAGATCACCTCCTTGCTAACAACCTCCTCTCCAACACACAACATGGTTTCCGACCTAAACATAGCACCACCACCACCTTACTCTGTTTCTCTAACACTATCCTACAAAATAAAAATGCAGGTCATCTCTCCTCAGCTACCTTCCTAGACCTCTCTAAAGCTTTTGACATGGTCTCACACAAACAACTCATCTCTCTTCTCAATAACCTATCCTTCTCTCAGCCAGTCATCAACTGGTTTCAGAGTTACCTATCTGACTGCCAACAAGCAGTTGTTTGGCAGGACAACCTATCCCCCCAACTACCAGTCTCCATAGGAGTTCCCCAAGGGTCCATCCTGGGACCCCTACTCTTCTCTATTTTCACCAATAATCTAGCCTCAGCCACAACACATGGCACACTCATACAATACGCAGATGACTCAGCCATCATCTGCACAGCCCACTCCCTACTAGAACTGCAAAAAGTCACATAGGAAGCATTTTCTTCTATTGAAACTTGGTTCTCCAATGTCCAACTAATACTCAACCCAAACAAAACAAAATTACTAATCTTCCAGCCCACCAAACTTACCCTAGACAGCTCTCACTTTAACATTACAGCAAAAGACAACACCACCATCCATCCTACAGAAAACACCAAATTACTAGGAGTACAAATAGACAATAAACAGAACTTTGACATTCACATTTCCATGACCCTTAAAGTGCACAAAAAACTAGGAGCATTATATAGAAATCAGCAACTACTTACCAAAGCAGATAACATTTCGGTAGCAAATTCTCATCTTATCTCTACCCTACTCTACGCCTCTCCAATATTTACTAACCTTAAACAATGCGATCTAAATAAGCTCGAAACCTGCTACAACAAAATCACCAAATTCGCCACAGGGGCTTCGTACTGTACTCACCACTGTCTCTCACTAGCAGAACTGGGCTGGCTAGAGCTCCCCCACCTCCTTCAATGGTACCAACTCACACTTGCCCACAAACTAATAAACCAACCACTAAAAGTCCCATCCCTCCAGAATCTACTCCAACCCTACATAACCATGAGACCACTAAGATCCAGCCACAAAAACCTCCTACAGGTCACAAGAGCCATTAACTCTGCTGGAGAAGCATTATTCTCCTGCACTATAGCCAAACTCTGGAACTCCCTCCCATCCTCATTTACCTCTGTAACTTCTTGCACCCACTTCAAATCCTTACTAAAATCACACTTCAAAACTTGCCAGATATGCCCTTGCACCCCCCTCTAATACCATCCATTCCCCTAACCCACTACCTCTCTCAGCTCCCTATGAACAACCTACTCTTAGCAACCTTAGCTACTCATGTTCCGAGGCTACCTACCACATACTAATTTCTTGTAGCAACAACTGCTAATGGCTGTTATGTACCTCAAAAACAGATTGTATCAATTGTTCACTGATGAATCTCAACTACATTTGTAACCACGTTTAGTATATGTCACCATATTTTAAAATTGTACTATGTTCTACAGCTGTTTTACATCTGTTTTCTTCTTGTCTTGCGTTCTTAACTGGACTAATGTCTATATTTAAATGCTATGTTTTTTAACTGTATAATGCAAATAGTACTTAATGTGGAGCTTTTCTCCCCGGGCCTCAGCTGAAAATGGACCTGTGTCTAGTCGGACTCTCCCGGTCAACAAATGTAAATAAATAAATAATAATAAATAAATAAATGTGCGCTCTAGAAAACAGGATATATTCGGGAGATGACAAGGAAGAATTACTTCAGAGAAATAGTTTAAGCTACCTGAACTCATATTTCATCAGAGTTACTTGTGGCAGAAGGGTTTTATAAATGTATGAACCAGCTATATGTCATTTCTAGCATCACGAAAAGCATCAGAAATGTAATGTGAGCTGTAATTTGTGCAAACAAGTATAAAATAAATAGACTGGAGTTTCATAAATGTGCTCTTATTAATTGCCAAGTTTCTGTCTTTAGATTCTGCCTCTGATTTTTACTTCAAGTACATAATGACAAGGCATTTGATGCTTGGAGGTAAAAAGAGGGTTCAAGGGTCTTTGCAGATGTGCTGTCAGTGTCATGAGCAACAAGAGTAAAGAAGAGATAACATAATAATTCACGAACTGGTGGACGGGAGCTGTGGGCAAGGATATGCAATAGTAAATGAAGGAGAAATACATGGTAGAACCAGACTTCATATTATGGACTCTCTTCGTTTAAATGCCACAGTGGTGAAGTTTCTCAAAGGTAGATTGAAGATATGCAATAAAATAAGTGTCCTTTTTTACTAAATTGGGATGGTGGGGTCATTGCCAGTGAGGGTTCTCAAAAGTTCAAAGGCAATAAAGACAGAATGCAAGAACAGGAGGCAGAAAATAAAATAAAAGAGCATTGATGCTGTGCAGTGCCAGGTGTGGGGAAAAAAATCAGTCATTTTCATGCTGTACTCAAAGGCAGATGAATAAACCTGGCAGGCAAAACAGAATGCAGGATGTACTGCATTGGGCCTGGGCTGTGATGACATCTGGATTCAGGATGCACAGAAAGGTTAAGGTGGTTAAAAGAGATGGATGTGTTAATGGATGCTCTGAGTAATACTAATCAAAACCGAGGTAATAAACGTAGAAACCAAGCAAGAAAAGAAATGTAGCTTGGCTTTGAGACAAGAGGGGAAAGCAGGAGGTCCCTGATAAGTAGTGATAATGTACATTTCACTAGGCATAGGGAAATGTATGGTAACAGATTTACAAGTGGGAGTAACAAATGGGCAAAGACAAGGAAAACTCACAGCAGGCCGTATTCTTCCAGTACTGCATTTGGAGGGGTGCATATACAAGGTAAGGAAAGAAAAAGAACTTGGGAAAACAGAGATGGAAGTTGGACTCAAACTCAGTGAAGGTTACAGTGAGGAAGGTAAACATTCTTCAGACTGTGTTCAGTAATATAGCCGTGGTGACAAGAGTAGATGGGGAGAGTCAGTGGAGAATATAGACAGGAAATTCCAAAAAGCAAACATGGGACTACAGAAAGACACATTTCAGTTTGCTAACAATCTCAGTAAGAATAATATAGAAAGACATCAACAACTGATGACAGTGAGCAAGTTGTCAGAGTGGATAAAGGAAGACATGGTGAAATCAAATATAAATGTTACTAACTGTGCAATGGGAAAGTGGTTAGGGAGAAAACAGAGAGGAAATTCAAAGAATTTCACTAAGGTGAAATACTGTCTCCAGCAGATTTTTGTTGCTAAAAGAGATGGTTACTGTGGCCTCCTAGGCATGGCTCAGCAGAGCACCCTGGAAGTCAGGGTAGTAAAACAACAAAATGCTAATTCTTTTGGAGATGGCTGACAATATTGCATCACACAGCAAATGTGTTGTCAGTCAGATTAATCCATTTCCATTCCAGAGACACTGCTGAAGTATATAAGATGGCCACCATGGATGTGGTGAATTCGAATTTCATCATGGCTTTTGTCACTGTACCTCACCAGAAGCTGATGGAGGACATTAACAGTATGAGCTCATGTGGTGAGGCAGACTGAGAAATGAGTGCACCAGCAGAAGCAGAAACAGATGAAGGTGGTGCTACAGCAATGGATGGTGAGAATGACCTGAAGCTAGATCTGGGGGAAACTCAAGGTGGGAGGAAAAATGGCAGCTGGGAATTTAAGACAAATAAAAATACAAGGAAAAAGACACATTGCTGCTCAGGAGAAATCAAGGAAATGTATGTGACTGGAGGGTTGCCCTAATGAAGAAAGAGGAGGAAATGAAACTGTCATATCATCTGTGGGCCAGTTCATACAATACCATGTGAAAGGGCATCGGCAAAGGTCGCCACTATAAAATCAAAGGATTAAGAATTTACAAGATCATTTGCTAAAAAGATCTGAAGTTTAAGAGGGATTATTTTCCCTGTGAGATATTGATCCAGAGATGTATGCTTGTGTGCACGCGTGCGCACGCGCGTGTGAGTGTGTGTGTGTGTGTGTGTGTGTGTGTGTGTGTGTGTGTGTGTGTGTGTGTGTGTGTGTGTGTGTGTGTGTGTGTGTGTGTGTGTGTGTGTGTGTGTGTGTGTGTGTGTGTGTGTGTGTGTGTGTATACATGAGTACTTATTTATAACAGGAATGGGGAGCTTTATCCTATGAGGAAAGGTAATTTCATCTTCCAATATTGTCAATATTTTCAAAAAAAGAAATCCTGCTGAGTTTTGCATTTACACAGGTTGCATAAAACTGCAAAGAGAACAAAATGAAAGCATATTATGAGCTGTGGAAGTCATAAAAGAGCCACAGCTGAAGTGCTTTACCCCATTTCGATGGCCAAATAAGAGAGAAGAGATTATGCTGGTAGAAAACGTGCAGTGAACAGTTATCAAAATGTACAGCTATGGTAGCAGAAGGGGGTTGACCGGTTTAAGTATGAAAGTGCAGTTAATAACCACACTGTGAGCTTCCTGGCTGAAGTTGTTAGTGCATGTTTCACATTTTGTCCATTTGTTCTAGTGCAATTTATGACAGGCAATGTTCCACAGTTTGGGAATGGAAGGTTGAGTGTCATTCCAGTCACTAAATAATGACTGAGATATAGACTTCATACTCTTCACAAAATGCATACTAATGCAAAACCTGTTGGTCTAGCAACTTTCTAAGTATATAAGAGCAATACTTTGTCTGTCTCTGATTTTGGACCTTTGTCCTCATTATTTTTTTACTTTGTCCTCAATACTTGAGCTAAGATATTGAAAGTTGTGGGGATTTCCCTGTATCAGCACCTTCAGCCTTGAAGCAGTGACTTGAAATTCAGTACTTTCCCAGGGATTCAATAAACTCTGTGTAGGCTTCGCACGAAGCTTGCATGGAGTTTACGTGTTTGCACAATGAACAGCAGCGCTATTTGTATATGCATGCTGTGCATCAGGCTTACATGAATACAAGTGAGGCTTTGAGGACAGCAGCAGTGTTGCAGGCACGAAATCATGCAGAGGAGCATGAACACAGAAGGAATATGCAAACAAGCTTCCTACGGGCAAACTTTCTCTGTGAGATTCAGCAGACAGCCGCATTGATTACCAGGGGTGAAATTACTGCAATGACTGCAGTATTAACACATTGCAGAAAAGTGTACTCATTGCAATGTACACTACAACAAGTTTTTGCAGACTGAAGTAATGGATGTTGGCGTGATCAGCAAGGGCAAATACAACACAATATAAATACACGAGGCAGGGAAGGTATGCTGATTAAAATAGCCATAGACATGCGTGCCATGAATGAAGAAAGAGGAAGTGGGCCTGTACAATATGTCAATGTACACAAGACAGGATATGTCAATGTATGTCCACTTCCAAGACAAGTCAGTATCATAACATTAAGCACATATTTAGATAGCACAGTACGTACTGCTGTGTATACCTCCTGTACCAGTATAGTATTTCACCACACATGACAATATATATGTTATGGTCACATGAGGTTACATGTCAGTGGAGATGAATGTGATGTAACATCACTGTCATGCTCACTGGAGAGAACATTTAGCAAGGATGTTATATAAATAGGGGTATGTGCATGTTGTGAAGATCTATAAAATTACTTGTTTGAATATGACTGAAATGTCAAAATACCTGACAACCAGTCATGAAAATATAGCAACAGAGTCATGGACAACTGCTAAGAGAAGCAGGCACAACCAGAAACATTTTTAAAATATTAACAACATTAATCTGTGACATTGCCAGAATATGTGAGTTTAGTTTATTATACATGTTCTGCAGGAACAGACATGTGCAGCTATAATGATTGCCAGTATTCCATAAGGGGAAGTCAGCACCCCTTTTCCAAAAATAAACTGTCTTTGGAGGAGTTAAGTGGGACAGTGTTACACCTGGAGTTGAATTCAGGGATAATCCTGGTCATTTGAGAGGTTTGCATGACACATAAGCCACAAGCCACATGTGCAAGAATCAGACCCATACAAACAATGTTGTTCATGATCTCCGTATTTAGTGGGTGCAACACAGAAAGACACATCACACATGCATCTTGTACAACACCTTGAAAGGAAATCTGCACTGTCAATTTCTAATAGGTGTACATAACAAAGAATAGTTCTGCATGGGTGACAGGATGTGTGCAAAGCTCACTGTGTCAGATGTAATACACTTGACTAAACAATCCCTGGCTGACATAGGTATCAGCCACAAGGATAACAACACTTACAAATAACACACCATTATGAGTGGATTTCCTAGACACAGCTGGGTATTGCATGCATCTGCCACATGTAATAGCAATGGATATTATCTGGAACATCTGCAAATGATGTGTGAATTAAGAAGTGATTCATTACAGTGAATGGTGTAGCAGCATGTGAGGCTCATGGCAATGCATCAGCTATGCCCATGTGCACAGAAAGTACAGCAGTGCAAAGTCTGGTGCCAGTGATCGAGGAAGCTGTCACTGTGCTATTGTACACATACCAAACACTACATGGAGCATCCCTTATAAGTACATGTCAACACTCAGCACGTGTCACATGATCACTGTCCCCTGACATTGCCAGTGAAAATGTTATACTGCCATGAAATCCTGGCATACATCCATATGTGTTCATGTAAACTATCAAGTGGTAATACTGATGTGGTGTGCTGTTATGTCTGTGATGCAGCGCAGTCAAACTATAGCTGTACCTAGGATACAAATGGACTTCATAGGGTCATAGTTTCATAGGAGAGGAGTAGGCTAATGTTCCAAGATGACATAAAGGCGTAGCCATATTTAACATGACTTTCACAATTTTAAATAGCTGTGTGAACAAAATTTACACACTTATGAGCCCATGCTATGTTATCTAAGACCAACTGCCTCTATCCATGAAGGACATGGCTGTTACACCATGAGAACAATTACCATTAACCATCCTTTGATGTAGGCTGCACTTGGATAGGGTCAGGAAAGGCCTTTGCTTTATGTGAGTAGTAAGGTTGTTCCTGAGAAAGTGTAGTGTCTGAGTGACATTTTCTATCTCTCCAACATAATTTATTATGTCAGAGGTTAGGTTTACATCCTGGAAGGAGTGTAGTTTGCTTTTAAGAATGTGTAACATTTCCATCAGAGCTGGATTGTAGAATGCCCAATAGGGCAGGCACACATTGACTCTTAGTAGTCTGTATAGGACAGAATACACTAATATGGCTTTCAATCTTTACACATAGGACTTGTCTTTTACACCCTGTATTTTCCTTGTGCAAAGTCTCTGGTGTTGTTCCAGCTGTTACAGATATGTGGTTAGTTACATGCAAAAGGGTGCATTGTTCTCAATTATTGTTCTGATGAGTGATGAGTACAATAGAATTATAATGTCCAGTTACTATCTACCTGAGTACACAGATCATGCACCACTGAGTCCACTCATTGGGGTGTGCTGTCTGTATTGTAATTAGCTTGGGTATTTGCTTTACAAAAGGGAATAACTATCATCCTCACTAGTCTGGTTATCTCCATACAATGCTGCTTAAACATGCTGCGATAAAGGAACACAGAGTTAAAGCAGAGTAAAGGCACTACTTTGAAACATTTACTCTGATGGTTATTAGACTCCCAAATACAGAAAAATGCAAATTTGTATGTAGAGTCCTGACATAAATCACTTGACTGATGTTTTTTTTTTTGTTACAGTACCTTCAAGGGTTAGATTCCAGATGCATCTCTCATCATTTCTTAGTGTGATTATATATGTACATTACATACTTCATCACACACATATTAAAAATGTCTCCTTGTATTCATCTCATCCATCCAAATACTCATCTAATGCCATGTGCAAACTATCATTATTGAGACAAAATGTACTCTTCAGGATATATGGTCAAACAGAAATAGTTACCATATCTGCTCACATCTACCACCCCTTCTCATTTCTAGAAAGCTGGCCATGCTATTAAATTGTGATTTGAACTGAGGCCTGCAAAACAAGTACTAGTTGTAACAACTGTGTGGAGGTAGACATTAATGATAAACATTGTGGAAGACATACACATACTTCACTGTAGTCATTGCATCTCACATTTGCAGGAATTGTCACATTTACTTATGTAATGCCATCGCGACACCATGTATAAAAAAGGTAGGCTGAGTGGGAGTCAAACCCTGTGTTCTTTATGCTCTGAATACGAGCTCACTGCTCTTACACCTGCTGCCACAGGGAAAGCCAGGCAACAGGGGTATTTTTTAAATAATTGTGTCCGGAGTGCTGGCCATCTCACACTGCTCATTGCTTAGCTACTGTTAAAGCAGCTTAAAAGGCTGAAGAGGATAACAAGGAAGATATATGCAGATGAAGCAGCACAGCAATAGTGTAGTGGGCAGAGCATTTGCCTAGAGAGCAGGCATTCCTGGTTCGAGCCCCACTGCAGCACAGTCTATTTTACATGGCAAAGTACAGTATAACCAATATTTTTATTGCAAAACCCACTAAATAACATATATTTATGAACTGGAGTACTGCCAGAAATGCACATGTGAAGAGTCAGTGTCATAATGAATAAGGCAGTAGTAAGGAGATGTAAGCACAGATAAGCAGTAGTAAGCATATGTAAGCACTAGTAAGCGTGTTTAAGTGCGTTTGCATGAGGGTAAGCATTGCCTACACAGGTTAAGCAAAGTAGAAGCTAACTGAGTGTAAAAAACTATAACCTGAAATAAGCAGTGCTTACCACCACGCAAACCCGTGCAAACCCGCTTACAACTGCTTTACAGTGCCTTAATCACTCTGTATCCAATGGGCCTTTGTCTGCCCAGCAACAAAATAAACAGCCATGTAGGTCTCGAACCCAGGACCCTATAGTCCCAGTAACTATCCATCAAGCCATCACAGAAGTACAGAAGAATGAGGTAGTAGTAAACATGTCCTCACCATAGTATAACCAGACTGAACCTTTGAAAGGCATCAGTACACAGTCATATGTGCCATAACCAACTACATAATATAAATATGTGAACTAGAGTACAGCAGTAAGCCCAGAAGTGAGGTGTACTGTAATAGAGTGTTGAAGTCCCCAATAAAACACAAGGACCTCACACAGTGTATGTACATGTCAATCAGGGATACTAGGCATACATATAAGGTGTAATGAATAATAGCACAATGCCAAAAAGGCATTATAATGAATGTCTACTGTAGGCAACATCAAGTATTGCACAGGCCAGCTTAGGATGTGTGAGCAATGTGTAGACCAGTTAACTCTTTGTGCCCAGTGGTATACCCCTTTAAACAATGCCAACTTTAGGTAAGTAGGTTTGCCCATAGCCTAACCTTTTCAAAACCAGCCAATCACAGAAAAGTGCGGGAAATCGGCTTACTTAAACCCAAGAGGTGGGAATACATCTCATAACTGGTTGTAGCTTCCCCTTGCAGGCACTATGGCAGTAAGGGGAGAAGGACTGCGCTTCCGGGCAAAGTGCTGGTGCATCCAGGAGTCCAAGGTTATGACTGGACTCCTAGTTAAAGACCATGCACAGAGACTGCTGCAGGGCCAGTACCAGGGCTCCCAATATAAGGCGGAAGCCTGGGACCATCTCACCAGTGACCTCACCAGTGCCACTGGCATACCCCAAACTGGTCAGCAGGTCAGGCACCACTATGCTGACCTGAAGCAGCAGAAGGGGGACCTCTTGGAGGAGTGGCTCCAAGAGGCTAGAGCATCAGAGGATGTCCCAACTGTGTGTAAGTATCAGTCCACTACCTGTTTAATAATTGCCAGCTCAGGTATACCATGGATAGGTATGGCTAAATATTCCTCTTATGTCCCCCACAGCTGCAATGGAGCGGGCCGTGAACCAGGAGGCCCACATCTGCCACCTGGCATGGTTGCGATACGAGGCAGGTTAGTAATACTCATGCTTTTACTGTCACAGGAAATAAAAATAAAAGTAGTAGTAAAGTAATTGCTAGTATAAAACCTGTATTGTTCAAGACAAGTACTGCATACACTAGGGAATATGGCAGGAAAAGTCTCATATTGTTAGTATGGGAATAAAAGTGTAATACCCTGACAAAGCAGGTCTAACTGCTGGACTGTATGTGTATATTCTGGTTTCATATGGTAATGTAGATTTGCATACATGTAATAGTACTGTAGTATTAAGCACTGTTTCCCACACCATGCACCATAACGTGAATGTGTAGGAATGCCTGTATATGACAGGTGTAATCCCCAGAGGCCATTTAGTACAACTGAGAGACA
This sequence comes from Protopterus annectens, assembly GCF_019279795.1. Lineage (NCBI taxonomy): Eukaryota > Metazoa > Chordata > Ceratodontiformes > Protopteridae > Protopterus > Protopterus annectens. The sequence continues at coordinate 728,268,219 of NC_056751.1, forward strand.
CATTGACAGTAAACAAAGGAAATGCAGACAACAAAACCCAAATAGCACATGCAACTGAGATGTGAACTGTTGTTTTATTGGCACACACAGCCACGGTTTGAATCCTGCAGTGGTAGTAGTCTGCATACAGAATTATACACCACAACTGTACAGATATGTCCAGACTGTCTATTAAAGTGGCCCATATCTAATGCCTATCAACCTGTCCCTCTGGGAAATCAGTGGGATGATCCCAGACATATAGGCAGCAAACAGGAAATACAACTGATTGACACACATTTATGACAACAAACCTGGCACACCAGTAACTCCCCAATACCTTATGTGACTAAGAAGCCATGTATGTCCCATTTACAACCCAACCTGTTAAGCTGTGTACAGTAACAGAGTGAGATGTATGTGCATAATACTAATGTGTAATCTGGAACCTTGTGTGGCAACAGTCAGGTAGTGCTAACAATCATTGCTCCCACAGGTACGTTGGATATGAACACTGTGCTATGAAATACTGACCAATATAACCTGTATTGGTACCGTCCACCCTGGTATTGTAGGGGATTGTGAGTGTTGCAGTTTCTCTGAATAATAAAGTATCACTTCTCACTGTTGCCCACACTGTGCTACATAATATAACTGTGTTGGAAAGCATGTATATGTGTGTGTCAGGTCACTAAAGGTGGAAGAGGGCAATATTCTAGATATGTCCTGGCAGATCAGCATGTGGTCAACACATGGCCAGAGTCTGTGCAGAAAGAGTTGGATAGCATAGTGCAAAACATTAACCCGGAATCCGGCCTTATGTGTACAAGCAGTTAGTCAGTGTTAACAAACATTCCCTCCACAGGTATACCAGGTAAGAGGTGTATACTGCAGGTAAACCCGGTTCATGTGTAATGATGTTGACAGCCATATCAGTGTCCAGTATAGGTGTATAGGGTAGTGTAGTAAGACTTGTAAGGTACAGATAACAGCACTGACTAGGAAAGTAATGTTGAGTACAGGAATATACTACTTGTTAATTGACATCTTTTTCTCCCCCCACGTTATTTCCAACAATAATCAACATACCCACCCCAACTGGTATATACTGACTCTGATAATGGCCAGTCATTTGATAAATATTCTAATGGTTCCCATGCATGTTCCATATTGAATTATTCCAACATTGTTGGCATGGTGCCATCAATGTACCTGCATGCTGTTCCTATTACCACTGTGGTCCCATACATGCATGTGTTCTCTTTGCTATGCAACTGTTCCGTATCTGGTGTCTGGATTAATGGGAATATCTATGCATGCTATATTACCTAACCCTGGAATATATTGACTATTACTAACCCATATAAGATGTTGAAATCTAAACACTATAGCACGCTTGGGAAGGCCGGTCCCAGTGGAACAACCTATCCCACCTCGGCTGGCCGAGGCACCGGGCACCAGCATATCTAGTGCCCAACCCCGCACCATCCTGTCCGTTGGTCCTGCACCACATTTGGGTGGAACTGCCTCAAGGACGGGGCTCACCCCTCCTAGGGAGTGGGTGGGGACAGGCACCTGTCACCCAGCACCAGGTCGGGGTTGTGGTGCATAGAGCGATCAACGACCAGGTCAGTGATCTTCTATGTCAGCTTGAGGGCCATGTGCCATGATTAGAGAGTTAGCCTGGCTCTGCGGCTCAGCCCCCTGCACAGCCACCTTCAGGGCTGTGACAGTGCAGTGGTGACTGCCCATGGGTGGGGACTCAGTCCCACTGTTACCACTAGGGGGTTTGCGGGCTTCCGATATCCCAACACCCCTCCCCATCAAGGTGTTTACCCCCCACATGTGTCATATACCGCCCCTGTATGGGTCTTGTATGTCTTGTCTGTTAACCTACCCAAACTACCTCCCCAAATATACCTACTACCCCTCCCCAACATCCCACTCCCACCTGAAAAAAAAAGGGCAATCTGTTCCCACAAAAAAATCTCGCCCCATACATAGCTGTCCATTTTGCACATGTGTCCACTGGATACATGTAATCTGGTCTAATTGGCATCACAATGAATTGTTGTTGTCCTCACCCCTCTCCCAGGGGCTTGAGTGTCCAAACCTACCTCCAAATTCAGTGTATATGCACAGCTGTTGCTGTAGAAGAAATGGGCAGCTATGGACCTTCCCTACATCCTTCCTGCACATCCCTAGCTATTTTCCCTACTGTCCTTTCCTCTTTGTGCCCCTTTTTCACCACTTTGCTATCAACCATTTGTCTTTTCTTTTAAAGAAATTAGCACGGGGGTAAGCGTGAGTAAGCAGTTTTAAGCAGCAGTAAGCGGGTTCAAGCCTGTTTGCGCAGGAGTAAGCACTGCCCACACAGGTTAAGCAATGTAGAAGCTGAGTATAAGAAACAGTAAACAGAAGTTAGCAGTGCTTACCTCAGCACAAACCTGCTTACAACTGCTTTAAAGTTCCTTAATCACTCTGTATCCAACAGCCTGTATTCTGCCCAGCAACAAAGTAAACAGCCTCTTCAAGGCTCGAACCCAGGAAACCATAGACAAAGTGATTTACCACTAAGCCATGACAGATATACATAACTCTGATGTTATCACAAACATATCATCCAGCACAATCAGTCAACAGTCCAGGAAATATAGTAATATCATACCACACAAACTCTTAACGCAAGAATTCTGGACAAAGTGTGCCAAAATGTGGGTACAAATAGGGATAAAAAAAGACTTTCGGCTTTTCCTGGTTAGGGGTCGCCACAGCAGAACTCTGGTCTGCTCATGACTGGCATTGGATTTTTAGCAATTCATGTTTAACAGGATATGACTGTCTTACATGTCTCCATACCTGCCATGTCAGTTCCATGTTTATGAGGAATCCCCATCTGCAGGGTCATCTGCAGACAGGGCAGTGTGTCATACACTGTTAAACCAACGGTACTACAAATGCAGTATAGCAGCACTTACAGTCTGTAGTCAGGTCAGGCTCATCCCCCTTCTGTGTTTTGCCCTGTTTCCACAGTGTATGTTGTTAGAGGTAAATCCCCAATCCATCTGAGATGCTGTTTGCCAAACAAATATCTAGTTCCTGCTCACAGTGAATGAAAAGGGCCAACACCAACATGATGTTCCTAGATATTGGAGTGTGTTTCCATACAACTGGCTATGGGAAAGTTACCACAGCTGTTCCACATGCAATCAGCTAGGGGAGAGCTGCAATTCGTGCAGAGGCCACCAACTGATCATGAGCATCACTTAAAATACACATGTTGCTGCCAAACAAAGCAGGTGTAGGTCACCACATCCACCAGAGAGGGGATAGGAGAGGCAGACAAAGGCAAAGACAAGTCAGGGAGTGGTGGGAGAGTAAAACCTAAGCATGCTTGTGTCACACACCAACCAGCACAGGGTATCAAACCCCTGATGACTATGTAGTGCTATCACAGTTCTATGCAGTTATTGTATGTGCCACCTGTTGTGGAGCCCTCAGAGCATATATGTGATGTTGACTGACATCTGCAACAGGGATACGGTAGCTATACAGTAGGTGACGTACACATGCCTGCCCGCATGAACAGGTGCCAGTATCAACACAGCCACACTATCACAGGGACACACACACATTGACACACTTGGCAGAGCCAGGATTGCAACTCATCAGTAGTGGGATTGCCACAACACATCACTGTGCAGGTATCACATGCACCACATGGGTCATACGGGGGTTGTATGGGCAAAAGGTATGGAGAGGTGTCTGACATCAGACAGCATGCTTCAGTATACCCATGGGGGTTGTAGGGAGTGTGGATGTGGACATACACACCATACAACACACACACAAACACGCATGTTGCCACTACTGAAATGCATGGGTGCATGTCTGCACAGGTGTGTGGTGGTCGACTGTGCCAGATGGCTGTACAAGGCTAGGCAATGGGTAAACCTTGGCATCAGGCCACATGATGATGGAATGCATTGTGGCTCAGGGCTGTAGTATCAGCATCTGCCCACACAGGTGGGTATTGTATCCCCCATCCAGTCACCTGGGTGACTATTGTGTGTGGCCAATGCTGTGCATCGCTTGCCATGTATGTGTTCCTTAGCCCATGACATGGACGGTGTCTGGGATGTGCACACCTCCCACATGCATGTACAGTGACATATGGAACTGTACCTGGGGTCTCTGGCCCATGTTGTGATCACAGATTATCATCAGATGTGCCAGTCTTGCCCACATGTGGCGGGAACTGGTAATGGGCAGCAGGTTTACCCTGCATCTAAATTGATAGCATGCTAACGGCATTCCCTGGTGTCAGTTGCATCTGTCAATACAGGGCATGTTGTCAGGCATGGTATGTCCTTTGTGGGCCACATGTGATGGCACCACAGGTGTTTTAGGTGTCCATTGGGGAACATGGGGAAGGTGCACTGTCTGCATGTTCATGCATATTGGACAGATGGACAGGGTGCCATGCCATCTGTATCCCACACTATCACCCCATAGTTACTATCACTGGCCAATATGCAGTGTACTACCCACATAATGTCTGTTGCCTAGGCATCTGTGTGTGTGTATATATATGAGATATTTATTTATTTATTTTATTGATTTATTTATATTTGTTGACCGGGAGTGTCCAACTGGACGTAGGTCCATTTTCAGCTGAGGCCCGGGGAGAAAAGCTCCACAGTTAAAATAAACAGACAGTGGTTACATTGGATTACATAGCGATTAACAATTTACATAGCAATTACTTACAACATATTTACAGATGAAGAACATAGTACATCAGTAGACAACTAGAATCTTTATCTGTGAAGTACATAACAGACATTAACAAATGTTAAAATAAGAAGTTCCTGCTGTATAAGTACTAGGCTTATGAGCATCTGAGCTTCCTATAATCAAGGTAGTTAGTGGAGTGGAAAGAAAGGTAGTGGTTGGATGGGGTGGGTGATATTAGAGTGGGAGTGGCAAGGGAATAGCCAGCATGTTTTTAGGTGCGCTTTTAGTAAAGTTTTGAAGTGGGTGCATGATGGTACGGAGGTAATTGTGGGTGGGAGGGAGTTCCATAATTTGGCTATTGTGCAAGAGAATAGTGCTTCACCAGCAGAGTTATTGGCTTTAGTGATTTGCAAGTGATTTTTGTTGCTGGATCTTAGTGGTCTAGTGGTGCGATAGGGTTGGAGTAGATTCTGGAGGGATGGGACATTTAGTGGATGGTTTACTAGTTTGTGGGCGAGTGAGAGTTCATACCATTGAAGGAGGTGAGAGAGTTCAAGCCAGCCCAGTTCAGCAAGTGAGAGACAGTGGTGACTATGGTAGGATGCCCCTGTGGCAAGTTTGGCAATTTTGTTGTAGCAGGTGTCTAGCTTGTTTAGATCGCATTGCCTTAGGTTGGTATATATTGGAGAGGCATAAAGTAGGGTGGAGATAAGGTGGGAATTTGCTATTGAAATCTTTGCTGCTCTGGAGAGAAGATGCTTATTTCTGTATAATGCTAGTTTTTTGTGGACTTTTTTTATGGTCATGGATATGTGAATGTCAAATTTTAGTTTATTGTCTATTTCCACTCCTAGCAATTTGTTGTGTTCAGTTGGGTATATAGTGATGTTGTCTTTTGCTGTGATGTTAAAGTGAGAGTTGTTTTGAGTATGTTTGGTGGGTTGGAAGATGAGTAGTTTAGTTTTGTTTGGGTTGAGTATTAATTGGGTATCGGATAACCAAGTTTCAACAGAGGAAAAGGCTTCCTGTGTGACTTTTTGCAGTTTGGGTAGGGACTGGGCTGAGCAGATGATGGTCAAGTCATCTGCGTATTGTATGAGTGTGCCATGTGTGGTGGCAGAGGCTAGATTATTTGTGAAAACAGAGAAGAGTAGTGGTCCAAGGATGGATCCTTGGGGAACCCCTATGGAGACAGGTAGTTGGGGAGATATGTCATTCTGCCATACAACGGATTGTTGGCGGTCAGACAGGTAACTCTGAAACCAGTTGGTTGATATGAAACAGATATGGGTTGAGAGTGTGGTCTGGGTAATACTGGGGTTGCTAACTGTGATTGCTTGGCCTTGATGTCACATGTATGGGTATGGCTTTGCACCCCAGCCTCTCAGCTATTTCAAATCTGTTATCCCTGTATGGTGGACATTGTAATATATAGGAGGGCCACCATATGAGAAATATGCAAAACCCACCCCACATTGGCCACTGGTGTCTCACACTCACAACCACCTCCACACAGGATACGTGTTACAAACACACACGCACATGCACACACACCTGTCATGTCTGGGAGTAGAACCCCTACCTAACTAGTTTATTACACTGTAGCACTAAGCAGTTATAGTACACACCACAGAGATTACTGGAGTACTTCTTTCCCAAAGGTGTAGCTCACATTGGATGACATCAGCAGGATTGCCAAAGTAGGACATTCGAATTGTAGTGAGTGTGACTAGCCTAAAATGCATTGCTCCCTAAACAGACAGTGACACACACACAAAACGTCCACAACCAACGTGTGTGGGTATAGAACCCCTAACAGAGGTCTATATCACAATAGAGCATAGAGCTGTTATAGGACGCACCACAGGGAACTCCTTCCCAAAGGTGTATTTTACAATGAAGGACATCAGCAGGATTGCCAAAGTAGACCATTTTAAATGCGCTGTGTGTGACTAGCCTAAAATGCATTGTTCCCTACACAGACAGTGAGACACACACAAAACAGCCACAACTGACATGTGTGGGTATAGCACCCCTAACAGAGGTCCAATCACACTACAGCATGGAGCTGTTATAGGAAGCACCACAGGGATTACTAGGGAACTCCTTCCCCAAAGGTGCATTTTACAATGTATGACATCAGCAGGATTGCCAAAGTAGGCCACTTGACATGTGCTGTGTATAACTAGGCTAAAATGCATTGCTGCCTACACAGATAGTGAGACACACACAAAACACCCATATCGACATGTGTGGGTATAGAACCCCTAACAGAGGTCCATATCACACTACAGTATGGAGCTGTTATAGGAAGCACCACAGGGATACTAGGGAACTCCTCCCCCAAAGGTGTATTTCACATTGGATGACATCAGCAGGACTGCCAAAGTAGGGCATTTGAAATGTACTGTGTGTGACTAGTCTAAAATGCATTGCTCTCTACACAGACAGTGAGACACACACAAAACATCCACAACTGACATGTGTGGGTACAGAACCCCTAACAGAGGTCTATATCACACTACAGCATAGAGCTGTTAAAGGACACACCATGGGGATTACTAGAGAACTCCTTCCCCAAAGGTGTATTTCACAATGAATAACATCAGCAGGATTGAGAAAGTAGGTCATTTAAAATGTAGTGAGTGTGACTAGCCTATAATGCACTGCTCCATACACAGACATTGAAACACACACAAAACATCCAGAACTGCCATGGGTGGGGATGGAATACTAACACAGTTCTACAGCACACTACAACAGTACGCAGTTATAGGACATGCTACAGAGATTACCGGGCTACAACCTTCCCAGATGTGTATGTCTAGGTGGGTGACATCAGCAGCCTTGCCAAAGTTGAGTATATGAATTGTAAGGAGTGTGAGTACCCTAAAACGAATTGCTCTCTATACAGACAGGGTCAGACAAACACACAAACATATACTTGCCATATCTGGGAGTAGAACAACTACCTAACTACTTTATCACACTACAGCAGTATGCAGTTACAGGACACACTATGGAGATCACTGGGCTACAATCTTCCCAGAGGTGTATTTCTAGGTGGGTGACATCAGCAGCCTTGCCAAAGCTGAGTATATGAATTGTAAGGAGTGTGAGTACCCTAAAACGAATTGCTCTCTATACAGACAGGGTCAGAAAAAACACACAAACATATACTTGCCATATCTGGGAGTAGAACAACTACCTAACTACTTTATCACACTACAGAAGTATGCAGTTACAGGACACACTATGGAGATCACTGGGCTACAATCTTCCCAGAGGTGTATTTCTAGGTGGGTGACATCAGTAGCCTTGCCAAAGCTGAGTATATGAATTGTAAGGAGTGTGAGTACCCTAAAAAGCATTTCTCTCTACACAGACAGTGTTAGACAGACAGACAAACACACACTTGCCATATCTGGGAGTAGACACCTAACTACTTTATCACACTACAGCAGTATGCAGTTACAGGACACACTATGAAGATTTTGGGCTATAATCTTCCCAGAGGTGTATTTCTAGGTGGGTGACATCAGCAGCCTTACCAAAGTTGAGTATATGAATTGTAAAGAGTGTGAGTACCCTAAAAAGCATTGCTTTCTACACAGTCAGACAGACACACACACAAATGCACAGACTCACACACACACACACACACACACACACACACACACACACACACACACACACACACACACACACACACAGTTCCCAAGTCTGGGGTTAGAACTCCTACCTAACGACTTTATCACACTACAGCAGTATGTAGTTACAGGACATGCTAAGGAGATTACGGGGCTACAATCTTCCCGGAGGTGTATTTCTAGGTGGGTGACATCAGCAGCCTTGTCAAGGTTGAGTATATGAATTGTAAGGAGTGTGAGTACCCTAAAAAGTATTGCTCTCTACACAGTCAGAGACAGACAGACAGACACACACACACAGACACACACACACACACACACACACACACACACACACAGTTGCCAAGCCTGGGGTTAGAACTCCTACCTAACTAGTTTATCACACTACAGCAGTACACAGTTATGGGACATACCACAGAGATTACTAGGCTACAGCTCTCCCAAAGGTGTATTTCACATTGGATGACCTCAGCAGGCTTATCATAGTAGGGCTATGAGGAGGGCGGCGTGTGCATGGGCCATAACCCATTCATCTAGAGGTTGGCACGCCACATGCAGGCACACACGTGGTCATATGTCACAGGTACGTGTATACAGCTGCTGGATGACTACTTCCTTGTACAGTCATGTTGCACAGCTGGCACATGCACCACATAGTCTGTAATGCCAACAGATACTGGTGGCTAGTATCTGCAGTGAGTGACATCTGCACCTCATGTGTTTGGGGCCCTTTGGCCGTGTGCTAGGTGGGACAAGACTGGATGGCTCCTTGTCACAGTCACCCTCTTCCACACATCTATGTTCGTCTACCTTTGGCTTTTTATAGTGTGTTGTCCTGACATATATGTCTGTATTCCTATCCACTGTGTGTGCAAGGCATGAGTGGTGCATACTGATGAGTGTCTGCACTAACAACTGCAACTGCCAGTTATGTCTGGTCCACTGGTGTGTGCAGTCATGGTGTGAGCATGCCCAGTATGACCTTATAGTATGTTGTTGACTGACATTGCCTTCATTTCTCTAAGTTTGTGGGCATGCCCAGTATGGCTGCCTGTATTGAATGTGTGGATTGTGTCCAGGTAGTTTGTGCTGCAGTGCTGACCTTTGTGTTGTACACTGACAGGTAGCATGCTGTCTCTGCAGGGTGTCCATCGATCATTTGGCTTTGACTGTTACTACATTTCTGCATAGTAGGGGGGGCACACCTGACTGTTTCTACATTTCTACACAGGAGTGGGAGGGGGCACACCTGACTGTTATTACATTACTATGTAGGATGGGGGGCACACCTTACTGTTTCTACATTTCTACACAGGAGTGGGGGGACACACCTGACTGTTATTACATTACTATGTAGGATGGGGGGGCACACCTGACTATTTCTACATTTCTACACAGGGTTGGGGGGAACACTTGACTGTTATTACATTACTATGTAGGATGGGTGGCACACCTGACTATTTCTACATTTCTACACAGGGTTGGAGGGTGCACCCAACTGTTATTACATTACTATGTAGGATGGGGGGGGGCACACCAGACTATTTCTACATTTCTACACTGGGTTGGGGGGCACACCTGACTGTTATTACATTACTATGTAGGATGTGGGGGGCACATGTGAAACTTGTACACATTTGCTATGGCTGTACTGGTATGTCAGGTACTCCATTTCATTTTGTATTGCTAACTATCATGCTGACTAGAGGCATACCAGTGTACTACAGATTGTGGCTTTGGTTGCCCTACATATTATTGTCTGACTTCCTACCCTTCAGAACTTACATCCCACTGCCTGCCCTGCTGTGGTCTGTCTGTATAGGCCTGGGAGGGAGGTTAACCATAGCCATCATTCTGGAGCCATGGCACAGGCTCTGTTTGGGTTTGTCTATACCTGTCCTACTGGCTGAGACTGTTGTTGGGTATGTAAACAGTCCTGACTGGCATGTGTGGGTCATATGGACACACATGTCACTCAGCAAATTTCCTGCAGTGGGTTTTATCACCCTGTGTAGTGCTGGCTTCTATGGTGACTCCAGCATGTGTTAGAGATGTCATGGTGCCACTATGGGTGTCTACTGTCTGCTGCCATAACATTCAGCCACATAATTCCCTTGCATACTGTAGAATATAAATGGTCAAATCATGTGTTCAAGGAGATTATGTGAAAACCGGTATGTATCGATTTGAACTTTGTACTACGAACTATTGAGTAAACTGTGAATAGTGGAAAAGTACTGAAAAACAAGAGCCTGTTTGGCAGCAGGAAATGTGCCTTATATGGAAGTGTATCCGATTTTCTTTCTCTGCCTAGAGATGTAGTAATGTGAACCACTAAGCCTACGGGTAAACCACTGATTAGTTAATTGTCTTTTGTACTATTTTAATTGGTCTAGTTTATATTTTTATACTGTCAGCAATATCATCATCATATAAGCTTATGCATTCCTTTGTTCGGGGAGTCTCCCTGGTACTTTCCATGAGGCTCCCACACGTGTGTAATAAATACCACTGAAAGAGAGGAAGAAGTGTCTCGTCTTCATTTAAGGTAAAATATTAAATACAACAATTGGTGCTGTTTACTCGGATCTGAATTGACAATGGCTGCGGTAGCTGGGGATTGAATGAAGTACTGCTAGTAAAAGGGCCCATGACAGAATTTTCTGTTCTGGCAGTGTTTCTTTCATTTCCTGTACTCGCCTGCTTTAAAATTTGGTATTGATAATTTTATAGCAATGTAATAATTTCTCTCATTCAGTTGTTTTGAGGTAAGTGGCATGCATTTTTTTCTGCTATTGATTGTGCAGTATGAGAGTGGGTTAAAACGAAACACTGGTGACATAAGAGTGAAAGGAGATACAAGAATGGGGAAAACAACGTTTACAAAACGTCATAGCTACCTCTGTAAAATGCAGAATAGCTTATCGTGTGAAAATGGGAGCGAGTGTGGGAATCATAAAAGAGCCAGAAAGAGGTACACCAGCTGGTTATATGTATTTTCGTGTGTCCCGGGACAGTTGTATGTTTATAAGTCAGTGGGTCGCCCTCACTGAGGGTGATGGTAAACTCGCCTTTCCAGGGAATGGTAGTTTTAATAAAAATATTTTGCTTAATCTCCAAGGGAAATTAAGGAGAAAAGGGAGAAGAATACCAGGGTTGTGCTGGGCAGCATTTAATGATTGGATGACAGAGGAGAAAGAAAGAGAAAAGGATTCGGTTATTAGTAGTTTAAAGGATAATCAGCAGAAATTAAAAGAGCAACTTTGGGAATTACAACAAACTGCTAGTAACTTAGATATAGTAAACAGTAAATGTTTGAAGGACCCACCCTTTAAGGGGCTTTATCCTGTGATTGAATTAGCTGAATTACAGATAATTGAATCGCCGGAAGATGATAATGCTTGACTCCCCCCACTACCAACTGTACCATCGATTGCACCCCCGCAGTATCAGCCCCCCCCTCACTCAACAAGGAGTGGAAGCACAGCAGCCAGATTCCACCACTAAAGACCACCCCCCTAAAGAAAGAGAACAAGCAGAGGACAGTCACTCTAGTGACTCAGATCCGGACACAAGCAATAGAAAAAAGGGACCAAAAACTCGTAGTAAGACTCATAAAGAAGCAAAAGCTGTAATGTATTTTAAAGTTAAACCCTACTATAAAGGTAAAGGAAAACAACATTTACACCGACGAAGGCATTTTGGTCAGTTCCCCGCTATAATTGACAGTGGGGATGGGTATTTTGGACCAGATAGATTTAATCCAGATTCAGGGTCGGAGTCGTCAGACAGCGACAGATTGTTACCTTTGAGGGAGGTACCTAACCCAGCTCATGCTAGAAGTGCACAGGAACCACTGACCATTGTAGTACCTAGGGCGTGGTCGGCGGTTGATTTTCAAGCCATTACTAAATCGTTACCACCTATTTGTACTAATCCAGCTAAGTTCCAGTGTGTGCTGGCAGGACATATTTGTTTACAAAATCCTATGATAGAAGAAGTTAAGGCAGTTATTCAGTACGCCATACCGGCTGATCTGATGAAACAGATTTGGGAACATGCCAATGTCCCTACTCCGATTCCAAAACATGATGCACATGGAGATAATGGGTTTGAAGCAGTTAGACAGCGTATAGTAGATGCCATCACAGTAATAGTTCCACCCACACCCAGCTGGTCCAAAATCAAGTCAGTTCTTCAAAAAGAAGATGAACCTGTGGACAAGTATTTAAATTGTCTCACTGAAGCCTTTGAGGCTTATTCTGGATACCCCGAATCCACCAAAGTGCTGGCACAAAGTGGATTGTTGGCTGCTTTCGTAGACAGGTAATGCCCACAAGTACTGGATAAGCTAAAGGAAGTGTGTTTAAACTGGCCTAGTCTTGGATTGCACGAATTAGTTATACAAGTGCAATACCTTTCCGACCACTTAGCACAGGAAAAAAAGGATTTACAAGAGAAATTGGTTAAAGCGCAGATTCAGATGTGCACTGCCTTTGGGCAGTGTGGACGGAGAGGACATGGATGGGGAAGAGGGAGAGGTGGATGCCAAGGGGCTGGAAACCAAAATAGACAAAACTGGCAGGAAGATCGATCAGCCACACCCCAAAATCAAATGGAGTGTTTCAATTGCGGCCAAGTAGGCCACTGGAGAAATGAATGTCCGTATCTGGCTGAGCAACCAGCCCCATCCACTGATACGCCACCTCAGTGGAATTCTAATTGGACTCCATCCAATCAGCAGTCATCACAATGAAGGTTCTCTGAACAAGGACAACCGCAGTTGTACCCCTTCATCCCTGTGGATCAAGATGGACCACATGTTATGTTATTTGTCAAAAATAAACTGTACCCCTTTTTGATTGATACTGGAGCGTCCAAATCTATGTTAGCTGGTGAAGCAGCAATAAATGTCCCCCTCTCCAATAACGTAACTAGAGGGGTAGGTGTCTCTGGTATTCCTATCGAGTATTCTGAAACCATCCCAGTCCCAGTAACTTTGGGGCCTTTGCAAGACAATCATGCATTTTTAGTAGGACCCTCAGCACCTTTAAATTTATTGGGAAGAGATTTGCTCTGTAAGATTGGAGCAACTATCTTCTGTACCACTGAAGGAGCATATTTACAAGTACCTTCAGACAAACTAGATAGTATTTTGGCTACTTTAGATGAAAATATCACTCTGCAAACAATGTGTATGCAGTCCGACCTCGATAAGAATATGCATTTAACTTCATTACCCTCTCATCTATGGACCACTCATGATAATGATGTTGGGTTTCTAATTTCAGCCACTCCTGTTAAAATAACCTTAAAACCCAGAGCAAAGTTACCTCGGGTACCACAGTACTCTTTGACAGTAAAGGCCACATCTGGCATTTCCCCCGTCATTTCTGCCCTGGTACAACAAGGAATTATAGTACCTACAACAAGTCCATGTAATACTCCAATTCTACCGGTAAAGAAACCTGATAAACAAGCTTACAGATTTGTGCAAGACTTGCGAGAAGTCAATAAAGCCGTCTTGCCTGTTTTCCCAATTGTACCAAACGTAGCTACGATTTTAAGCTGTATCCCACCTAGAGCACATTGTTTTATGGTTATAGATATTTCATCAGCTTTCTTCTCTATCCAAGTACATGCAAATAGTCAGTATTTGTTCGCATTCACTTATAAAGGCCAGCAGTAGACCTGACTACCCCAAGGGTATGTAGAATCTCCAACTTTGTTTTCCAGAGAGATGCACAGACAACTGCAGGATTTACAATTACCACCATGTTCAGTATTGGTTCAGTATGTTGATGATATTCTTATCGCTTCACAAGATACCCAGTCTTGTATAGAGGACTCACTTCTAGTTTTAAGATTTGTACCAAACGATGTTTTAAGGTAAATAAATCTAAATTGCAGTTTGCTCAAGAAAATGTACAATACCCGGGACGCATCATTTCTATAGGTTCACGTCAAATACTTCCGAGCAGAATCACCTCCATTCAGACTGCTCCCCGCCCTGTAACTCAGAGACAACTCAGGGGATTCCTCGGCCTAGCAGGTTATTGTAGACAGTGCGTGCCCAATTTTTCAGAAATTTTGGCCCCACTGTTACAGCTTCTAAAAAAGGAGGTCACAGACCCTCTGCCTTGGTCCCCTGAACATGAAAACGCCTTCCAGGCTATTAAAACAGCATTGATAAACCCACCTGCCCTGGGGTTCCCAGATTATTCTAAACCCTTTGTTTTCTTCTGTTGTGAAAGAAATAAAACTGCCCTGGGCCTGCTGGCGCAAGGGAGCACAGGAGGCTATCGACCTGTAGCATATTACAGTACTCAGTTAGACCCTGTTGCTTCTGGCTACCCATGCTGTTTACGAGCAGTGGCAGCCGCTGCTGTTTTGATCAATATGGCAGCACCACTGACATTAGGACATGACACTATATTAGCAGTGCCTCATGCAGTGTAAGCATTACTTTTAAAAACGAAGACTCAATATCTTTCTAATGCTCGCCTCACTAAATATGAGTTAAGCTTATTAAGTAATCCCGCTGTTCAAATTACATGTTGCCCACCACTAAACCCTGCTTAATTGATTCCAACTAGTGACGAGGGTGAACCACATGACTGTGTGCTTGTAGTTAACACTGTTCTGTCTCCTAGATTAGACTTGCAAGATGTTCCTTTGCTTAATCCTGATTTAGTTCTTTTTGTAGATGGATCCTGTTTACCAAATAATTTTGGCGAACTTCAGGCTGCATGGGCAGTCTGCTCGCCATGTGAGGTTTTACAAACTGGACAATTACCACCTGGCACTTCCGCACAAGCCGTGGGATTATTGGCGCTTTTGCATGCATGTAACATGGCCAAAGACAGATCTGTTACTATTTATACTGATTCACATTATGCCCATGGTTTTGTTCATGACTTTGGTACCCCATGGAAGGAAAGGGGGTTTTTGACATCCTCTGGGGCACCAATTAAACATTAGCTATATACTGATCACCTCTTGCAGGATTTATTATTACCTTCCAAAATTGCTGTTGTCAAGTGTGCAGCTCACCAGTCTAACGACTCCCTAGAAGCTAAGGGAAATAATTTAGCTGACTGGGCTGCCAAACAGGCTGCTCTTTAAAATACTGTTCAGGGTAAATTTCTGCAGCCTATTTTACAAACAGTTACTTTTGACACTACTGTATTGAAAGTTTTACAAAGTGAAGCATCGGAATCAAAAAGAAAAACATGGCTGGCCCACAATTGTTTCCAATGCTCTGATTCAATTTGGCAGCACCCTGATGGCAGATTAATTTGCCCTACATCCATGTTAAATTCTCTTATAAAAGCGTATCATTTGCCAGCTCATGTAGGGGTACAAGCATTGATTAAACAAATCCAGAAGGATTGGTTTGCCCCAGGTCTTTCTGCTTCTGTGCAACATTTTTTGAGCACATGCTCCATTTGTTTACAGCATAACATTTTGAAGGGCACTCTGGCTCCCGCTCAACCTGTACCAAAACTAATGGGACCATTTTGTGCCTTACAATGGGACTTTACTGAACTTCCACCTTGTACTCATTTTAAATATGTTTTGACTATTGTTGATATTTTTTCGGGGTGGTTAGAAGCCTACCCAAGTGCTACAAATGATGCTATTTCAGTCACAAAAAAATTGTGTTATGAACTGATACCTCATTTTGGTGTTCCTTGTCAAATATATTCTGACCGAGGGACACATTTTACTGCTAAGTTAGTTGATTCATTGTGTACAATGTTAGGCATTACTTTGAAATTTCATTGTCCATACAGACCACAGGCATCAGGTATTATTGAACATATGAACCAGACCTTAAAAACCAGACTTTCTAAAGTCACTTCAGAAATAGGCCTAACTTGGGTACAGGCCTTACCACTAGCTTTGCTTTCTATGCGGTCACAACCACATCCTACTAAGGGTGTTTCTCCACATGAAATTCTCATGGGTCGCCCTTTGCATATGCCCATGACACCGCCACCACCTTTTTCTGAATATGATGCATTTGATAATGATATTCTTTTGTATTGCA
Source organism: Protopterus annectens (assembly GCF_019279795.1). Taxonomy (NCBI): domain Eukaryota; kingdom Metazoa; phylum Chordata; order Ceratodontiformes; family Protopteridae; genus Protopterus; species Protopterus annectens. The sequence continues at coordinate 728,284,638 of NC_056751.1, forward strand.
AATCTCTTGTTTCTTTCTTATAGTTTCACCACCGACAAGTAGCAGCTGCTCAACATCTTCCTGATCCTTTTCTAGCATCCACTTTGCAACCAGGGGATTGGGTCTATGTTAAATCCTTCTCTAGAAAAACAGCGCTCCAGCCGTGCTGGAAGGGGCCCTTCCTGGTTCTTCTAACGACATCATCTGCTGTGCAATTGCAGGGATCTGTAACTTGGATCCACATTTCACACGTCAAAAAAGTTGTACCGTCTGAAGATCAAAAGCCTTTACCTTTTTCAACTCCAGATTCTCCACCCATTGCTACTCGTACTTGCAGTAAAACTGTTCCAGTACCTGAAAATGCCTAATATTTACCCTTTTGGGAAACTCCAACCTTCAGACACTACACAAACTCAACCACCATTTCCACAAAAATATTGGACAATCATTTTGGTGGTCATTCTTGATGTACAATTATTTTTGCTGTGGCCATTTTTATTTCCTGCTCCATCGACTTATCACACCAAGCGAGCCGATTGGCACCCACCTTTCAACACCTATCAAGCCATCAAATATGTTTATGCTTCTGCATTCAACATCTCTAACTGCTGGATCTGCACTTCCATTCCCTCCGTACATGGGGGATTGTCATTGGCTGCGGCTCCACTAAGTATCATTGATACATGGACTAGTCTACTTCACAACACTGCTAACATTACATCCAGCAAATCTATTGCATTACAACTTTCTCTCCGTCGCAATGGCACTCTGTGTTTCCGACGGAATTACTCAAGTAAACATCACTGGACTAAAAAAATGGGACAAAGTATCTGCAACACGACAATCGAATAGCATTGCAATTATACATAAAGAAAACACCTAGCCTCATGCTGTCAAGTTTCATTTGATGCCATTCAGCGATATTGAGAAACGCCTCATTATCTGGTTCTTGCAATATCGTATTTCTCGCCATATTCCATTGCATAACTATGGGCAGTGACCATTCTTCAAGTATTACCACCCTGGTGCAAGACTATTTTATATGTGGAAGAAAGGCCTATAAATAGCTACTGGAAAACTGGTCTGGTAGCTGTTTTTTAGGTTATCTAGTCCCAGCCATCCGACATACATCTGCCTTACCTCAAGGAAAAATTCGGAACGTGCAAGAGGTTAAAAAGCCTACCAATCCGTTAGGTCAAATTGATGCATCATGGATTTATCATCATGACTTAGCTCATGCTGGCACCAAAGGACTATCTCACATGGACTTGGGTGATGATGTCATATCATGGGCTGGTATAATTCCAGCATTCGGAGCAGCAAAATCAATCTGGGAACTGAGAAAACTGTCTAAATTGCTTGAAGTATTAAGCAATTCCACATTTTCTGCTTTAAAACTAGTGACTGATGAACTGACTGCCATGAGAGCTGTAGTCCTCCAGAACCGTATGGCTCTCGATTTCACCCTAGCTGTGAAAGGCAGAACTTGCGCTTTAATCCAGGAGGAGTGCTGTATGTTTATTCCTGACAATCAGCACAAAATTGAAAGTCATCTCGAACTCATTCAGAGAGTCTCCGAACTCTCTAAGGCCAAGGAGGCCGATAACTCAATGTGGGCATGGCTAACTAACCTGTCCTCAGGTTGGGGAGGTGGACTTTTAAAGTTAATCCTATTAATCGCAGTATTAGCTCTTATTGCTTTTCTTGTTGTCTTCTTAAACAAAGCATTGATTTTGAAATTAATGTCTTTTAAGACTACTAAAAAGGTGCCAAAGTTTTATATGCCTGCAGTTATGGATGATGAAATAAAAATATGTGACAATGTTGAAGGAACTAGCCGCATGGTTATGTTAGATTTAGGGCAAATGTACGATAGACTAAATGGTGATCCTTACACAGCATCAAATGGGGGATTGTAGAATATGAATGGTTAAAGCATGTGTTCAAGGAGATTGAGTATGTGAAAACCTGTATGTATCGATTTGAACTTTCTACTACGAACTATTGAGTGAACTGTGACTAGTGGAAAAGTACTGAAAAACAAGAGCCTGTTTGGCAGCAGGAAATGTGCCTTATATGGAAGTGTATCCAATTTTCTTTCTCTGCCTAGAGATGTAGTAATGTGAACCGCTTCAAGCCTATGGGTAAGCCACTGATTGGTTAATTGTCTTTGGTACTATTTTAATTGGTCTAGTTTATATTTTTGTACTGTCAGCAATATCACCAGCATATAAGCTTATGCATTCCTTTGTTCGGGGAGTCTCCCTGGTACTTTCCAGTAGGCTCCCACATGTGTGTAATAAATACCACTGAAAGAGAGGAAGAAGTGTCTTGTCTTCATTTAAGGTAAAATATTAAATACAACAATGCTCACATCCATACCATAGCTACAGGTAATAACACATTCTACTCCATTTAGCAATTGGTAGGTTGATTGAATTACCTTGAGGGTGTGCCAGACTTGCGGATGGTGCTGGAAGGCTGCCTATGTTGGATGCACATAGTACACTCCCTATACATGGCTGAACACAGGTAATCTCATATTTGGCATCCCTTCTACTGTATGTGAGAGGCAGAGAGAGAGATGTCATTCCCTGGGTCCCTACTGTGTCAGTGCATGTGCTATGCGTTGCCTCTTTTCCAAGGCCAGGGCATACTGGGCATGCATCCTTCTGCCCACTGGGACAGGCTCAGGTTGTTCCTCCTCCTGATCACTCTGTGCCTGTGCAGGCCTTAGCATTGGTGGGGGGCTGTGTGGCCCTGCCCCATGCTGTTCCTGCTGCAGCTGTTTCTGCAGGATCATATTGTGTAGCATAGCACATACCATAACAATTTGGGTACATGTAGCTGGTGAATACTGCAAGACTCCACTGGATGTGTCCAGACACCGGAACCATGACCTGAGCATCCCAAACACATGCTCTATTATATGTCTGGCCTCTGCGTGTGCCTAATTATGGCATAGTTGTTCAGGTGTGTGTGCATTTCTGATCACCCACTAGGTGACCATAGGAGATGTCCCCATTGGCAAATCTCTGGTACAGCTGCATCAGATGCCATATGTGGGAATCATCATAGCTTCCAGGGCAGCCAGCACACACATTCATTATAATGCCCTGGGCATCACATACGACCTGGCAGTTGATGGAGGGGATGCCCTGCGGTTGATATAGGCCCTACCCTGCTCATCAGGTGGTGCTTTAATGCATATGTGCATGCAGTCTATAGCACCCACTACCCCAGGTTATTCTGCTATTTGGTGGAAGAGATGCATATTGCTGGTCAACACCTCACGGGTGTTGAGGAAATATACGTGCTCACTGGCATGTGCTGACATGGCAGACAGGAACTAGTGGAATATTCTGGATGCTGATGCCTGTGAGATCCCCATGATATCCTCAGTTGTGCTCTGGGAGATACCTGTGGCTAGTATACCTAGGCCTATACATACCTTGGTATCCACTGGGATGGGTTCCCCTTGGTCAGTTTGGTGTGTCAGGTATAGCCGGCACAGCTCAACAATTTGCTGTAGGAGGTCTCTGTCCACCCTATACGACTCCACTATCTCCAGCTCATGTAGCCCATGGTAGATTACCCTGGATCTGTGCACTCTTCTTCGTCTCCTCACTGCAGGTTGTTCGGCAGCATTCACATCCTCACCACCCTCAGCCTCTTGCACATGTTGTTCTATGTTGCCTGCTGCAACCCTTCTCATTTTGTAGGTTTGTTTGTTAAAATTTCCCCACTTGTATACACCGGTGGTGTAGAGTGTGGGAAAAACCAGCATGGAAGGTGTTTGCTTAGTTTATAGTAGTGTTCTGAGCTGCACAGGTCTGCTGCCTGTGCAATTGGCTGATTCTGATACATTTCACCTGCCAGCTATGCTAGTTCTCCTTGAATACCTTCCTACTGATTTTTTCCCTTCCCATTGCCTCCCTGTTTAAGCCAGTGTGCGCGCTGCACAAACAGAGTGCTCAAATGTGCACACTGCTGCTATTTCCTGGTTTAACTTCTTTTTTCTTCCTGTAAAACCCGGTGCGTGGTGCGCACACCCACTTACACTTTGTAAAGAGTGTTAGGCATGTTTAGACACACCCACTAGCTTAGCTGTGCTAAGCTAGGAGCAAACCTGAGTCACAGGGCTCCAATCCACTTGCAGTATGCCTTACACACACAGCCATGATGTCACCTACCTGCTAGGCTTACACCCAGCTATTCCTACTCTTACACTGTTGGGACCTGACTCACATGCTTGGGAAAACTGGGATTCACTATCCTTCCCCTCATTTGCATAGGATTGCCTGGTAATGCATAGTTACATGTGTCACACTGAGCCTCCCCCCTTAGCAACCACTACTCACTGGCCAGGTTGTCTTCTGCCTGCCATTGCCTTGCATGGCAGAATACTAATTTTAGTTAGAATGCTTATTTTAGGTTTATTTTCTTATTTTCCCTGATCCCATTTGCATGCTGCTGCCCCATGCTTAAACAGCCGAGATCAGCTAAAAAAAATAAAAGTTCATTTTTTTATTTATTTTTTTATTGTTTGCAATGCCAATGGCCTTTTACTTGGTCATTGGCATGCTTCCTCAATGATATGCAGCCTTTATTTGGAGCTGTCATAGCTCTGTTTTGGATTTTGCAGAAATGTATTCGGTTACTAACTGAGTACATTTCAGCAGATAGCACTAGTCTTGCATGGACTGTTGCAAACTTCCTGGATTGCAAAATCACCTCATTTGCATGGATTTCACCTACATATGGGGTGATTTGCATACCAGGGCTTAGTCCGTGCAAGATTAGTGCAGGAGCACTCGTGCACAGCCCTGCAAGCTATTCCTGGATTGTACGGCAGGCATATTGCCTGCGTGGGCTCCTACACCAATCTTGCAGTCCATGCAAGCTTTTGTGAATCTGGGGCTTAGTTCTTTGATACATTGGAGCCAACAAACAAATCCTTTCTGTTCCCAGGAATTAATAATTTCTCTATATATTTTATGTGGAAAGTTCTTTGTGACTATAAATGGTGTTAAAAGATCAAACCATATTTTTAAATCTATATTTGTAGTAATAATTTTCCTAAATACGTCAATGTAATAATTAATCATATGAGTTTTAGTGGGTTTAGTTATGTTATATTGCATACTAATACATATGTGCCATGGCAAATTGTTTTTATCTGTTATCTGAAATTTTTTTTGCAAATCAAATTCATTTATTGATATTACAGTTAGTAATTCTTTCCAATTTGCAGAGTAATTTGGACTTATCCAATCTGGGATTGTTTTAGATATTGATGCTTTTATATATGTTTCTATATCAGGAAAGTTTAATCCTCCCTGTTTCCATGGTCTGATATGATACATTAAAGCAATTCTGTTTCTTTTGGGAAACCATAAAAATTTTATTAGGTATGAATTTATTTCTTTAAGTATATTCCTTTCTGGGAATAGTTGTATCGCCAAGGCTATATATAGGATCTTGGGCAGTAAAACCATTTTTATCAACTGTAGTGCATCTTCAAATGTTAATATTATTTTGTTCCATTTTTTCCACAGATAATTTAATTGTATTGATGATATTATTGTAGTTTTTTGAGACTAATTCATTATTATCCTTGCATAACTCAATTCCTAGATATTTTAAGGTAGATTCTTGTTTCCCTATGATGCAATCCCTCTTAGTTTGCAGTTCTTTTATTTATTTAAAAGTAAAAATTTTGATTTTGATTTATTGAAATGGAGTCTTGAAGTCATGTGAAGTTTGTTAATTAATATATCTAATTCTTCTAATGTCTCTTTTGTATTAGATAATGTTAGTAATATGTCATCAGCAAATAGCATTACTTTAGAATTGTATTGTTCATAAGCATGTATTCCTTTGATTTTTATATTGTTTGAATTGAGTCTGCCAATATTTCAATAGCCAGAGCAAATAGAATCAGTGACATGGGACATCCTTGTTTAGTGTGTTTTGTTATATGTATAGATTCAGAGGTAAAAGGACCTAACTTGACATATACTAAATTATTTGTGTATATATATGTATATATATATATATATATATATATATATATATATATATATATATATATATATATATGGATTTTGAATAAATAGTCCTAATTTAGGGAATCAATGGCTTTCTCTATATCTAAGCCAATTATGAGTGTTTCTTGATTTTCTTTATTAACATAATCTATAAGAGAAATTATCCTTTTAATATTGTCATGTGTGTGTCTATGATATATAAATCCAGTTTGATCATTATTTATTGCTTTGGATAGTGGTATTTTCATTCTGTTAGTTAATATTGTCATAAATATCTTAGAGTCATTATTTAATAATGATATAGGTCTATATGAGGTACAGAGGTTTGGGGACTTGTTTTCCTTTAGGATTGGTATTATTAAGGAATATCTCCAAGAGGGTGGTATTAAAGCTTGTGACTGAATTTATAATAGAGTTTTATGGAAGAGAGATAGTATCTTTGAAGGAAAAGGTTTATATATATATTCCATAATTATGTCATCTATACCTGGAGCTTTATTATTTTACCCTCTTTTATTGTATCTGTAATTTCTTTGTAGGATATGGGTGCTTACAGATCTAGTTTTAATTTTTCTGGTACTTTTTTATATTAGAACATTTTTCATCTATATTTAATTGATCGATGTGTATATTTTCTCTATGGAAATGTTCCATATACTGATTTCTATAGGCATCAAGAATGTCACCCATATCCGAGACATTTTTCCCTTTCTTTTCATGAAAGATACTTTTAATGTTATTAGCTTTTGATTGTATTTTGATTCTTGTGGATAAATTATGTAAATATTTGGGAGAAGTGGCCAAGGTATTAATTTTTAGTTTTTCTAAAGCTAAACTAGTTTTATGAGTTATAATTTTGTTGTATTTATTGTTTAATACTTCTACTTTCTTTTTCATCTCCAAATAATTTTGATTTTTTTCAGCTTTCACTGACAAAAGTTTGGATTGTAGATCTAAAAATGCAAAATCCCATTCTCTGATTTTTTATATCAAGTTAGGGTTTTACTATATATGTAAGCTTTTAATGAGTCCCATATCATTATTTTATTTATCTCTGTGGTGTAATTAATATCTATGAAGAACTGTAATTTAGATAATAACTAGAGTTTGAACTCTTTAATTTTAGCTATATATGCTGGAATTCTGGAGTTAAAGATTAATGGTTTGTACCCATTCTGAAGTTTTAGTATCAATGAATTGTGGTCTGAAAAGGGGCAGGGAGTGATTGAGAAATTAATGATTTTAGAGTGTAAGTCATGGGCAGCAAATATTTTAACTATTCTAGTTTGGGTACCAAATCTGTGAACTTGATGGGAAAACAACAAAGATTTGTCTTCTTTAAATCTGAAGGTATCTACAAGATGAAATTATTCTACCCACTTGTTTAAAGCTTTTGATACAGCAGATGTATGCAGCGGTCTTTTATTTGTAGTTTCAGAAATATCAAATATACAGTTAAAATCTCCTCTTAATACTAAGTTACCTTTATAATTATTGGAAATGAAATCCAAGTGTTTTTTAACAGTTCCTGTTCCAATGCCTAGGAACCAGTATAGATTGGCTAGGGTCCATACTCTATTATATTTAACTATTACTAATGCCATAAGGCCTTCTCTATCTTCATACTTATAAATGATTTCTGGGTTAATCACATTTGTTTTCCATAAAATTGTTGCCCCTTTTGTCTTTGTCTTATAAGTGGATTGTGCCAATATCATATATTCCTTAGGATTCCACTTGTAATTGTAATTTGTTTTGAAATGAATTTCTTGAAGGAAGACAATTTGTGCTTTGTTCAGTTTTAAATATTTCAGTAGATTTGATCTCTTGCCAGGAATTTTTAAGCCATTGGTATTTAAAGATAATTAAGATAAATCCATCTTGGGTTATTTAGACTATGTATTTTTTTATTTTATTGTGACTATTAAATATTTTCCTTTGATAACTATAAAGCATATGTTTGAGCTTTTAAAGGAAATTATCAGTTTTATGCTTTGAGTGCTTACCAGTAAAGTAGTAGTTTTGGTCAGGCATACTAAAAATGTTTTTGTGAAATAACAAATTTAAATTAATAAATGTTAACAAAACTGAGATCCACTCTAGCCATGGAATGAAAGTCATTCCTAATCTGATGGATAAACCGAAGTCCATCAGATTATCACTCATACCTTGACAATCCAGAACATCTGAGCTCCATAAATTGAATTATCATATGGAGAATATTTGTAAAAGGAATAAGCAATATTTATATTATTTTGAACAGATATAGTACTATTGTAGATTAGACAGAATTATAATACAATATAAATGTCTACTTATTGTATAAGCAATTAATAGTTACATGAAAGATAGATGACAAGCAATTCAATCATAGTAAAATAGGATGTATAATATATAAAACCTCAGCAAAAGTTTATAGCACACAGTTATTTAACATATTCACCCTTATTGATGAAGTCTTTCAAAACTTATTACTTAATATAAATAGATGGTAATAATATTTATACCTAATGTTTATAATAGAATGTATTTTACTGAATACATCAGAAGTTATATTTCATTGTTTGCCAGCATTTAAGTAATCACTTTGTTGCTAACTTACTTAAAGCATCAAGTTTGTTTTATGTGAACATTGATGAAAGTTAGTACATTTTAATTATCAGTGCATCCCTCTTCCCCAATTTCCTACACATAAGGATTTTCATACCTGGCATTTCTTATTATAAAATGAGTGAAATTATAGGTTAAAAACAGCAAATTCACTTATTGTGATTAATGATTACAAGTTCCCTTTCCATATTCATAAATTGACATTTTATGGCATATGCTGAAAGTTTTTAGATTTAAATGGCAACATTCTATTTTGTATAATCAGCAAAGGTTAATCTGAGCGATTATTGTCAATTTAATACTATTTGTTCAGAATGTGATTGTTACATTCTGTGACATTCTTAGTTCAAGCTTCTATTGTTTCCCTTGAACAAATTTGTCAGTTTGATATCATGTATAAAAAATTAGTTACCCTGGTAACAGCTTAAGTATTATGTATGGTCAAGATGGGTTACAAAACCACAATTCATGTTAAAGCAATTATATGACTTGTTATGTACATTTACTTATATGAGAAAATCATCATGTTTCCCTTGATGCTCAATATAGTGTATGTCATTTATGACAAGTTAAAACAGTAGTGTTATTATAGACAAGCCCATGTTATTAAACTGAGTGTTTATTGTCAATTTAATACTATTTGTTCAGAATATGATTGTTACATTCTGTGACATTTCAAGTTCAGGCTTCTATTGTTTCTCTTGAAAAACTTTGTCAGTTTGATGTCATGTATAAACATTGGTTACCTTGGTAACTGCTTAAGTATTATGTATGGCCAAGACGGGTTACAAAAACTACAATTCAAGTTAAAGCAATTACATGACTTGTTATGCATATTTACTTATATAAGAAAATCATCATGCTTCTCCTTGATGTTCAATGTAGTGTATGTCATTTATGAAGAGTTAAGACAGTAGTGTTATTACAAGCCCATGTTATTAAATCCTGTCTTTAATATCTAAATTCAGCAGACTGCTTCATCTTATATGACGAGTATATATTTTATGTCTAGATTTACTAAAATCATACATTACACAACTATGTGTGTTTTTTTTTTTTTTTGGCTGTTTAGTTATTTGAGAGACCACAAGCTGTAATGTTTATTCTTACGATTAGCTCCTTCCAAGCATGTTTATACAGTCCATAGACTTTAAATTATGAGACCCTTCTAGTTTCTTATTTGTTATAAGTATATTTCCATCCTTACCTACACACACATATCAGTACTTCAAGCGTGGGCAACAATGCCTATCCAGTTTTGCCAGAATACCATTCATTAGTTCATGTGGTGTGTTTCCAGGCTGTTCTTAAAATATCCAAACCAATATTTGTCCTGTTCCATTTTGCCAGCCTGTTCCATGCAGTGGCCACTCTGCCAGTGAACCACTCAACACACCTTCCATTCCCACAGATATTTCCACAAAGGAAATCTGATGACTTTCTAGCGCTTCCTGGCAACCACAAACACCCCATATGCCCAACACATCCGAGGAAGCACCTCCCAGACCACTGCAAAGAGTACTGCACAAGACCAAGTGCTCTTAGTCTTTCACAATAATTCAGACTTCCACTCTTATGTAAGTCCTTAATGTGTTTGGACCAAAATACATTTTAAATATAAAACTGCACTTATTATTTATTTATTTTTATTTTTTTTTTATTTTTTTTTTATCAAGAATCAACTTAATGAGCTAAACGATGTTTTGGGAGACCATCAATATGTGTACACGTGGTTTAAAACAGCTAAACGAAGTGTTGGGAGACCATCAATATGTGTACATGTGGTTTAAAACAGCCCTTTTATTATATATTTTTTAAACCAAAAACTTCATTGCCGAGAATCATCTCAGAGGCTCGTCAGAGCCGTTAAGCATTATCATCACTCTGTCTCTGTTACCATAGCAACCTGGGAACATCTGTTTCTGTTAGTGTGTCTGTGTACTGCATACCAGAGTCTTGAGATGCACCTAAAGCAAAGCTTCACTTCACTGCAACTTCAAGCCTAAATTCCTTCCCTTTCAGTGAGGCAGCAGCCAGGAAAAAAATGGAGAGCAAACAGATAAAAAAAAAAAAACTCCCAACAAGCCGCCACAACAGGAAATAACACATTCTTCCAGCCATCCCATCTCTCACTCAGCAGATGTATAAATAAACTATTCTCTGCCAAAATATCCCAAATCACAGTTTTATCCACCCCCCTTCCCCCAGGATCCAGGCTACATTAAGTACTTTTGATCATTAAGAATAGAACTGTGAATATATACTAGAGTGGCTAAAACTGCCCAGCTTAATTCGATTCAATCAGCTCTTAATAACGCACAAAATTCTGTACCACCCTGAGGATACCCCTCACTTATAAATATTATTAAGCCATATAGCAATCTGAGATCCTACGGTCAGCCAACAAACTACTGGTGCAAACCCACAAAGCTAATAACTGTGCTGGTGAATCCCTGTTTGCCAACTTTGTTGGCAAAACCTGGAATTCGTTGCCAAACTATATAACCCTACAATCCTCCAAAAGTCTCTTCAAAAAAATCCTCAAACAGTATCTCAAAGTGAACTGGCTTTGCCCGTGTACCAACCCTGATTAAGTTATAAACTGAAAGCAAAATCTGTAAATATCATAACATGCAACTACGTCACCAAGCTCTATATCCAATCTGACGTCTCTTGCTTTTAATTGTGTCTGTCCATGAGAATTGTGAGCCCCTACTAAAGAACACTACTCAACCATTGTACATAATCACTTTGTTTTATATTTTCTATGGTTATCTAACTTCTTGTATAATCTATGTAAGTTTGTCTATTTGGAGCTTTTCTCCCCAGGCCTCCACTGAAAATGGACATGTATCCAGTTGGACTACCCGGTAAACAAATGTAAAATAAAATAAATAAATAAATATACAGATATATCAGCTCTACTGAATTCTCCAATTATAGGCCAATAGCTATACTCTCTCCACTTACAAAGATTATGGAAAAATGTATTCATAGACAACTCATGCACCACCTAATCCAAAATCGTCTTATGGCAGACACTCAGCATGGCTTCCGTCCTCATCACAGCACTACTTCAGCCCTCCTAGCCTTTACCAACACCATAAACCATAATCGAAACAATAATTATATATCCTCAGCCCTCTTTTTGGATCTTTCCAAAGCATTCGATATGGTTGATCACCAACTTTTAATCCACACCCTGCAAACATTCTGTCTAGATACTGGAGCCCTCCAGTGGTTTCAATCCTACCTGAATGGTCGACAGCAAGCTGTCCTCTGGCAGAACAAACTCTCTAACCTTCTACCTAACACCCTTGGAGTACCACAAGGCTCTATACTAGGGCCCTTGCTGTTCTCTATCTTGATTAACGACCTTTATACTGTCATCCCAAAAGTCAGCTGTATCCAATATGCTGATGACTCTACTCTGATTTGCTCAGCCACATCTCCAGTAGAGTTATGGTCAGCTACCCAGACCACCTTTAATACAATAGAAAACTGGCTTTCTGAACATTGTCTGATCCTAAATCCCAAAAAAACTTAAATGCTGTTATTTTCACCAACACGTAGGTCTACCGCTTTCACCTTTACCATAAAATCGAATAATGGCACAATAATCTCCCCTGGCCCATCTACAAAACTATTAGGTGTCATCATAGACAATAATCTAAAATTTGACCTACATGTTAACCAAACTATCAAAACCATCAATAAAAAACTAGGGTCACTTTACAGAATAAAAGCCTTCCTAACCCCTCCAACTAAAATTGCCATAGCTCGCTCTCACCTTCTTTCAACCCTTCTGTATGCATCCCCTCTACTCTCGAATTTAAACAAGACTGTCCTTAACAAACTCTCAATTTGCTACAACCACATTGCCAGGTTTGCCACTGGGTTGCCTTTTAGGACACATCATTGCATCAACCTAAATCAGCTTGGGTGGTTTGAACCACCCAGCCTAATCCAGTATAACCAACTGATTATGGCCTATAAAATCCTCTATAATCCGGACAATACTCCTGCACTTAAAAATATTATCACCCCCTATAACAATCCTAGACCACTTCGATCCTCTAACAAACTACTAATTCAGACTAGCAAAATTAATAACACAGCTGGTGATTCTCTCTCTTTGCAAAATCTGTAAGTAGATCCTGGAACTCTCTTCCAGTTGATATTACCTTACTTTCCACCTTAGGTCAATTTAAAACTAGACTCAAACAACATTTGTCACTTAACTGGCTATGTCAATGTATCAAGCCTGGCTAATTCTCTCTAGAATGTGTAAAAATCTGTTAACCAGTTTACTGTGTAATTTAATTTAATCCTGACTTGTGCTCAGGATTAACTGTAACCTGTAGAACTTGTTTAACTTGCTTACTTATGTAATCTCTGTAAATAGTCTGTTTGTAATATGCAATGATGGTATTATGTAATGCTGTATCTGCTTACCCTTGGAGCTTTTCTCCCCGAGCCTCCGCTGAAAATGGATATGCATCCAGTCGGACTATCCCGGTCAACAAATGTAAAATAAATAAATAAATAAATAAATATCATACATAATATATATATATATATATATATATATATATATATATATATATATATATATATATATATATATATGAGTTTGTCGAAATACGAAAATATTGAAATAGAAAATATCAAGCCCATAATACTGTGCCTGCATAACATTGATTCATTTAATTATCAAAGCCCATAGTATCAACACATAACTGCATAACATTGACTACTAACATTAATAAAGTAAATAATATCAAAACCAAACATATACATTATGTTGGCAGAAGCATTTCGATATCCTGAGAAATGCGGGCACAAATGAATGTCTGTGACTTTCCCCCAAAAATTATAAATATAACAATCATTCCTCCAAGTATACTGTAACAAATCAATTCCAGATAGTGACAGGAAGATGGAAAACACCCAAAATAAAAGAGGTAAGGTAAGCAACCATGACTGTGATGCAAAAATCTTTCCTATGAATGTCTTTCCTAAAAATGAAGCATGATTACTGTAGTACAATAAACTGGGCACATTCAAAAGAAACGTCCCCAGCACTGTGATGGTACACTAATGCAAATGTGCATTACTAAAGCAACTGCTTTCAGGAAGATATACTCTGCCTGGTGCTCTAAGATATCCTCAAATTGTGCCACCCTTTGCTGCCTACAAACCTTGTTCACCTGCTGTAGTTTGGGTTTCCAGCACATCATCAACTGTTAAATTAGGTGTATCCCTTGAGACAGCTGCTCTTTGCTTCATCCGGCCGCATACCTTATATCTTTCCATCTCAGTGCCATCACTACTGTGATGGTGAGCTGTAGTTTTCTTGCTTTCCTCATTAAAGGCAGTAGTTTCAGCGACTACTCTCCCTCTACTGCAATTCACTAACTTATTTTTGTAGCACCAATATTTCCTGTTTTTATTTCTACCGAGATTATACACATAACTGTCAATGATCAATATCTCTTTCCCCCTTCTGTAACAGCGTTGTCTCATAAGTCATCCCTATGATCCCAAGATAGAACCTTGTGACTTCCACCATAGTTAATGCAATAGCTCTACGCATGGCTATGACTGTCCCTGGTGTTTCTTAAATAGTGTTTGGTTTCGATAATATGTGCTTTGTTAGCCTATCTTATGCAGTTATGCATTGATATTATGGGCTTTGATAATTACCAAATTCAGCATTAAGCAAGTACTCTATTATGAGCTCGATATTTGAAGTTCAGTCTTGTTATATAATTCAGTATACTCATATAGACCTAGTTGCTCTGTGTATGGCTATGACTTTTCCTGTTGTTTCTTAAATATTGTTTGGTTTCGATATTATGAACTTCAATAATGTCAGAAGTTAATGTTATGCAGTTACGCATCGATATTATGGGCTTTAATAATTTACAAGACTCAACTTTATGTAGGTACACTATTATGGGGTCAATATTTTGAAGTTCGATCTTGTAGTAATTCAACATACAAAGGCCCTTATATACTGTATGTATATGTTTCACATTTTTACAAGCTGACAAATACAGTGTGTATTATAATTATATTATTTGTGTGTTTTTATGAAATCAGAATCAGAAATAATGCTGTTTTCTATGAAGACCTTGTATTTTTTTATTATTTTGTATATGTTGTACCAAAATATATGTATATATTACATGTTCCGGGAGAGATGTCCACATTAGGGCTTCTCTTGTATATTTCCCAAAAAGGCCTTAAGTTGTGCAAACAACATGGAAGTAAGATTATTCATGAGTAGGGCAATGGAAACATTTGTATTCTAGTATGATATATGAGGGATCAGATGTAAAAATTAAAGTTGGGGTTTCCTCTCTGATAAGTTCTGTTTGAACAGAGGAACCAGTCAGGGTGCATACCTCTCAACTGTGCAGATTTTTGCAGAATGTCCAGATTTTAGCCTTATATTTCTAGTCCATTTTTTCATAAAATTGTGGTTTTCTGTCAGATTAGTGGCAAATCATTAAAGACTGACATTAGAAAATAATGACAGGCATTTAAGTTTCACGCTTCATACCCTTCAGAAAATTCATGCTAATACAAAACCTGTTATTCTATCAACTTTCTAAGTTGGTAAGAGCAATATTTAAAATTGTCCCTATTTTTGGGCTTTTCTCTCACTTTTATTTGAGGTGTGCAGGGGTGTCCTCTTCCCTTTTGTTATTTGCAATATATTTAAAACCATTGGCAAAGAAAATAAAGGACTCAGAAATTCAAGGATATAATTGATAAGGTAATCAAGAAAAGTTGGCTTTCTTTGCAGATTATATTATTTTGTGCCTGATAAAAGCAGAGGAGGACATTTCAGTGTTGGGAACATTGTGAGACAGTTTCAGGTCTTTCTGGGAAACAAAATTAATGAAGATAAAATAAAGGCAATAGCTATAAACTATGTACCTACACATGAATTAGTTCAGAAATAACCATATTTGTAGGGATATGAAAATGAAGTACTTAGGAGTATAGGTTGAAAAGGATTCTGTTATGACAGCTAAGGATATGTGAGAAGAGATTAAACAAAAGACAATAGAAAAACTGAGAAACTGGAAGCTCTATTTTATGGATATTGTAGAACAGAGTATGTGTTGTAACTTTAAGAAGCATTTCCAAGTGTAAGCACGTGCGTATAAATAGTGAGCACGTGCAGGCAGCAGTGCCATTTTGAGAGAACAGCCAGAGTGTTAACATGTATGAGTGTGGTAGTCAGTCTGTTTATAGTTTAAGTTACTAAGCCCTAATCCTGATGTGGTTGTATATAATAAAGCTATTTGAATTGAACCGACAACTGTTCGTCTGTTTTATCCTGAGAGACATGGTGTCAGAACCGGGATTAAGAGTGCAACTTCTTCAAGCCATGAGGTGCAGAGTTGACGGTGAAGGTATATTGAGCAGGTTGGGTGATACAGTGCTCAAATGATTAAAAAGGGTAAAAAATTAATGGATCTATATTAGATCACCAAACGCTTAAAAAAGCAAACGGTGATTAATCGACCCTATGTAAGTGAAAGCTTACAATGTAGAAGAGTCAGAACAGCGATTTTTTTTCCTAAGGGAAAAAAATCACTGTTCCAACAAAAAAATAAAAGAAAATTTCAAACATTGCATTAAGTGGGGGGCTTTGCCCCCCACACCCCGCTCGATGTGGAGAGCTGCGCCCCCACACTCCCATCTACTTAAATATACCAAGTCCGAGATAGCACTACCGTGCCGAAAATGGCAAAGTACCAAAGCGACCAAGCAAATTCTTTCCCAGGGAAAGAATTTGCTTAATAGCCGCTTTGATATTTTGCGTTTTCAGCCTTTTATGTTCGACCAAGACGCATTCGAAAGAATGCATCTTCGGTCTTGTAATATAGACCCAAATGAACTTTAGGTAACCAAAACTTGCAGAAATTATTTATTTTGCAAAGGAAATGATACAAAGTATTTGTAAGGCACAAAATGCATTATTAATCAAACGACTATTACAAAACTTATTATTAATCAAACAAAAGGCACAAAAGACATTATTAATTAAACAAAGTATTCAAAACCACGATATTTTATAAAACTATCAGAAATACTTATATGAGGTCCAGAATTACCTCTGGTTTGCATAACAAGCATGTTTAAAGTAAAACAAGCACAAGAAAGTATAATGAGCATGATAAGAGGTCAAATGCACATAATGAGTACAATAAAAGGGCAAAATAAGCTTAGAAAAGCAAGGCAACTGCATGTTTTTTAGTAAACGACCGTGTTTTGGCATGAGATACTATTTCAAATTGACTGAAGCCATTCAAAGTATAACTAGAGTTTTTCAAAGTATCTCAGAGTGTGCAAAGTGTTTGCAGAGTGTGTGCTTTATTACAGTGCAATTATTTCAAAGAGGTTAAGGTGTGCAAAGTACTGTCAAAGTACAGCCATTTCGAAAAGTTTCTTGTGTTGTGTACATTTATTCACAGAGTGCCGCCATTTCAAAGTGTTTCTTACACTGTACAGAGTTATTTCGCAAAGTACAGCCATTTTGAAAAGTTCTCATGCTATATACCATTCATTTGCAAAGTGCATTCATTTTGAAGTGTTTCTTACTCTTGAGTTTCTTTTACTGCATACAGTTTATTCACAAAGTACAGTCATTTCAAAGTATTTCTTACACTGATAAAGTGTGGTTTTGCAAAGTACAGCAATTTTAAAGTGTTCATGTGCTACAGATATGTGTGTGTGTGTGTGTGTGTGTGTGTGTGTGTGTGTGTGTGTGTGTGTGTGTGTGTGTGTGTGCGCATATTCATACATAATTTCAAGCACCTTCACTACTATGTGTTAATATGGCAGAGGCATTTTGCAGACCCAGTCCACTTGTGTTTGATCATAATATTGCAGAGAATTGGAGAGTAATTGAGCAGGAATACGACATTTTCATACAAGCAGCTTTTTCTGACAAAGATACACACATGAGGGCATTTATTTTTCTTAACTTAATAGGGTCAGAAGCCATTAAAAGAGAGTATTCATTTGTGTATGCACCAGCAGTATATGGAGGAGAAGGGGAAAACCCCACATTGTGGTGCCGGCTGAATCAAGTGATGACCCTGATTTAAATGTAAATTTAGACAAATGTGCAAACCCCAGACAAATTTTTACATTAGAGAGGGCACCTATTTTATACAAGAGACCAAAGGCCAGGAAAATTTTTTGCAGCTTATATCACTGACTTGAGAAATAAAGCTAAAAAGTGCAGATGTGGTGATTTGAAAGATGAGTTAATAAAGGACAGGCTTGTGTATGGTGTTAATAATGTTGCAGTGAGAAAGATTTTGCTTTGTGACAGTGATTTAACTTTGAGTAAAGCTATAGAGATTTGCCAAATCCATGAGCTCGCAGAAAGGCACACAGGTATGCTTGCCAAGTGATAAGAACATAGTTTCAGCAGCATTTAGAGCAAGCACAGACAGCATGCAGCACACAACTAGCAGAACCAAGCCTAGGCACATGGCAGTTGCAGCCCCTGCAGGTTTTCCAGGGAGGACCCATAACTTTCCAGGAAGTTCTAAGACTAGTTCAGCAAAATGGACATGCTCAGTGCAGTATAAGGGTGAGTCAGCAATACCCAAGTCAAGTCTCATTGTTAACTGTCGTACTTGTGGTGCCAATCATGAGTCTAAAAGAGAGAAGTGCTTAACATTTGGTCAGCAATACCACAAGTGTAAAAATGGAACCACTTTCAAAAGTTTTGGTCATAGATCCATACTAGGCTAATTGCTCTTTTGAGCTATTTTAAGCCTAGCCATTTACCCCATGTGAGACTCAAACCCTGTACCTTGTGTCTGTAAGGTAATCACCTTAGCCATTATGCCCACCTCCCACCTTGTTTACTAATTGTAAATCAAGCAAGTCTCATTCAATTATTAAGAAAAGCCACACAAAAAAGCAAATTGATCACGTAGAAAGCTGCAACGCTACTTTCTATGTAGATGGTGTATCAGTGGCAAGGAAAAGGTTAATGCAGTAGATTTGTTGGCAAATAATGAAGTGCTTTGTACTATCCTGATCAATGGTAAACCCACTGAGATCAAAGTAACACTGTTTTAAAGTGCAATGCATTGTCAGAAGAAACATTTGCTAGAGTAAGAGCTGGTGAGCAACTTAATCTAACAAATTGTTTGAAGCTTGTTGCTTATGGAGATGAAGAGATTCAAACTGAAGCTCAGTAGTGCTTTCATGTTATTCAGCTGGGAACAGTTACAGCTTGCAATTCTATGTATTCAGAAGACCTGTGCAGTCATTATTAGGTCTCAGAGACAGTTTGAGAATGAAACTACTTTCTTTTACCAAAAAATTCCATCATGTAAGCACATGTTCTAGTTCCAGCTTCACTGATGCTATTTTCTCAGAGTATGTTGATGTTTTCAACGACAAGCTAGGCAAACTTCCAGTTGTGTACTCCATGAAAGTAGACCCAGAGTTCAGTCCAGTGGTCAGACCAGCGATTAGAGTTCCAGTACCTATGTAGGACAAAGTCAAGGTCCAGTTAGATAAGATGGTGCAGAAAGGTGTGATTTGCCCAATTAAAGAACCAACTCAGTGGATGCCTTCCATGGTAGCTCCTCATAAGAAAACTCAGATGAAATCAAAATATGCATTGACCCAAGAGATGTGAACAAGGCATTAAAGAGACCTCATCATCCTATGCGTCCCGTTGAGGAGGTTGCTGCCCTCATGCCAAGTGCTACTGTTTTTTCTGTCTTAGATGCAAAGAGTTCATTTTGGCAAGTAATGCTTGATTGCAAATCTTCACTACTGACTACATTCAGCACACCATTTTGTAGATACAGAATTCTCAGAATGCCTTTTGGAATACATTCTGCTAGTGAAGTCTTTCAGTGTGCAATGGAGTAAATTTTTTCAGGTTATCTGTGTGTTATTATAGTGGATGATTTACTAGTTGGAGGTAATGGAGAAGCAGAGCATGACAGAAACCTCAGGGAAGTTCTGGACAGAGCACGTGAAGTGAACGTGAAGCTCAATCCTGTGAAATGTAAATTCAGGCTACCAGAAGTTACTTATGTAGGTCATTTATTTACCAGTACAGGCTTACGACCAGACCATCCCAAACAAGCAGCCATTCTTGAGATGCCAGTACCAGACTATGTCCAAGCCCTACAGCGTTTCCTTGATATGGTTAACTATTTGGGCAAATTTATCCCCGATTTTAGCAAGTCATCAGTGCCTTTAAGAGATCTGACATGCAAAAAGGTTGCCTGGTCATTGTTGGAACAGCACCAGACAGCATTTGATGACCTTAAAAAGAAAATTGCCAGTCCACCTACATTGAGATACTATGATGTTCACAAACCAGTAATTCTTTCCTGTGATGCTTCAAAGTTTGGTCTTGATGCAGTTATTCTTCCAGAGGGCAAACCAGTTGCCTATGCATCTAGAACTCTTACCCAAACGGGAATGCAGTATGTTCAGATTGAGAAGGAACTTTTGGCAATTGTGTACGCATGTTTGAAGTTCCATGATTATATGTATGGCCGAGCTAACCAAACTGAAACTGATCATCAGCTTCTAGTCACTATTTTAAAAATTCCTATGCATACAGCTCCAGCAAGACTACAAAGAATGATGCTCAGATTACAAACATACAACTTCAAAATGGTCTATACAAAAGGCAAACTTCTTTACTTGACTGATACCTTATCCAGATCACCCAGAAATACCTCAGAACAGCTAGATGCAGAGAATTTTGACTTTGATATCATGGTAGTGCGTAATTATTCTACCACAAGACTTGATGAGCTGAGAGATCATACAAAGACTGATCCATTTTTGCAGAAGCTGAACCACTTCATAAATATTGGATGGCCATCAAAGCAATCTTATGTATCGCCAGAAGTACAACCTTTTCTTTCCATACAGTGATGAGCTGCTGATGGAAAGTGCTATAATTTTCAAAGGTTCTAAAGTTATTGTTCCTACTTCCTTACAACATGAATACATTCAGGTTTTGCATTGTGGCCTCCCTGGTTCTGAAGTTACCAAAAGAAGGGCAAGAGGACTAGTATTTTGGCCTTCTCTGTCAAAAGACATTGATAAAGTGCTTTCTTCTTGTTCAGTATGCAATAGTACTAAACTGCATTTGCAAAAAGAACCACTTCAGCTAAGCCAGATTCCTGAACTACCTGGGTCAACAGTAGCCACTGACATATTTGAGTGTAACAATGACCATTACTTAGTGTTTGTAGACTCTTATTCAAACTGGTTTGAGATCAATTTGCTACCTAACCTAATGTCCAATGCTGTTATTACTAAGTTGAAACATCATTTCTCAGTCCATGGTAGTCCACACAAAGTTATTTCTGACAACAGTACCCAGTTTACCAATCAATTATTTTACAAATTTGCAAAAGAGTGGGACGTTATCCATATTACTAGTAGTCCGGAATACCCACAGTCAAACAGCCTGGCAGAACACGCAGTACGGAGTATAAAGCAATTACTAGAGAGGGAAAGTGTGACAATACCGATATCTTCTTCAACTTACTTAATCTCAGAAATACACCCTGTGACAACCTACTTGGTCCGCCTGCTCAGAGACTTCTATCTAGGCAAACCAGAACAACCTTGCCTATCAGTTCTAGTTTTTGGTACCTAATGCTAAAAACACCAGAGCAATCAAACTCCAATTCTTTAAGAAGCATTCCTTTCAAAAGCCCAGCTGTGATAAAACAAGCAGATTTATTTGTTCGTTGAAAGGAGAGACAGTGAGGATGCAAATGGTGAAAGGCTTTGATCGAACTGGTCAAGTGAGAGGTATATGTACCGAGCCAAGATCCTACTTAGTGGAGACTGAAGGTATAGAATACAGGAGAAAATGCAGGTATCTTCTTCTGGTGTCTGAATTAATACTGCAGCATCATACCTGTGATACAGACTCTAGATCTCAGAGCAAACCAGACAATGTTCATATTGAAGAACATGTCTCAGTACCTATTCCTGTTCCTGATGATATCCCAGATGTCCCTAAAGTTGAAAATTCCTTAAAGGCAGTCCCTGTTGCTAGATCCAATTCTGATTTTTATGTTACACTATCAGGTCATATTTCTAGACAAAATGTAAAATACACAGCAACCTGGACAAAATTGTTTTATATGTGTTTAGTTTTGTATGATTGCATGTGAAAGAATTAGTTCTGTATAATTGCATGTGAATGAATGCTGTCATTTAGTGTATGACCTAGTTCTCAAAGAGGGAGGATGGAGAACAGAGTGTGTGTTAACTTTAAGAAGCATTTCCAGATGTAGGCATGTGCATATAAATAGTAAACACGTGCAGGCAACAGTGCCATTTTGAGAGAACAGCCAGAGTGTTAACCTGTATGAGTGCAATAGTCAGTCTGTTTATAAATGTATTTAAGTTTAAGTTACTATGCCCTAATCCTGATGTGTTTGTATATAATAAAGCTGCCCAAACCAAACCCACAACCCTTTGTCTGTTTTATCCTGACCGGATGAGCAACAGATATGGATAGCAAGATGCAAGCAGTGAAATGTTTTTAGTCCCTTTAGTATTATACACAGTTCAGGCATACTTTTATGAACCAGTGGAGACGTTGTTGATAGCAATTAATAAAGAGTTGAAAGATTTTATCTGGGAGGTGAAGAAGGCAAGAGTTAAGTGAGATGCACTAATCTTTCCAACAGAACAAGGTAGTTTTAGATTACCTGATTTGAAGGGGTATTTCAGAGCTACACAGTTAAGGCTCTTATACATAGCACAAGCAGAAAGCTATAATTCAAAGTGGAAAGGGATGATGATGACTCAGGGGGTAAGCTCAAAAAGCAAAACCTGGGATTTTGGATGCAGATCCTTAAGGAGATAACAATAACCATACAGAATATTATATTCATAGGTAGTAGAACGTATTCGAAGAACTAAGCCAACATTAGAATGGAGAAAGAAGACTTTGCCAAGAGGGGTGACTGCAATTATGGATACTGAGAATAGGCAAGAGGTGCCTGGAATTTAATGGAGAAAACTGGCAAAAAAAACACAGTACTGGGAGCAAATAGTTAAAGTGAGAGAAGTATTAGAATAGGAAGAGGTCAAGAATTCATTTGGATTGTAGACTGGAGATTGTCTTCTCTATCAAGGATTGATATCACAGTACAGGCAAAGAGAAAGGAATATGGGGATCCTAAGTGAAAGACTAGCACTAGTAGACATTTTAGTAGACTCTAGAACAGAAGCTGCTGTTAAAAAGGGATAATTAGTAGGGCATATACAATATTCCATGAGAAGTATAAGAATCGGTCAGAGGATGTTAGAAATGATTGGGAAGAGAGATTAGATAAGGAATTCACAAAGAAACAATGGGAGAATATATGTATAGCTCCCAAATATGCAATAAAGTCTAGAGAATTTATGATTTTTGCTTTAATGTGTTTGCATAGGTATTTTTATACCCCATGCAAACTCCAAAATAGGCCTTGCTGATTCTAATTATGGTGGCTACCAAAAAGCAATTACTAGAAAATGGAATTCAAAGTGTAAACACACTTTACTAGAAATAGTGAATATAGCAACATAGATAAAAGAACTGGAAATGGAATCTTTAGAAAAGGGTAGAAATAAATTACATAGAAACTAGGGAATTGTGGGAACAATAAATGCAAAATAATCTTTTGGAGGCGGAATGATGTTTAAGGGAAGGCGGGAAGTGAATGAGCTATGTAATGTTTGACTGACAGTGACTGTATAAAAGATTAAATATGATGTATAATGTTTGCAACTGAAAATATATCAATATGGCTTGTTTTCATTTATGTAAATGTATGATTGCCGATGTCATAAGTTGTTGTTGTTGCGTCTTTCGGCTTTTCCAGTTGATGTCATAAGTGATAATTCAATAAAGATGTTTCTTGTTTAAAAAAGAATATCTTGAAGCAGTACAGAGACCTGTCATTTGAAGTTAGGGTGCAATTCGGGTCAGAATGGCCTTTGTAAATTGAAGGAGTGTGTTATGTTTTATAGTGTTGTAAGGTGATAGACTGATGTTGCTGACATGTAGCGATTCAGTATGTTTTACACACTAAAATATTTAATATTTTATGCTTCGGTCATATATGCTGCCAGGTTTTCAACATTTGGACTTTAGACTCTGGTCTTTCCACAGCTGGCCTTTTGGCATTAGAGATTTATCAGTGCTCTCTTTGAACTATTGTGCCTGGAATAAAAAGCCCATTAGCTAATCTCGTCTGTGTTATGTGCATTGTGTACCATATATATATTAGCTGTACTTTGTAGTGTTTTGTGTGTACATTATATTACTTGCCCTGTTGGTCTGTAGCTCCACTTGCCTTCTGGTCCAAGTCATATTTTAAAAGAGGTCAGTTTTTGGGCTGGTCTACCTGTAATTAAACACTAAGTAAGTAAATAAATAAACTATATTGTGATCAAGGAAGAACCCCAGTGGGGATGACATGCATATGTTTCTTGATGGTGGTATAAATGTCAGTACACATCTGTGAAATGGGAATTTTGCACCCCCTTAAACCTATTAGTTCCTCTATACGTTATAGCCCTAGTTATGGGTGTAGTTTAGATGTGGCATCTGAGCATGAATTAACAACCACTTTTATATCTTTGCCTAATTTTATGTCTCTTTGGAACACCTGCATTTTTACATCCCCCGAGCTTCCTAGTTTATTTTTCTAGAGTAGCCAGAGGAAGATTAAGAGATATAAATGCACAGGTCTTACTAAAATCTTTTTCATGAAAATATATAGGCAGGATATGCTGAAAAGTGAGGGACTATTTCTAAAGAAGATCAGGTAATCTGAATATATATATATATATATATATATATATATATATATATATATATATATATATATATACATAAAAAAGAAAATTACGCTGCCAATAGGAAGGTGCTGTAATTGTGTGATCAGAAGTTAATGTATTGTGCTGGATTACATTAGCAAAGAGGTCAGAAGGGACAGAACAACAAAGCTGCTGTATGTAGACAATGTGGCATTACAGGCATACTGAGCAGGAACGCCAGCAAATGATATGGGAATGAAAACTTGGAGGCATACAGGATCAAAATGAGTATAGACAAGACCAAACAGTTGCTATGGCAACAAATACAGGAAACTGGAAGAAGATCAATATTAAGACTGAATGAAAAATAGTGCAACGGATTAGCAGCTTCAAGTATTTAAGAGGGGTAGGTGACCAGAAGAGGAAGTTGAATGACAAAGTCAAAGCTAGAATTAGAGGGGCTGCAGCCACGTCAGGGGAAATGTATGACAGCAGAATGCCAAAAAAGCTGAAACGTAAAGTGTACAAAACATTTACATGACCAGTACTTCTCTATGGTACAGAAACCTGGGCAGTGAAGGAAGAACATCTGAGGAAGATAGAAGTGGTGGAGATGATGTACCTGAGATCGGCGATAAGATGCAGACTGTGGGACGGATGAAACATTAAAGATGTCACAATAGAAGCCAAAGCAGCTCAGTTGAAGAGAAGGTCAAAAATAGTAGATCATAACAGTTAAGGCACTTGTGAAAAAAGGCAAAAGATGATTTGGTGTAGGAAATTTGAGAGACACAGAAGGAAGGCAAGAGGTGGTAAGGATACCCAACCAAGAGATGGATGGATTGCATGAGAGAAGACCTGCGACAATCGGGCATGACTGTCAAAAAAGGTAGGAGAGTAGCACTGAATCGAGATGCATGGCAACAACTGATGTGACACCCTTATCCCATGTAAAAAAAATATGAAAAAGAAGGTTGATGACGACTAAGTCCAAGGGCCTAGCCTTCAGGAGCTCCTACCAGTGGTTTGTCTTGTAGAGTTTGCCTTGTGAATTTTAACTGTAAAGGTTCTGTTGTTTAGATAATTTGTTGCCTTGTAATAAGTTGTCAGCTTTGAGAAATAAATCATTTAAAAGGTCAAAGACCCTTTTTATGGAAACAAAAATTACACTAGTTAGTTTGCCTTTGCCTGATAGTGGTGATAAGGGAAAGATTAAATATGGGCATTAGTGGCCCAATTGCATAAAGGGGCAGTAGTGTTACAATCATTCTAAGGATGAAGGTTATTAGCATTCATAGATTAAAATCAAGAACACCCAAGTGTAAGGTTCTTAAATAATTGCTCGACAGTCCAGTAAGACTGAATGTATGACTCATTATACCTGGAATCACCAAGTACATTCTGTAGGGTCATGGCATATTGTTCTGAGAAAGTTACTCTAATATTTCATTTTTTTACAGGGCTGCATTTTTCTGAAGAAAGATACACTTAGCTAGTATAGAAATAGTTGGTAGTTATGTATCTTTTACACATATTCTGCATCTGTCTTTTTTGGGGAGCGGGGGGAGTTCCCATACCCAACCAGCAAGCTACTGTGTCCATACTGTGCCACAGTTAGAAAAGGAACTTGGTGCTGCCATTGTTGATAAGGTATTAATGTATAAGAAGTATCCTGTATCAAATGCATGTAATGTATGAGTATCCTGTATCAAGTGCACTTAATGTATAAGGAATATCCTGTATCAAGTGTGAGTAATGTATAAGGACTATCCTGTATCAAGTGCACGTAATGTGTAAGGAGTATCCTGTAGCAAGTACACATAATGTATAAGGAGTATCCTGTATCAAGTGCACATAATGTTTGAGGAGTGTCCTGTAACAAGTGCACGACTTTACAGTAACATATTAAACCACCATGAAGCATGGACTAAGTAAAAAATTAACGGCCACCATTTTCTTTATACTTGCTAAATGCAACAGTTTAGCAAGTGTAAGAAAAATAAGTAAATAAAAGAAAAGAAAAACAAATTATTCAATCACCAAAAGTAACTGTAGCAGCAGTGACTAGGATTTATTAAGTGGCACATTCTTGTGACTGCTACTATACTTGTGACATACTACTTCAAAATGAAAACCCACTTCAAAATAGTAATGATAATATAGCCAGAAATCTTGAAACCTAGGTTGATATTCCCTCTTTTTTGATCACCATGTGGCAATAGTAATTAAAAAGTCCTTCTGTTTAGCAAAACTAATAACTAAAGGCATATCATCCAACTCAAACAAAATCATCATCCCTTTTAATGCTGCCCTCATAACTGCAATGTTGAGTACAATATCCCACTGGGAGTATACTTTTACAAACAAGTTAAGCAAATGTAAAGGCCTCAGAGCTTCCTAACTAAGAAGATTGTTAGTCTAAAATCCCTGAGCTATCAGGAAATTTTTGAAGCTCCATCCCTTTACTGAGTTTCTTATAGCATTTGCCCATTAATCCATGCCATGCATTCCCTGACATTCGGGACCACCATCCTCCTTGAACTCCTGTATTTTTGTTAGACATATAGTTCCACTAATACCATAACAGGGGGCTTAAATCTCCCCTATAACTTACATAAAACACACTGGAGAGACCAATGTCTTACCAATAGTGAATGGTGACTTCAAATCAAAGGGGGGCTGCAGGAGACAGCTGAATGGGTGGGGCCAATTGGAAGGGGTATGACCAACTAGAAAGGGGTGGAGCTATGCTCAAAACCACAAAAACTGGGAATTTAATTAAATATGCTGCCCTGGGTGCCAAACTGTCATTATCAGAGTCCAATCAAGACAAAATGAAGTGGGGAAGAAAAAAATATTTCAATGCATTGGCTACATGACAGCTTACTTAATATCTATATGGAAACAAAAAGGTTGTGAGGCATGAAAAAATAAAGTACTTTTTAAATACATTACTGGAATGCCAGTCAAAATCAAGTATAAAAAAACAAGCAGCTCTCAACTCAAACCACTTCTCCTTGCACTGCAGTTCTAATTATAATTTATATTTAGCTTTATAAAAGTACCAAGTAACATGCTGAAATTAGCAATCTCTGTGACACCCTCACTTGTAAAAATGTTTCTTATCCAAAAACAACTTGCTACCTGACAACAACTATTTACTTGTTTTATGGGGAAAACATGATCAAAGTAAAAAAAATGAACAGCAAACAAGAAACACGCTCAAGATAAATTGCTTAAAGGATTACTGCACAGGTTACGGACCACACATGATAGATTTGCATTCTGTTTAGTTTATGGCTAAAGCCTGCAAAGATGACTGCAAGTCTCCAACAAATGTAATGAGCTTCTGAAAATACTGTAATCCTGTCTTTTATTACAAATACTGTCAAATGCATTTCAATACCTAAGGCTTATATATTATCTAGTTATGTAAATATTTTCTGCATGGCAACAACAAAAGGCTTTCAATGTTGATAATTCTTTAACAGTATGCTTACTAAACCTTACTTGCATCTTACAATCTCAAACAAGTTTACCTGATGGTCATTAAAGCATTGCTACTTAAACACAGAGCAACAGGCACTGCAACAGCATGCATTTTCTGAATAATGAGAAGCATAAATCAACAGTATAAAAATATGACAGAAAACCAGAACACTCTGCAAAATCAAGGACAGATGAAAAGCCGCTGTAGTACTTGTGTCTACCTTGGATGGAGGGATACTCTGCACACACACTGCATAACTGCTCCTTGCCTTGCTTGGACACATCCAGACTCACTACATGGGGGGGGGGTTGGGTACAACAGAAATCTGGAAAAAGCCATAAATAGAAGTGGGACAAAGGCCCAAAAATAAGGACAAATTTTAAATATTGCTCTTATAAACATAGAAAGATAATAGAATAGTAGGTCTTGTATTAGTATGAATTTTCTGAAGGGTATGAAATCTGAAACTCAAATGTTTGTCATTATTTTCTAACTTCATTCTTTAATGATTTGCCACTAATTTACCAGAAAACTACAATTTTATGAAAAACGGACCAAAAATGTGATGCAAAAATATAAAATAGCCACACAATACAGATGGGAACCTGTCAAAGAAGGGTCACTTTTTTAATATTAGTACTGTTAAGTTGAGCAGCTGACAAAATAAGAGAATCTACATGCATTTCTGAAATAAAAGTAATATATAACTCTGATCATTACAATTATTTATTAATTGTAAACCCTCCACATTTCTTCTAAAATTGCCATTTTGCAGAGGGATTATTAGGGGGAGAGCAACATTTTGAGCCAAAATCAAGAACAGTTGAGAGGTTTAGATATACCTAATTATATAAAGCGATTTATTTGTGTGTCCCTCTCAACTTCTTAATGCAGGAAATCTGGACAAGGCCAAATATATTGGGGGAACAAACACTACTAAAAATTGCTCTTGTATAAACTTAGACAGTTGATAGAATAACAGGTCTTGCTTTATAATGCATTTTCCTGAAGGGTATAAAGTCCGAAACTCAATGTCTGTCATTATTTAGTGATTTCATTCCTAAATGATTTTCCAGAAAACCACAAATTTTATGAGGAACAAACCAAAAAATAAGAAGCAAAAATCTATTCATTCTGCGAAAATCTGGACAGTTGAGCAATATAGTTCAGCCAGGAGAATTGTGCGGCAGAAATCCTACACAACAGACTTAGCTCCCTAGGTGTGTACAATAAGTACCCCCCAAAAAAAATGAAGATCTAAGAGAAGTGATTGCTTCAATCTGGCTTCATCACTTTCAGTAGCATTCAGACTCAATCAGTGAAAATATTCAGTAACAAAAAAAGTTTGTGTTTGTAGACAGTTGATTTAACTGGTTCCTAATTGAACACATCCAACCAAGAACTAATTGTATTAAATTATCTTCCTTGTATAATACAGTGCGGTTGTTAGAGGGTATTTTAAATTTAATGTTTTGAACATTTTTCCAGTAAACAATGAAACAAAATGCATGCACCAATAATGACAAAACTGTCCAATTCAGAGCATTTCCATCATAAAAGTCTACTCAAACTTCTACAATCCACCAGTATCAGTAAATATGCATAATCTCTGCAGAAGTAAGAGTCGTCTAAATAATTCCACATTAAAGAGATCTGTAACTAATGAAGAGGTTGCTGCTAGCAAACAACTTTATAGTTCATTGTTTCATCTACAAATAAAGTGCCTGTTTCCCTTGATGAATAAATTGCCTATGTTACATTAAAAAAATGGTAAGTTAGTAGTATTGCAATAGGGAATGGATGGCAAACTGATAACAGCTTCATAGTTACTAGATATCTCCACCAAATAGGACATTCTCAGGACTGCAGCATCCACCCCCTTTAAATGTACAACACAGTACAGTATCAGCAATGCATCTACATACTGTGGGAGTAGAACCCACAGCCTTCTGCATCAAAAGCCTGTATTCAACCTGTTATGATATTAACAATGCAAGCAAACTCAGCATAAGCAGCACAAAACTTCTCTTCCCCTGAAATTTTCAGCTCTTTGTAAAATCCACTTGACACTCAACTGTATCTCTCAACTTTGTAGCACATGACATCTGGAAAAAAGCCAAAATTTATTGGGGGGAGGACAAAAGCCCCAAAACCAGGGACACATTTAAACACTGCTTGTATAATCTTGGAAAGTTGCTAGAATAAAATGTGTTACCACCATGCGTTTCACTTCCAAGTCTTGAACCTAAGACCCTGTGCACTACAGTCAGAGCAATATACCACTATGCCAAATCAACTGTTTCTTGAAAGACAGGAAGACTGAAACTTAAATGGCTATCATTTAGTGAATTCAGTTCTCACCAGAGATCTCAAAAACACCTGGACAAATCCAATAATGGGGGAATACAGCCCCCAAACATATTCAGTGAATTCAGTTCTCACCATAGCTCTCAACCTCTTACCACAAAAAAACATGGACAAAGCCAATAATGGGGGAATACAGACCCAAAAATAGGGACACATTTCAAATATTGATCTTATAAACTTAGAAAATAGCTAGAATACAAGGTTTTGTCTTACCATGTATTTTCTGAAGAATATGAATTCTGAAATTCAGGATCTATATCAGAACATCGAAGTATTAAAACTTTGAATGTTCTGATATCGAACACTATTCAGCGAATACTAAGAATAGCGAATCTGCAGAACAGTGAATTCTTTCCTTGGGAAAGAATTCAGTTGGCCGTTTCTGTGGCTTTGCTATTCTTAGCGCTGTGGTGGAAAGTTACAGGTTGGGTTCTGGTAAGTGTGCGACTGTTTGTACATTAGGGTTAGGGGCGGGTTAAATGAGTTAGGGTTAGGGCACGGGTTAGGTGTGTGTGCAATAGTGACAGACTTTAGGGTTAGGGGTGGTTTAAGTGAGTTAGGGTTAGGGCGCAGGTTAGGTGAGTGTGCGATAGTGATGGACCTTAGGGTTAAGGTTTGGGTTAAGGTAAGTGGGTAGATAGTAGTGTATGTTTAGTTTAGTGTAGCGTTAGATGTAGGAATTTAAGTGTATGTGTGCGGTTGCTGTTTGTTTGATGTGCTTGTGTTGTGTGTATGTGTTTCAGAGCAGCAAATTTTTTCCATGGGAAAAAATTCACTGTTCTGAATGTTCAATATTTTCATGTTTAGATGTTTTGGGGCCGATGAAATAGCGTTCACTATTTTCATCTTTTGATAATGTGATATAAACGCAAAATTCAAATGTCTGCCATTATTTAGTGAATTCAATCCTTCACCAATTACAAAAATCCAGAAAACCACAGATTTTATGAGGAACAGAACAGAACAAAAATATGAGGCAAAAATGTGGACAGTTTTCACAAGTGGTGGTGGGTAGGGAATTCAGGCTCTTGCTATCTGTATCCAAGGTATAGGATTTGAGCCTGAGTAACTCTAGTCACCAGATATATTTAACTGGGGCACTGTATGAACACACACACACACACACACACACACACACACACACACACACACACACACATACACACACACACACACTCTACCTGTATATTCCCTTGCAGCTTCATTCCTGGAAACATCCCTTGACTTGTAATAAATACAAATTCCCTTCCCTTGCAGTGAGAGCCAATCAGTAGCTATCCATGTTGTACGTGACTGCAGACATGGCAGTTCAGTCTCCTTCCAGTCTATGCGGTTACAAATGTAATGTAAATAAAAAAAACACAAAATAAAGTGGAGGGGTGCCCCCTACACCACCCCTACTTAAATATACCAACTACGAGATCACACCACAGTGGAGGAAATGGCAAAGCCCCGAAAATGACCAAGCGATTGTTTTGTGCTTTCGGTATTTTGCCATTTCATGTAAAACTATTTGACGAAATAGCATTCACAACTTTAAGTGTTCACTTAAATAATAGGTACCCGGATAAACTACTAATTCAGCTTAACCAACAGCTTATTTATTTTCCTTCCACTAATGTGGTCCTCATCTGCACCTAACAAAGTGATATGCAATGTGTTAGAGCTTATGTAGTAGGAGACTAGGAGACTGATAAACTGAAGACACAGTTGCAGGAACAGGACAAGCAACTGCAAAAAAGATAATTATATATATATATATATATATATATATATATATATATATATATATATATAAGAGAATTTATATATATATATATATATATATATATATATATATATATATATATATATATATATACAGCGAGAGAGAGGGGGGATAAGATATAGATACTGTCACACTGCCAGCCCAGCTATCTCAAATTTTGTAAATAATTCTGTCATTTGTGAATATTAATATGATGTATGTAGAAGTATGACAGAAGAAAATACTGCCAGCGAAGCTATCTTGAATTTTGTAAAGGGTTATGTGTCATTTGTGAATAGCAACATAATTTATATGCTTGCGTTACAAATATATTAGAACTGTTGTATAGACATGTATGCTGAAGAGATATTTTTATACACTATTGTAATTGTCTAGATGTATGTATTGTAACAGGAGATTAACTTGCAAAATTTAAGAATAGTTGAGATTAAGTTACTTTACAGCTGGGCCATAAACAAGATACATTATCTCTCAGTTTCAGTGCAACAGGAGACACACTGTCTAGAGCTTGAGGTTTTTTGTATTGTCTTGAAAGAGAAGTAATTGCTAGGATTGAGATGTGGAAGTGTTTTGTTGCTTTAGGACTTCCAGCAACTGCACGGCCCTGAGCAGAAGCCTTTGTCTATGCATTTTCAAAAAGAGATGTCAAATGCTACACTGGGGGGTTAGCTTGGGAACTGAAAGTCATCATCACTTTCTGCACTTGCCTTGCTGTAAGCAAGTAAGTTTTTAGGGCATAGTAACTCTTCTAGATTCAGATAGGAATATAGTAAAATATAGCTTAGATGTTTTCTTTATTTATGTGAGACTGTCCTGCAATGTTCATAGGATCATAGAAGGTTACTAGGCTATTGGCCCTGAGGCCCTTATAAGCCTAGCCAAGAGTTTAGCCTATGTTTAGACAAATCAGCACCCAGTGCCCCTGTCCAGCAGGGACATGGGTGGAATCCCAGGGGTATATTTTCTGTTTCCCATCCAGTTATCCAGGTTGCACTTAAAAAGGGGTAAAGAGGTACTCTGCTTGATGTGGAGAGGGAGTCTATTCCATAGATGAGGGAGTCTCTGGGACACAAATCTGTCCCACCAACAAGTCTTGTTGATGTCACAGACCAGGTTGAGGCCACACAAGTGGGTTACTCGAGTGGAGCTTGACTTGCGGATATGCAGAAGTCCCATCAAGGTGGGGTCCATGATCGCCTTGTATGCCAGACAGAGGTCACCTCTATGGAGTCTGTATGAAACTGAGTAGAGGGATAGGGCTTTTAGCCTATCTGTAAATGGTAGATATTTGAGACCCTGGATTCTCCTGGTGAGGAACCCCTGTGGTCTCTCCAGCTGCTGCATGTGCATTGTGAAGTACATGCCAAAAGGTGCATTGTACTCAATAATGGGCCTTATAAAAGAAGAATACAGGGATGTTATGACCTCCTTGTCCCTGGATGAGATACCCTGACTTATGAGGTAGGCCATGCAGAAGGCTTTCCGTAAAATGGAAGCAGCATGGTGGTCAAAAGTCAGGCTTCTATCAACCAAATCCCTCATGAGTGATTGAGTGCTTAGGACATTGTTATTAATGTGATAATTTGTGGGGATGTCACTCATCCCAAAGGGGATGATGATGCATTTTTTAGTATTCAGCTTGAGGCCATCTTTCTGCCACCAGTCATTTGTCTGAGTGAGACCCTCTTGGAGAATGTCCACATCACTAGGGGAATTGATGACAGCAGCCAGTTTGCAGTCATCTGCAAACTTGGCCAGCCATAGCCCACTGGTTTTGGCCTGCACCTCAGAAAAGTATATCCCAAATAACAGAGGCCAAAAGACCAAACCCTGGGGTATGCCACTTGTTACAGGTCTACTGCTTGAGGTGTCTTCCCCTAGCTTGTCTACGTGGGTTCTATCAGTGAGCCAGTTTGCTACCCATCTGGTAACATATGGATTGAAGCCTAGTTGAGAGAGTTTATCTATTATGCCCAGGTGGGGAATAGTGTCAAAGGCTTTTGGCCAGGTCAAGGTAGGCAGTGTGCACCATCTTCCCCTCGTCCATGGCATCGGTGACTGTCTTAAAGAAGTTGACCAAATTTAGCAGACATGACCTCCCCTTGACAAAGCCAAACTGTGTGAGATCAAGTGTTTGGAAGTTGCCAATGTCCTTGTTAATGAGGTCCATGATAATCATTTCCATGGCCTTGCAGATCAGGCTAGTTAGGCTGATGGGTCTATAATTTCCCGGATCGGTGGACACTCCTTGTGTAAAGGGATGACAGTGGCTGTCCTCCACTCAGCTGGGATGAAGCCAGTACTTAGGCTTTGGTTGAATAGGGTGCCTAATGGTACTGCAAGTTCCTGCCTGAGTTCACACAGGATGCAGCCTGGGATGTTATCGGGTCCTATGGAGGCTGTATTTTTTGCCTTTGAGAGAGCAGTGATGACCTGTTCCCTAGATATAAGGGGAAGGGGGCAGGTACTGGGAATGTCCTGATTTACTGATAGGGGGTACTGAGGGGTAAAGTTTTCACTGAATCTGTCAGTCAGCAAGTTTGCTATATCTATGGCATTTGTATATTTGGTATCCTTGACCACCAGTTCTGAACAGATCTGAGTGCTACCTTTGCAGTTCCAGACATATGTGAAGAAGGCCTTATGATTTTTTTCTAGTCGACATGGCCAATTTGGACTTGACGTTTGCTTTGGAGGATTTCACAAGTGCTCTTAATTGCTTGTTCAGGCTAAGGAGACATTGCTTCCAATTGGGCACCTGCTCCTTGTTGGTCTTGGACAGCAATTTTTTCCTTTTGTTATAGAGTTTATTTATCACAGATGTCCACCAGACAAGTTTACTATTCCTTGTGGAGGATGACTTAGTACTCTCTAGAATTCCTGATTTTATGCATCTATATAAATGCTCATATAGTGCTTTGGTGTAGTTTTGGATATTGGTGCCAGTTCCTACAGAGGTGGAGGGGGCTGTGAAGCTGTTTATACCATCCCTCAGGAGGCTCTAATCAGCTTTGGAGAAGTTTTTAT
Organism: Protopterus annectens; assembly: GCF_019279795.1. NCBI lineage: Eukaryota > Metazoa > Chordata > Ceratodontiformes > Protopteridae > Protopterus > Protopterus annectens. The sequence goes on from NC_056751.1 coordinate 728,319,787, forward strand.
GTCTCATCCTAGCTAGACGGGGGATGAGGTAGATGGTGACTTCAAATGGGACTGCTTTGTAGTCGGATATTACCAGGGAGGATGATACTATAGGGTTGCTGCAGTGGTTACTCATGTTGGTTAATACCAAGTCCAAGATATTATCACCCCTTGTGGGGGTATCAGCTAGCTGTTCCAAGGCATTTTCATTGACAAAATCAGGGAATCTCTGGACATTTGTGTTCTGGCAAGAGTAGTTCTTTCAGTCTATGTTTGGGAAGTTAAAGTCACCCAGGATCAGAGTAAAGGTTTGAATCTTGATAGATTCGAACAGGTCCAAATAGGTGGATTGGGCATCTTGAGTCAGATTTGGGGCTGGTAGCTAGCGATGATTTGAATAGGGGTCTTGTTAATGGTTAACTGCACCTGGAGTGTCTCCTGTGCATCATACTGTTTGACCAGCCTGGAGGTGTGTATGTCTTTAATGTATATTGAAACTCCACCTCCTTTGGCTTTACTGCCCACAGTTTGGGGTCTGAATGTATGATAGGATGAGTAACCAGGTAAGACTAGGGTGTTCTCCACAGCCTTGAACCAGGTCTCTGTGACTGCACAGATGTCAGCATTCTCCAGGGTTAGGAATGCTTGCAATGAGTGCAGTTTCATGTTTAGACTCCTAGCATTTAGCAGCATGACCTTTAATTTGTGTTTTGTTAACATTTTTATGTTGGTAGTTTTAACCTCATCACTTTTCCTAAAAAAGGCACTATAGGGGAGGCAAGAGCCTTTGCCAGAAGCCTGAAGCCAAGGTGAGACAGATGCAGGCCATCTCTGGCAAAGCATTGTGGTCTGACAAGCATATCTTCCCAGGCTATCAGGTATTGGATCCCCCAGGAATGACACCAGAAACTATGTTATTTTAAATATTTCCTGTGATTTTGAACTCTGATGTAACTGATTACTGAGTATTATCTTGTTCTTTAATTGTTTATTATTAAATATATCTAAACCTTTCAATTGTGGCTGGTCTGTTTAGAGATATTTAAGCTCTTAGAATACTTGCATATCTATTTGGTGACACTGTACAGGCCACTCCTAAATAGGCTTCTCTTGGTTAGACTACCATTTGGATTAATAGTGACATTACACAGTAAGATTGAACACCCATTGTTAAGGGCCTTAAAGTAGCTGATAAGGGTTCTGGTGGCAGTGGCAACTACCTTATAGTCTGGGCAAAAGAGGGCATAGCTAGTAAACCTGTGCCAGCCTTTACCAGGTGTGTGTGTGTGTGTGTGTGTGTGTGTGTGTGTGTGTGTGTGTGTGTGTGTGTGTGTGTGTGTGTGTGTGTGTGTGTGTGTGTGTGTGTAAAATAAATCTCCAAGAGTTTGTGTGTCAGCTACTTGGGCAGGGACAGGAAGCACTGGTTGGACAGAGTGAGTGTTGGGGGACTTGGCTTGGAACCCTGGCTAAGGAATCAACTCTATAGCTGTGCCAGTGGGGAGTCTTTTTGTGGATCTGGAGAAAGAGAGAGAAACAAATCCCAGACTGACTGTGATCTCTGTGTGCTCTTAAGGAAAATTGCACTTTACTGTGTGTATACTTGCCATCCTCCCAGTGTGTACATTTCCCACTGTTGCCAGTGGTGAGGACTGAGGCTCTTTGATTACTGGGCCAGTGCAAGGGTGTCACAATATATATATATATATATATATATATATATATATATATATATATAATATATATATATATATATATATATATATATATATATATATATATATATATATATATATATATTAAATATATATATATATATATATATATATATATATATATATGCAGAGAGAAATTTTATAGGTTCATAGGCTCACAGGTAGGTACCAGGCTATTGGCCCTACGGCCTATATAAGCCTAGCCAAAAAAAGTATCCTGGCTTTAGCCACCCAAGAAAATTATTTTCCTGTGCCCCTGTCTAGCAGAGCTCCAGAGGTGATCCCCAGGGTGAATTTCCTATTTCCCATCCAATTATCAAGATTTTTCTTGAAGAGTCCTAATGAGGAGCTTTGTTTGATATAGACAGGTAGTTTGTTCCAGAGTATGGGAAGTCTGTGGGACAGAAATCTATCCCTCCAGCATGTTCTGTTTATTGGAGTGACAAGGTTTAGGTCCCTAGAGCATGTAGCTCAGAGGGATTGGGGTTTCTTTAAGTGGAGCATGTCCAACAGCTCTGGGTTTGACATAGCTTTGTATATTAGACAGAAATCGCCTCTGAGTAGACGATATGCAACCGAGTAAAGCCAGAGTTTTTTGAGACAGTCTGCGTAGGGCATCTGTTTGAGGCCAGTAATCCTCTTTGTGAGGTATTTCTGTGGCCTTTCCAGTTGTTGTAGATGTCTTGTGAGGTACATACCAAAAAGAGCATGGTACTCTATAATGGGTCTAATGAGTGACGAGTAGAGGGGAACAATTACCTCTTTTCTCCTGGATGAGAAACCTTTTGTGATGAGGTGTGCCACATAGAAGGATTTCCTGACTACTGTAGTGATGTGATTATCAAAGGAGAGACTACTGTCCACCTGTGTCCTAAGGTCTCTTATCACACTTTGGGTGTTAAGTAGACTACCACCTATGTGGTAGCTCATGGGTACAGAGTTTTTAACAAAGGGGACGACAATGCACTTTTTGGCATTGAGCTTGAGGTCATGGATTTGACACCAGGCATCTTTCTCACTGAGGCCCTTTTGTAGGGTGTCCACATCGTTAGGAGTTTCGATTATGGCTCCTAGTTCGCAGTCATCTGTGAACTTCATTAGCCAAAGACCTTCTGTTTTAGCCTGTACTTCAGAAAAGTAGATATCAAACAGGAGAGGACCCAGGACTGAATCCTGTGGTACTCCACTTGTCACTGGTCTGAAGTCAGATTTGGAGTCTGCTACTTTCACAGTGTGGGTTCTGTCAGTGAGCCAGTTGGCAATCCATCTTGTGACATAGGGATTTGTACCTAGTTTAGTGAGTTTATCTATAATTCCAGAAAGGGGGATGGTGTCAAAAGCCTTGGCGAGATCTAGATAGGCTGTGTGAACCACCTTACCCTCGTCTACAGCTTTGGTGACTGCTTCAAAGAAGTCCATCAGGTTTAGGAGACATGATCTGCCTTTAACAAACCAAACTGGGTGGGGTCCAGAGTTTGGAGATTACCAATGTCTTTGTTTATAAGTTCCATGATGATACATTCTATGGCCTTGCAGACCAGGCTCATTAGGCCAATGGGGCAGTAGTTCCCAGGGTCCATGGTGGCTCCCCCCTTTGTGGAGTGGGATAACCATCACTGTGTGCCATTCAGTGAGCACAAAGCCTGAGGTGAGGCTATAATTGAACATGGTGCTTAGGTGGGGTGCCAATTCATTCTGTAGTTCATGTAGAATGCCGCCTGGGATGTTGTCAGGTCCCATGGATGCTGTGTTCTTGGCTTTTGAAAATGTGGCTTTTACCTGTGCAGCCGTGATTACAGGAACTTTGCATTCTTCCAGTATAAAGATGGGCCTTTTAGGGGGTGAGAGAGGGTTAAAGTTAACACTGAACCTATCTGCCAGGATGTTGGCAATATATATATATATATATATATATATATATATATATATATATATATATATATATATATATATATATATATATATATATATATATATATCTTTATTTATTTATTTTTATTTAGCATTTGTTAACCAGGAAAGTCCAACTTGGAAAAAAAACAATTTTCAGTGGGGGCCTGGGGATAAACACTCCAGACACATGTCAAGAAACCAGAGCACCATGAGGAAAGCCACACGAACACAAGGAGGACATGCAAACTCTGCACAGAAGGAACTCCAGCCGAGATTCGAACCAGAGAACCTCTTGCTGTGAGGTGACAATGCTACCGCTGCACCACTGCGCCATTCTAATATATACATACAGATATACATATACATATAGCTCTAGATATAGATGTAAATATAGATATACAGACAAATATAGATATGTAGTAATCATTGTAATGGGGAAAAGGCCAACAAGGCCTCCAGGAAGGACTCAATGGAGTCTGCCACTTGAATAATATATGTCATATGCAGTGTAGTTAAAGAAGTTGCCCAAACAAAATCTGAACATAGCAAAAGGGAATATACCTTTCTAATGGAAAGTGGCAAGGAATTCCAGATTCTACCAACCCCATAGACAAAACTTCCATTCTTCAGCTGGGAAAGAGCAACTGGTTGAATAACAAAGAATTTTCTGGTTCTAGTATTTAAACATTGAGAAGGTATGATATCCCAAAATTGCTGACAAGACTTCATTATTAAAACTCTTCTGGCCCAATCTATCCCTCTGTCTATATACATACATACATACATATATATATATATATATCTTTGTGCATATACACAAATGTATATGTGTGTGTATGTACATAGATATAAACATAGATATAATTTGTATGTGTGTGTATATATATATATATATATATATATATATATATATATATATATATAGCTATAAATAGATATATATAGATATAGTAAAATAAATCATACAGAAAATACTCATCACATGTGAAAATGCAAGCCTTATATCAGCACAAATAATCCACATCCTAACATAATAAATTACATAGACACAAATGACTCTACACCCTATTATTTATGCATACTAACATTACAATTGTGCAACAGCAGCAAATGTAAAAAGACCACACACCACAAATGACTGTCTATATATCTATCTTTCTATCTATCTATCTATCTATCTATCTATCTATCTATCTATCTATCTATCTATCTATCTATCTATCAAACTATATATCTGTCTCTCAAGTGATCTAGCTATTTGTGCGCATGTGTGCATGATTATAGGAAATTTTGGTGAAAAACAAAGCCATTGAACACACTTACATTAATGTAAAAATGCGAAGAGTACTTCTACCAAAAACCTGCAAACAATAGGTAACTACAGCAGAGGAGAAGTCAGGCTGTACCTGACACCCTGCAACATAAATATACTAACTGAGATCGTAAAGTCCTACTGTACCTGACACCCTGCAACATAAATATACTAACTGAGATCGTAAAGTCCTACTGTACCTCACACCCTGCAACATAAATATACTGAGATCATAAAGTCCTACTGTACCTCACACCCTGCAACATAAATATACTAACTGAGATCGTAAAGTCCTACTGTACCTCACACCTTGCAACATAAATATACTAACTGAGATCGTAAAGTCCTACTGTACCTGACACCTGCAACATAAATATACTAACTGAGATCGTAAAGTCCTACTATACTTCACACCCAGTAACGTAAATATACTGAGATCGTAAAGTCCTACTGTACCTCACACCCTGCAACGTAAATATACTAACTGAGATCATAAAGTCCTACTGTACCTCACACCCTGCAACATAAATATACTGAGATCGTAAAGTCCTACTGTACCTCATACCCTGCAACATAAATATACTAACTGAGATTGTAAAGTCCTACTGTACCTGACACCCTGCAACATAAATATACTAACTGAGATCGTAAAGTCCTACTGTACCTGACACCCTGCAACGTAAATATACTGAGATCGTAAAGTCCTACTGTACCTCACACCCTGCAACATAAATATACTAACTGAGATCGTAAAGTCCTACTGTACCTCACACCCTGCAACATAAATATACTAACTGAGATCGTAAAGTCCTACTGTACCTGACACCCTGCAACATAAATATACTAACTGAGATCGTAAAGTCCTACTGTACCTGACACACTGCAACATAAATATACTAACTGAGATTGTAAAGTCCTACTGTACCTGACACCCTGCAACATAAATATACTAACTGAGATCGTAAAGTCCTACTGTACCTCACACCCTGCAACATAAATATACTAACTGAGATCATAAAGTCCTACTGTACCTCACACCCTGCAACATAAATATACTAACTGAGATCGTAAAGTCCTACTGTACCTGACACCCTGCAACATAAATATACTAACTGAGATCGTAAAGTCCTACTGTACCTGACACCCTGCAACATAAATATACTAACTGAGATTGTAAAGTCCTACTGTACCTCACACCCTGCAACATAAATATACTAACTGAGATCGTAAAGTCCTACTGTACCTCACACCCTGCAACATAAATATACTAA